>NC_045639.1:116495371-116795371 GCF_009829145.1 Chiroxiphia lanceolata
TGTCCCATCCCCTGCCATGGGCAGGGACACCTTCCACTGGACCAGGCTGCTCCAAGGCCTGTCCACCTCTGCTTTGCAAGTCCTGGGTTCTCCCGGTGCCTGGGGCACCTCAGGGCCTGCTGCTGACACAGGGAGAACTGCCTGGATTTAACCCTCCTGGAGACCCACCCAACAGGCACCACATTATATATCACACACAGCTTTCACACACTTCCTGACAGGGAATCCTAGAAGACTTTGAAGGACTTCCAAGTCCTTTCCAGCAAGGCAGGCTGATGCCTCCTCACACGGGGAATATGCTGAACACAAAAATAAGCTCTCAGGGCTCTGGGAGCCCCCCGAGCACACATGGCTCATGAACAAGCCTTGACCTTCCTTATGACTCTCCCCCCCCCCCCAATTAATCCACAGGAACTGCACTTCCTGGTGCAAACCTCTCACAACTGTTTCATTTCTAATCCCCCATTTCACAGACCACGAGCGTTAAAACAAAAACAAAAAAAATGAAAATAAACAGAAACCTCTAGAGAATAAAAGCAGGAACATTTTCAGGCCGCCCCTGATAGGGGGACCTGTTCAGGACACGGAACCAACCCCCTCAGCTGGGTTTGAAGCTGTGCCCAGAGCTTTGTTCGCGGGGCAGTGGGTTGAGAGCCGGGACTTGGCAGACGGGTCTCCCCGCCTAGCAGCACTTGGAAGACAAGGAACTGAACAAACTCCTGCCTGTTTCTGGCTGTGTGATCCAAAACGTGATTAAGGGCAGAGGAATGTGATTCAGGGAAGGCATGAATGGACTGGGAGGGGGCAGAGCCCGTCCTGCCTCCCGGCCGGTCCCTCTGCACAGGACAGCCCAGGAACGACCGCCCGGCTCCCCGACAGCTTGGAAACATCTCTGCTTGCTACAGCACAGGGCCAGAAACAGCCAAGTGCTCTCCACTGTTCCAGCCTCTGTTTGACAACACTTGGTCCCTCGTGCTGTTTGTGTGCTCTGGACAACGGGAGGGGGGGATTGGAGCCCCTCTGGGCCAGCAGCGACTGACGGGGACCCCTCCCCAGCCGAGCATCCCAGAGTGGTTTGGGTTGGAAGGGGCCTTAAAGCTCATCTCATCCCAACCCCTGCCATGGGCAGGGACACCTCCCACCAGCCCAAGTTGCTCCAACCTGGCCTTGGACACTTCCAGGGATCCAGGGGCAGCCACAGCTTCTCTGGGCAACCTGTGCCAGGGCCTCCCCACCCTCCCAGCCAAGGATTCCTTCCCTATATCATATCTAACCCTCTGTCGGGGGAAGCCATTGCCCCTTGTCCTGTCCCTCCAGGCCCTTGTCCAAAGTCCCTCTCCAAATCCTCTTAGCTCTGCCTCCTGGCACAGAGAGCAGAGGGTGGCCGGGGATGGCTCCTGCAGCCCTGGAGAAACTCAGCAGTGCTCTGGGAGAGGGGACTTCTTTCTGTTCAGAGAGACACCAGGTCTCCTGCAGACACTGTCTCCACTTCAGTGTTCATCCCACGGTGACAGGGAGCACCACCACACGATTCAGGGATGTGTCTCTTACCTGGCTCAACCCCCACAGGACAGTGAAGATCCACTAGAGCAAACACTTCCAAGACTAATCCTGGAACGTATCCATGGCTGCTCCCTGCCAAGCCTTCCTCCTCACATCCAAAACTCTTCTGCCAGGGGCACTGCTGCCAACCAAAGAGCCAGGTGAGGGTCTTCTTCACCTCCAGTACCTGAGGGCAGCACAGACCCGTCCCTTCCATTCTGAAATGTCTGACAGATGAACTCCATCGCTGCGTAGGATGGGCTCCCCACACAACTCATTGGCTCTTCTGGGAGCTCTTCAAGGTTTGATAAAGGTTGGATGGAGCCTGGAGTAACCTGGGCAGTGGAAGGTGTCCCTGCCCATGGCTGGAGAGTTGGACTGGTTGAGCTTTAAGATCCTTTTCCACCCAAAACCACTTGGATTCAACGACACCCTCCGGGAGACCCATGAACACGCTCTCAGCGTGGAGGCACCAGCCCCGAGCTCATCCCAAAGCTCTGCCTGCCCACATCAGGAAGCTGAACCACACACAGGAGTGTTCCTGGCACTGGAACAAGGCAATTTTCAGGATCTAAGTGCTGGAATGCTCGCTGGGAGGGCTGGGACACAACTCAGTGGGCACATTCCCTGGCAGTTCCCAGGCACACTGTTCCCAGCACCAAGTGCAGCCACGGGCTCTGGGAGGCCGAGGAGTCCCAGGATCATTTGTGTTGGAAAAGACTTCCAGAATCATTGAGCCCCCCCTGTGCCCCATGCCCACCTTGTCCCCAGCCCAGAGCACTGAGTGCCACATCCAGGCCTTCCTGGGACACTCCAGGGACTGGGACTCCACCTTTGGACCTCTGGCTGATGCAATGGATGCAGAACTGAGCAGCAGCCTCAGACTCAGGTATCGACAGGAGACTCCTCCAGGTGACCCAGGGCTCTGCAGGGCTGGGAATTCCCCACTCACGGGCTCCTGCATCCCTTGGGAGAGGACACAGGTGTCACCCGAGCTGGTTGCTGGGCTCAGCTCTGCTGCAGCCATGGCTGAGGAGGTTCAGCTCATTGAGGAGTTGAGCACTGCTGCCCTGGCACTGCTGCCCTGGCACTGCTGCCCTGGCACTGCTCAGGCTCACTGGGAGCTCTCATCTACACACTCGACCTGAACCCTGGGAGGAAAAGGGGAACTCCTGATCCCTCTCCATGGGGTTAAAGGAAAAAGTCCCCCCCAGGACTTCCACGCCTTCCCAAGGGTTGTTGGGTGAGTGCACGTCCACTTCTGCTGGGTAGCACAGCCCTGGGAGCCACGAGCCCAGTGTGCTCTGCTGCTCCCACGCTTCCCACCGTTTTCTGAGAGGAAAGGATTCCATTCCAGCGCTTCAGCCCTCCCGGGAGCTCCTCCACTGTGTTCCTGGGTCTGTTTGGCATTAGAGCCGGGCTCTGGTGCCGGAGCACGAGTGCCTGACGCTGCTCTGGGTCTGTTGTATGGATTGTGGGACACGCCATCCATGTGATGTACATCGCTGGGAATCCCTTGAATGTTCCTCTGGATATAGAACAGCGCAGCTCCTACGGCTGCTCCTCTGACTACAAAACAAAGAGGGTTTAATACTTAGCAGATTGTCCAAGTTTCTCACCAGCTGAGGCGTGGAAACGGTCCTGTTGTAAATTAGGATCTTTACTAGCTGGGACACAACAATCCCAGCAGTGGTGGGGAACAGTGTGGTGGGCCACGAACAGCATGTGGCCCGAGGCTCCGTCACTGCAATAACATCCCTGCAATAACATCCCTGCACAAGGCTCTGCTCCTCCAGGGTGTGCCCAGGACCGGCCCCAGAGAGCCCCAGACAGAGCAGAAACTGTGAACATCTCGAGGGAAGATCAGCTCTGAACACAGGGCACAGAAGTTTCTGGACTTGCCCAGGCTCAGAAACAGTGTCTCCCTCCTTCTAACTTGCCATGATCTCTGCCCAAGGCAGGAAGGGACCTGAGCCCCAGCAGTGAAGGAAGATCAGAGGTTTCCAAAGTGGACGCAAATGTTGCTGCTCTTGATGTGCTGCTGGTCCCAACCCAAGACCCTTGTTCTGCCTTTTATTTACCTTAACCCTTCATGGAAATTCCTGCTGCCACCACACAACTGATCCTTCTCACCAAGGGCTGGGAGGATCATCACCTCACATCCCCAAGGATCAGCACCCAGAGGCTGCTCCATGTTTTCCCTCGTACAAACCCAGGTTGGACAGGGCTTGGAACAACCTGGGACAGTGGGAGGTGTCCCTGCCCATGGCAGGGGTGGGACTGGATGGGCTTTAAGGTCCCTTCCCACCCAAACCACTCTGGGATTTAATGACTCTGTGGTGATGGGACAAACCCCTGAGCAGCCTGTTTGGAGCAGAGGGGGTGGTCTGGGTGATCTCAGAGCTGCATTTCCACCCCAGCCAGTCTGTGGTTTCTGTGTGTTTCTCAGCCAAATGCAGTATCCTGGGATTTCCAGCCTTTCCAGGCTGCCCCTTCATACCTAGGAGAACAGTTCTCAGCCCAAGCAAAGGGAGGATGTAAAGTTTCAGCTCCTACAGACCAGCAAAATGTCCTTTGGTTGGTCAAAATCTGCCTTTCTCGAGGCTTTTTGGCTCATTCATCCCTGATTCCAACAGAATTGGCCCGGACAGAATGTCACTGTGTTGACATTATTTACTTTTGGCTCATTATCCTCCTCCTGACACAGTGTTCCAGGGAAAGAAGGGAGGTAAAATTGGTCAAATTCTTCCCTGATCTCATATTTCCCCTTTTGCTGTATCCCTAATCCAGATGAAAGCACAGCACAGGAAAAATGAGCTAATGTATAACGCTGCCTTTCCCTGCAGAGAATTATTCCTAGGAATGATGCTGGGTGGGAGAATGACACACAATACAGCATTCCACTGGCACAGCCAGGAGCTGGAGGACAGGAATGGTGGTGCCTTGGTTCTTCTCCTTCCTCCAGGACATTCCTTGAAGATCCTTCCACGTGCTGCCACCTGGTCCCTCCAACGAGCCAAATAACTTCTGCCAGGTGCCTCAGCAAACCCAGGGACAGGCTGAGATTTGGTATTAGGAAAAAATTCCTGGCTGGGAGGGTGGGGAGGCCCTGGCACAGGCTGCCCAGAGAAGCTGTGGCTGCCCCTGGATCCCTGGGAGTGTCCAAGGCCAGGTTGGACGGGGCTTGGAGCAACCTGGGCTGGTGGGAGGTGTCCCTGCCCATGGCAGGGGTGGCACTGGATGATCTCTAAGATCCCTTCCAACCCAGGCCATTCCATGATTCCATAATTCTCTGATCACCCAACAACGCCCTGGGCTCCAAGAGAAGGTGCCCACTCACCAACACCTCAGACTGAGCACAGAACACTGATAAAAGGCCACCCAGGAGTCACCAAAAGCCACTTTCAGCACACGTGGAACTGAAGTGTTTTCACCATTTAAAGTCACCCCAAAATACACAATCCCCTACAAAGAATCAGTCACCAGAATTTCCAATGCACGTGTCCAGTATCCGATCATGGACGTGGCAAACAACGAGTGAAGCCCCCCAGCAGTGCCAACCCCAGGACTGATGGTCAGCACAGCCCGGGCAGAGAGGCAACCATGTTCAGAGACACTGCAAACGTGCCGAGCTGCAGAGAGGACACCCAACATCTGGCTGATCGTGAGAAAAGCAGAAGGGCTCCCTCTGGAGTGGATCCCGAAATTAACACAGGACTCGGGTCTGCTCGGAGAAAATGGGAACGGGCAACAAAGCCAAGGCTTTCCTGCCTCTGTCAGCTCACAACCAGCACCCCGGGGCTCCTTCAAGGAGACTCTGCCATGGCTGAAGGACATGGATCCATGCCCGGAATATTAAGTCATTAATTAGTTTTTCATGCATGGACTTGCATGTGGCAAGGAGGCAAATTAAAGGGTTCCTGAAGAGACAAGAAAGCTTTCTCAGCGTGTGAAACACTCCAAAGGATCCCCAACGAAACAAATCGTGAAAGCCAGCTGAGAATCCCCCCGTTTTCAGCCCTGGATGGTCATGCAGGATTCCAGGAAAGCCTCGGGAATCCAGCCACTGGTTGTGCCCCCGTGGCAATCAACTTCACTTGAGAGAGCAGTGGCTTTAAGGACACACACCAAACATGCTCTGCTGGAAGCTGATGGAGGCTGTTTGCAAACCCAGGAGAGAGAAAGGCCCCGCAGCCCCACGGTTTATTTGCACACCAGCCAATTAACAGAAAATGGATTTCATGCAGGAAGAAAAAAAAAAAAAAAAAAAGAGTCAGATCACCTACAAAGTGAAGTCAACTTACTGCCTGCTTTTGCTCTTCTTCCTAGAGGTGTTGGCAAAGAAAAGGGCGAAGAGAGAAAGAGGAAAGGTTAATTATCACACGAAAATGATAATTTTCACACAAAACACACAAGAGCCACAGTGAAAGGACAGGACATGGGGACTGCAGCAAACACCTCCACAGGAACCAAGGGCATGGGACACCAGGGCCATGGTGGGGGACCAGAGGGGACACTTGTCCCATTCTCAACAGAACTCTCTTTAAAATGGCCCCCAACAAGGATGGATATCACAGTATGGATCCCCTGGATCCAGGGGATATCTCCTGGTTTCCACAGGACCTTTCCTGGCTCCAGCCCGGCCTGGGGGAAGGTGCCCCTGCCCATGGTGGGGGGGTTGGAATGACATGAGCTGGAAGGACCCTTCCAACCCAAACCAGTCCATGATCCAGTGATTCTCTCCTGCTCTGCACTCAGGAGGCCTCCTGAGCTGCCCTCAAGGCAACAGGCACCAGATCCACACTCCAAAGTCTGGGAATCCCACCCAGAGTGTCCAGTGCTGCCAGTGCTTGGTTCCCATGGCACAAACCTGCCTTCACAGAGACCCCAAACCTGCCTTCACAGAGACCCCAAAACTGCCTTCACAGAGACCCAAAGCTGCCTTCACAGAGACCCAAAGCTGCCTTCACAGAGACCCCAAAACTGCCTTCACAGACACCCCAAAGCTGCCTTCACAGAGACCCCAAAACTGCCTTCACAGAGACCCCAAACCTGCCTTCACAGAGACCCCAAACCTGCCTTCACAGAGACTCAAAAACTGCCTTCACAGAGACCCCAAAACTGCCTTCACAGAGACCCCAACCTGCCTTCACAGAGACCCCAAAACTGCCTTCACAGAGACCCCAAAACTGCCTTCACAGAGACCCAAACCTGCCTTCACAGAGACCCAAAAACTGCCTTCACAGAGACCCCAACCTGCCTTCACAGAGACCCAAAACTGCCTTCACAGAGACCCCAACCTGCCTTCACAGAGACCCCAAACCTGCCTTCACAGAGACCCCAAAACTGCCTTCACAGAGACCCCAAAACTGCCTTCACAGAGACCCCAAAGCTGCCACAGCCCCAGGGGAAGAACATCACCCTTGTGGTCGGTTCCCAGTGGGCATTCCAGGACCTCTGCCAGTGGGATTCACGAGGGCAAAGCCACCAGGTCTGGAATGGGACACGGCACCGGGAGGGCAAAGGCAGCAGAGATGCTGAGTCAGGGAAAAGATGCAGGGAAAACAATTCCTGCCCTGCAGTGCCTCTGTCAGTACAGATCCCTCCGGATTTGGAAGACAAAAAGAGGTGAAATTTGGGTGAATTTATCCCCTTTTGGAGCAGGGAAATGTCCCCTCTGATCGGGCTGGGCAGGTGGGGCACATCCTGCCTTCAGCTACAGGAGAATTCCTTGGAATGAGCAGAATGTCCTACAGTGGGGAGTTTCTTTCCTAATTCAGAGCCTTCCACAGACAACAACCATCACTCTGTGCCCTGACAGAAGGGCTGGAGCACAGTCCTGGTGACTCACGTACCCCAGACCAGCAGTGACAGCACTTCCAGGTGACTGGCACAGACCCCCAGCACACAGGAGCCCCCCTAAGCACGTCTCCCCAGAAATCCAGGTCAGGGAATTAAAATTCACGGGATAAAAGCTCCTTCTGGCCTTCAAATCCATGGACCCATTTATCCACCTTCCCTCCCTGATCTCCCGTCTGAGCAGGATTAACCAGAACCTTTCCCTTAATTTAAAGCAGCTTCTTCTCACTGACCACTCAAAGCTGGTTTTTTTCCCACTGTGCTCCCCAGAGAAATCTGGGAATGGCTGCAGGGAACTCCACGTTTCCGAGCAGACACTTTTGGTTTTCTCTGATGAGACTCAGGGTTCCTCCAGGTGTGTTTTCAGCTGCTGCTGTGGCAGATGTGGGGTCTGGCTCCACTCAGACCCAGATCAGCACCAGCTGAGGTCAGCACTGCCCTCCCCACATCCCACAGCTCCCAGTGCTTCCTCCCACCAGGGCTGGGACTCGCAGGACCAGATGGGGAGCCGGGTCAGGGAAAAGATCTCCAGCCATCTCCACTCCACAAAAAAAGCTGCTGGTTTGAAAAATGAGGCTTTGGCATTAAGTGCAGATGTGAAAACGCCCTCTCAGGAGGGACAGAGCTCGGCAGGGCTGAGAGGGAGCAGATAAATCACCGGAGCAGCCGGCGAGGAAATTGCCTTTGAGGAAATGGAGGGAGTGAAACGGGATCTGTCTGTGGGATATCCGTGCAGGGAGAGTGATTCCCTGTCCCCACGGAATGCTCCTCAGGGCCAGCCCAGCTCAAGGCACCTGGGCACTGCAGGAGAGCCCAGCAGAGAAGGGAGAGCCAAGCCAGGGGCCTGGAGAGAGCCACAGGATCCCAGAATGGTTTGGGTGGGAAGGGACCTTATAAACCACCCAGTGCCACCCCCTGCCATGGACAGGGACACCTTCCACTGTCCCAGGCTGCTCCAAGCCCCGTCCAGCCTGGCCTGGGACACTTCCAGGGATCCAGGGGCAGCCACAGCCTCCCTTCCCTCCCTTCCCACCCAAGGCAGTCTGTCATTCCATGACCCTCCTGTGACTGGGACCCCCAGCAGGAGTGTCCCGGGTCAGTGAGGGGATGTGGGAGACACTGGATGCAAACCCCAATCCCAGCCCCAAATGGCAGTGGCTGGTGGGGGGTGTCCCATGTGGAATCACAGACAGCAGAGCAGGACACTCCTCACGGGGGTCACTGACCCCAGCAGCCAGAACAGCCCCAAATCACAGAACATGGTTTGGGCTGAAGGGACCTGAGACCTGGGCCCTTCCCTGCCCTGAGGCCAAACATCACAGCGTGGGAAAAGCAGATGAGCCTCCAGAGGACAACTGTGGCCTTCCAAAGACATGGATTCATGGAATCACGGGATGTCCTGAGAGGGGAGGGACCCACAGGGTCTCCTTTTCTTCAGAGAGGGATTTGAGGCCCCAAACTCTCAGACAAACCAGAGCTGGGTAAGCTGAATCCAGCCCTAAATGGTGAAATGAAGGCAGCATTAAAAATGTAAAAAATGCTGCACAAGAAAATGGAAAAAAACCCCATAAAAGCTTTAACAGCTGATGTAAATTATACATGAACGTTTCTGAGGAGCACCAAATGATGAGAGGAGCTAAAAACCTTGTGGGGGGAAAATCGTGTCTGGCAGGGCTGAAACCACTGAAAAGGAGAGCTTGAGCAGGACACGAATATCAAAACCAAAACAAAGCCTGGAGGCAGCGTCACTGCTTCGGGTCACGGGGGTGAAACTCTGAGCAGGGGCTGAGGAATTCGTGTCTCTGCTCTGGCTCTGACTCACAGCACTTCCCCTCGGAGTTTCTCTCAGCAGACAGGGAAGTACTGGCACTAATAATGAGAAAAGGTGTTAAAAGTATCTACTAGAACTTCTATTTTTAGATCAGCAGGCTGGGGAACTTGCAGCTTGAAAAATAATTACCTGAGTGAGGAGCTACAGGGTGCAGGGAAGGGAATTTTTAATGGGGCTTGGAGAGCCCAGGACTGGGATGTGGATATTCAAATAGGGAGGAAAGACAACTTAAATAAGAGAAGCTCTGGGGTGACCTGATTGTGACCTTCCATTACCTAAAGAGGACAACAGGGAAGATGGAGAGACACCCTTTCCAAGGGCCTGGAGAGACAGGACAAGGGGGTGAGGTGGGGAGGCCCTGGCCCAGGTTGCCCAGAGAAGCTGTGGCTGCCCCTGGATCCCTGGAAGTGTCCCAGGCCAGGCTGGACAGGGCTTGGAGGAACCTGGGATAATGGGAAGTGTCCCTGCCCATGGCAGGGGGTGGCACTGGATGGGCTTTGAAGCCCCTTTCCACCCAAACCATTCCAATATTTCTGATTGTCTGATCTGGCCCTGCCATCAGTTCACTCAGAGCCACAGAAATGCTGACCCAGGACCCAACCCCTGACACAGGTGACACAGGAGCTGCAGAACTCCATGGAAAGGAAATCCCGACATAAAAAAAGCTGATTTTGTTATTTGAATGCACAACAGGTTTGGCTCCTGAAGGGAACTGCACAGATGTGAGAGATTTTCACAGCAGAGGATTTACCCACAACATCCTCATTACCCGGTTACCACAGGAGGAAACAAATCCACAGAGGAAGAGCTGGATGGCTGAGAGCCTCCAAGAGGCACAGAAAGGAAAGCAGGGATGGAAGGGCAGTGAAGGCCCTGCTGTGACTCTGCACCAGCTGCTGAGGGGCAGGGAAGGATTCCACACAGGGCTTGTTCTTCTCAAAGTTAAAAAAAATAAATTTAAATTAAAAATCTGAAGAAGGCAAAGAAACCACCCCCGAACAGGCTGGAGCAGAGTGTTGTGAGGGGCCCAGCAGAGCTCTCCACCTGTTCCACTGCTTTAAAACCACCAGTGAGAAGTGCCCTGGCTGAGCTTCTGCACAGGCAGAACACAGGGGGTGAAAAAGTGCTCCTGGATTTCAGGGAGGGAGAACCAAGGGGTGCAGAGTGAGTCAGAACTGAAAAACCAGGCATAAATTTCTAACTGCTCGAGCAAAATCTGCACTGGCAGGGAATTTTCCACTTCTGATCTCTCCAGCTCCAGAGCAGATGTCTTTCTGGAAGATGCTTTAATCAAGAGGCTGCCAGGCTCCACAGACAGCTCTGGGGGGGAGAGGCAAACAGCCACATTATGCAGGACCAAGTAATTCCAGCAGTCACAGCTCACAGGACAGCTGGGGAGGTCTCAGAACAGGGTCAAAACCTCAGAGCAGGCTGCTCAGGGCTTTGGCCACGTTGGGCCTTGGAAACCTCCGAGGATGGAGATGGTGCAGCCCCTGTGGGCCCCCATCCCACTGCCTGGGGACAGAGCTCTTCCTTATACCCAGTCCCAGCTGCTGGATAAAGTTCTTAAACAAATTTGAGAGCTACAGGAGAGCTGGAGAAGGACTTGGGACAAAGGATGGAGGGACAGGACAAGGGGGAATGGATTCCCACTGCCAGAGGCAGGGAGAGATGGAATACTGAGAATAAATCCTTCCCTGGGAGGGTGGGGAGGCCCTGGCCCAGGTTGCCCAGAGAAGCTGTGGCTGCCCCTGGATCCCTGGAAGTGTCCCAGGCCAGGCTGGATGGGGCTTGGAGCAACCTGGGCTGGTGGAAGGTGTCCCTGCCCGTGGCAGGGGGTGGGATGGGATGAGCTTTCAGATCCCTTCCAACCCAAGCTTTTCTGGGATTTTGAAAGTCAGACCTTAACAGGCTGAGCAGGGAAAACACAGAGTGCAGAACCCCTGGCTTAAGGAACTTCCCAAATCCCACACGTGCTCACCTGCCCAGGGAAATGAGGGAAACCAGGCACCTCTGGGGACGTTCTGATCATCACCTCTTGTACTGACATCCCAAACCAGGCACCTCTGGGGAGGTTTGGATCATCACCTCTTGTACTGACATCCCAAACCAGGCACCTCTGGGGAGGTTCTGATCATCACCTCCTGTACAGACATCCCAGCCCCAGGATGCAAGGGTAGGGGTAGGAATTCCTACCCAGGATAAAGGGTAGGGGTAGGAATTCCTACCCAGGATAAAGGGTAGGGGTAGGAATTCCTACCCAGGATAAAGGGTAGGGGTAGGAATTCCTACCTCAGGATTCAAGCCAAGCTGAGGGGTTCCTGCACTCTGGAGTCACAGGCACTGAGAATTCACTGTCACTTCCCAGTGCAGACCAGCTCCAAATTTCCCTGGAATCATCAGGATGTGCCTGTGGCTGATCTATATCCCAGCCTGCCCCTGGCACTGTCACTGCTCCATCTCTCTCCCATCCCCACAGCACCTTCAGGGCACCTTGTCTTAGACTAGAACCCCTTTAAGGCCAAGGCTTTGCCATTTGACTCGTTGGCTCTTGTTTAACTTAAAGAAGGGGAAGAATAAAGGTGTAAGAGTATTTCAGACTGCAGTATTTCATCATCTGGGAGCTCAGCTGAGGGAGGACTCCACAAAAACAATACAGGACCCTGGTCAGGAACCCAAACAATGACGTGTGCTGCAGATCAGAGCTGACACATCACCCCCAGAGCAACCCCCCCCATGGCAGGGGCTGGGCAGGGTCACCCCCTGGATCAGCCCCACAGCCCTGGGGAGTCACATCCTGCCCTGCAGGACTACAGCTCCCAGTTTATTTCCCAGTTAGAGCTGGAAGAACAGAACTGGTGCCCAGATCAGGTCCAGTTACCACATCAAATACTTCTTTAAACCCTTCCAAACCTTGGGTTGTCCACACTTCAATCACATGAACCTGAAAACCCTTTCACCACCTGCACCCCCACACAGAGCCAGGATGGAAATGGCTTTTTGCAAACTCCTCCTATTCCTCATGAGGTGTTTTATAAGGTGTGACAGCAAAGCAGGGATCCCAGAGCAGCCCCAGAGCCAGAGGAGGGGGGGACGTGCTGCCTTTCCCACAGGAGGTTCCTTACTTTGAGCAGCTTCATCAGCCCTTCCAGCTGCACCATCAGTTCTCTTCTGCTCTCCTGAAGTGCTGACATCCTCTGCTCCAGCTCATCCTTCCTCTGCCTGTTCCAGTCACATGGAAGAAAGAGGCAGAAAACAAACTTGGGGTGTTTCAAAGCAGCCCAGGGAGCTCACCCGTGTAACGGGGTCTGTGGTTCCCACCATTCCCCTGCTCCCCATCTAAAAACCCACAGCAAGGCCCAGCACAGTGACCATGAACCTGAAGGTGACAATACCCCGTTCACTTCAAACCCAGAGATGTGTCCTCAGCCAGGGAAGCCCTTCTCAGGGCACTGCATTTTGAGTAAAAAAACCCACTTTTTTCTTCCTTTTAAGAACCCCGAGTTGTCGGAACCTGGCATCCTGTGGAGTGCTCAGACAAGCCAGGATGAACCACGGGAGGAAAGACAGAGAGGGGGGGAAAACAAGAGGAGGACAGGCTGCAGATGTCTGGGGAGGAAGAGCTGTGCCTGCCTGGAGGAGACTCAGCAGAGCTATTTCTGTGCCGTGACGGATCAGCCGGGACACGCTCGTTGCGCCAGCACCAGGTAACAACAGCGGCAGATAAGGAGTGACCTTCCCTTTCCCTGGCAGCTGAAAACCTGTCTGGGAGCTATTTGAGGAAATATGACTGTGTGGTTTGATTTCAGATTCCAAAAAAGAAAGCAGTGACTAATAGAAGGAGCAGCTCAAAGACGGACGTCAGCCCGGCGGAGGTTCCGTGTCCCGGGCGATTTAAGGGATGCCAGGACCCACAAAGCCCAGTCACAGGTGATGATACAAAACCCTGGGGAAAAGCAGGTTAAAAAGGCTCCTTTATTCACCCACAGTTATTTCTGTGGACACCAGAATGTCTTAATCCCAAGTTAAAGCATCACCTATTACAGACTGAACCTCCAAAAGTCTTCGATCGCATCTGTGTTCTCACGTGACTCACTCTGGATAAATCATTCTGGGGGTTTCAGGAACAGACCAGTTCTTTAAAGGACAGAAGACTGTGAAATATTAACCACCCTGGATGTTTCTTTCAACATCTTCTTGTATTTTGAGGACTGTGGTTATACAACTAAGCAGCCTTCCAGAATCTGAAGGAAGCCAGAGAGGGGCTGGAGGATCACCAGGAACTGGAGGGAAAGGACAAGGGGCAATGGCTTTCCATGCCAGGGGGTTAGATGGGATATTGGGAAGGAATTGTTGGCTGGGAGGGTGGGGATGCCCTGGCACAGGTTGCCCAGAGAAGCTGTGGCTGCCCCTGGATCCCTGGAAGTGTCCAAGGCCAGGCTGGAGCAACCTGGGCTGGTGGAAGGTGTCCCTGCCCATGGCAGGGGTGGAATGGGATGAGCTTTGAGGTCCCTCCCAACCCAAACCACTCTGTGATTCGCTGTTCCCGTGGTGGTGCAAGCAGGAGAAGGCAGGGACACCTGCACTGCAAGGCAGGGATCCACAAGGACACGGATCCATCCTGCTCCTCCAAGGAGGCACTGCCAGCAGTGCTGGAGCTGACTCATCCCAGGGGCTGGGCCGGGCTGGGCTGCAGATTTTTAGACCTAGGACACGTTGACTTTCCATGGATTACCATCCTCCTGCTTTCCCAGCCTGAACTGTAGCAGAACTGAGATCAGCTGGTGGTGTGTGCTGACAGACACCCACAGCCCAGGGCACCCCACACTGGGGAGCATCTCCCCAGCAGCTGGGACTGGGGAAGCCCCTTCCCATCCCAGACCTGCTCATTGGGACCCCCCAGTGTGACCCTGAGCAGCCACAGCAATTAATGTGCAGGGTGAGTTTGTTAATGAGGGAGGGCTGGGGGCAGGAAAGCTGATGCTGCTTGTACATGGGAGGCTACGTGTGAGATACTACAGGGAGTGAATCCCTGAACCCCAGAATCATTTGGGTTGGAAAAGCCCTCCCAGCCCATGGATCCCCCCTGTGCCCCATCCCCACCTTGTCCCCAGCCCAGAGCACTGAGTGCCACAGCCAGGCCTTCCTGGGACACCTCCAGGGCTGGGCACTCCAAACCTCCCTGGGCAGCCCCTGCCAGAGCCTGACCACCCTTTCCAGGGAGAAATTCCTCCTCCTGTCCCACCTGACCCTCCCCTGGCACAGCTGGAGGCCGTTCCCTCTCCTCCTGTCCCTTGTTCCCTGGGAGCAGAGCCCGACCCCCCCCCCGGCTCCCCCCTCCTGTCAGGGGGTTGCAGAGCCAGAAGGTCCCCCCTGAGCCTCCTTTTGTCCAGGCTGAGCCCCCCCAGCTCCCTCAGCCCCTCCTGCTGCTCCAGCCCCTTCCCAGCTCCCTTCCCTTCCCTGCCCACGCTCCAGCCCCTCCCTGTGTCTCCTGCCTGAGGTCCCAGAGCTGCCCCAGCACTGGAGGTGCCCCAGCAGTGCCAACTCAGCCACAGAGGCTTTGGAGGTGGTTCTCCAGCTCTGGCTGTGCCTGGAGGTCTGAACTTCAGGAGTTTCTCTGACTAATCAAATAACCAACACTTGCTCTCAGCTCTGCTCCTTTGGAGAGGAAATGATGAGCAGTTAACGCCATTTCTGCCGGTTTTTCCCATCAGTTTCTTCTTTACAAACAGTTTTCTAAACTAAACAAACAGAATTCAGACCAAGAAACGTTTTTATTTACTTCTAAGGCCACTTAAAAGCCCAGCTGCTGACACAGCCCTCAGAACTCAGCATCCTCAATGCCTCTGTCAGGCTGCCCAGGGCTGCTGCTCCCAGTGCCCCCAGGGCTGCTGCTCCCAGTGCCCCCAGGGCTGCCCAGTCCAGCACCCCAAAACCACCCCCCAAACACCCCCAGGGGTTGTTTTTACCGTAACAGCCTGAGCTCAGCCAGCAGGGTCGGGTTCTGCTGGGCCTTCTCGGGGGTGGGCTGAGAGGCCTGTTCGTGTTCCAGCCTGAGCCGCTGGATCTCCTGGAGGATCTCCCTGTGGGAACGACAGAGGGGAGGTGAAAGGAGGGGAGAGTCACTCTCTGCACTGCTCCCAGACAGCTTTCACAGCCCTTGGAGCACTTTCTGCCAGTCCCAGCCCAGGCACAGCAGTTCTGTTCGTGTGTGGCTGGCACAGACCCACACCAGGATGGGTAAGTTGGTGCAGACGTAGGAACTGCCGCAAAACACAGAAAATTTATTGCTTAATGAGTGTGAAATCACTCATTGCAATGCCTTTCCAAACCCTTTCACGCTCAGAGACTGTTCCAAGAGGACAAAAGTTCCATCTTCAGCACAACCTGCCCGGCAGGTACTGCAGGAAGGGCCCTGGGGCAGGACCTGCCAGCTCTGCTCAGCTCCCTCTCCCCTTCCCAAGGGCTCTGGGCAGGGCAGCAGGAACGAGGAGAACAGCTCATTGGAACAGAGGCAAACCCTCCAGTGTCCCCAAGGGAAGGGGACCTGCCCAGCCAGAGGGGAGGGAATGTCACAGCCATGGCCAAGGGCCCCTCACTGCAGTGGGAATGAAACCCCTCTGGAGTGGAGACTGTTGTCAGCTCCCTGTGGAACTGCTGAGCTGCCCTCCTGGCAGGGCTTCACACCAGCACTGATTGAGATCTCCCTTATCTGGGATCTCCAGGAGTAATTTCAAATACCTGCAAGGTCTCTTGGTGGAGCACTGAAGCCATGGCAGTGCCAGGACTGAGCTGCTCCTGCTCTCCAGGAACTGATTCCCCTCCAAACTCTCCCTGAGCAGTGTTTTACCCCAGAGTGCTGAGGGTGCCCTGGCACAGGGCTGTGCAGGCAGCTGGATCACAGCTGGCACAGCTGGAGCACAGGGAGACCTGAGCACAGGCACAAGGACAGCCTGGAGAGGCTCCACAGGTGACCCTCTGGAAGAAGGATCCCATGGTTTGGGCTGGAAGGGACCTTAAAGCTCATCCTGTTCCACCCCCTGCCATGGGCAGGGACACCTCCCACCAGCCCAGGGTGCTCCAAGCCCCATCCAACCTGGCCTTGGACACTTCCAGGGATCCAGGGGCAGCCACAGCTTCCCTGGGCAACCTCCTCACCACCCTCCCAGCCAGGAATTCCTTCCCAATGTCCCATCTCCCCCTGCCCTCTGGCAGTGGGATCCATTCCCTGTGTCCTATCCCTCCATCCCTTGTCCCCAGTCCCTCTCCAGCTCTCCTGGAGCCCCTTTAGGCTCTGCAAGGGGCTCCAAGGTCTCCCTGGATCCTTCCCTTCCCCAGCTGAGCACCCCCAGCTCTCCCAGCCTGGCTCCAGAGCAGAGGGGCTCCAGCCCTGGCAGCATCTCTGGGGCCTCCTCTGGACTCTCTGCAGCAGGTCCACGTCCTTGTGCTGCTGTTGCCCAGGGCTGGAGGCAGCTCTGCAGGGGGGTCTCAGCTGAGGGGGCAGAGGGGCAGATCCCCCCTGCCCTGCTGCCCACCATCCCTGGGGGATCAGCCCAGGGCACGGGGGGTTCTGGGCTCAGAGCTCCCACCCCGAGCTGTTCTGGGTCTGCAGACAAGAGAGAAAGGAGCTCTGGGTGCTCAGTGCTGGTCAGGATGATTTTAAGAAGATTAGTGGAGAGGATCAACCCACTTCCTCGGGAACAGGGGCAGGGCAGCCCCTCCACAATGCTAATTAACCAACGTTAATGACTAACTAATCAGTTAACGAGGCAGCTCCGCCTTTAACAAGAGATCCGGGTAAACAACCTGGTTAATGTAACACAGAGGCTTCCAAACAACGGAGCACGGGGATGGTTCCCAAAACAGAGCAGATCAGAGCTGGTTTTTACCTGTTCTTGTTCTCCAGCTCCGCTATCAGCTGCCGCTGCTGCTTGTTGGCATCGAAGCTGAATCCCAGGTCCGAGGGCGGGCGGGGCTGGGGGAGAACACGGAGGGTCACACGGAGCACTCCCTGCCTCAAAGGGCTGTGGCAGGGTCTGGATCCAGCCCCGGAATTCCCAGACTGTCCCAGCCCTGGCACACAGCGAGGGGGGGCTGGTGGTGACCCGGCCTGAGCCCAGGGTGGGGCTGCTCCTGCTGCCTCATCCTCACTACCCAGGAACAGGATTTGCCATATTTTTTAGGTCTCGTTTAGAAAAGAAGCCCCCACACCTACCAGAGCCTACAGCACCCAAGGGATCTTCCCGGGAACAAACCCAGTTATTCCTTTTCTCCTGAAGTGCCCTGGTGAAACACTGACCCTGCCACGTGTCAGTCAGTGAAGAGGAGCTGGAGTGACCCCGTCCAGGACAGTCTGGAATGACCAACAGCTCAGTTTGGGACCCAGAGCCCTGCTGGACACCCCCCATGCTGACAACAGGCACGTTCTGCACCCCCAGGCTCAGCTCTCAGAGCTCCATCAGTGCTCAGAAACAGCTCCACAGAAACAGCTCCACAGGGAGGTCTTCCCACAGCTGATCCTGACTCCTTGTGCTCTCCAGAGGTCCCAGCTCTCCCCTTTCCCAATCCATCCCCTTGCACTGACTCTGGGGTCAAATGAAGCCTCTCAGTGCATTCAGCTGCTGTAATTCCATGTTAAACAAACCTGAACCCAGACCCCCATCTCATGCCACGTTAGGTGGGACCCCCAGACTGTCCACACTGCCCTTGGCACCCCTTGGCACCAGGAAGGCCAGGAAACACCATCCATGGGAAGGAACAATATTCACAGGCATTAAATTTAAACAGGCATTAAATTTAAACATGGTCATTGCCTCTGGAAACATGGAAAGTTTACCATCACTGCCCTGTCCCTGGAAGTGTCCCAGGCCAGGCTGGACAGGGCTTGGAGCAAGCTGGGACAGTGGAAGGTGTCCCTGCCCATGGCAGGGGTGGGATGAGGTAAAGTCTGAGGTAACACCACTGTGGGTTTCATGCACCAGCCTGCACTTTTCCAATGAGAGAACTCCTCTGGAACACATGGAATCATGTTGGAAAAATCCAGTCCCACCTTTCTCCCAGCACTGCCCAGGCCTCCCCTGACCCACGTCCCCAGGGGCCACATCCCCAGGGCTTTTAAATCCCTGCAGGGATGGGAACCCCCCCTGCCTGGGGGCTGCACTGACTGCACTCCCTGCTCTCATTTCTGCCCAGCCTTTTATGAACACCAGATTCTCACTGCCACCACCCTGGAACAGTTTGGGGGGGGTGGGATTGTGATGGCAAATTCCATCCTCCTCGTAAACCCGGGGCCAGAATCCATTCCCACATCTGCACGTGGCTGTTTATCCCGAGGGGAGGGACCTGCCCTCCCTGGGAAAGTCGTGTGTGGTTTTTAAAACCTCTGCCCTCAGAAGAAATAAACCCAACCCAAACCCTTCATTTCCTAGTCAGCACTGCTGTGCCTGCTCCCCATCTCCCCAGGCAGGTCTGAATGACTCGTGTCTGCCAAGATTTACGGCTGTAATTCCACCCTTTAAAAGCCCACAGGTTGAGCTCCTGCCTGCTCAGCAGCTCTGAGCTCCAGGGAATATCCCTTTGCTGCTCCACTCTTACCAGGGCTTTTTACTACAGAGTGCAAAGACCTGCTGGGAGCCAACAGTGTAAGTCAAAATTACTGAAAAAAACCCCAAAACCAAACCCAACAACTCAACTTCTGCTGAGGCCTCAACAGGTCTGAGATCATCCAAGTGGCAAGGGCCCATTTGCCCTCAGCAAGAAAATCCATAGGATGGTCGTAAAATCTACTCAGAACCCTTCCCATCACACAGGACCAGGGAAACCTGTGATTCACTGTAATTTTAGTTTCCCTGTGAACTGGCCATTAATCCAGGGAGTGAGTGAGCCACCCTGGAACTGCAGGTCAGGAACCAAAGAGGATCCCCAGCTGGAAGGGATCCATAAGGATCATCCAACTCCCTGCTGGAGTGGTATTGGCTGACAGGAGCATTCAGACCTCACCTACAAGATCCCTGTTTGGGGTGAGAGAAGGGGGTGTTTAATCAAGCCCCCAGAGCCAGGTTGGCAGCCACTGTGCTTCCCATCACCACCATTTGGAAGAGACTGTGAAAGAACAGCAAAGTTTGAGTCTCCTGAGCATCAGATCCCGGGTTCCTTGGTGCAAGGACCTCACGGTGTCATGGAAAGTCTGAGCCAGCACTTCAGCTGCCCAGCACTGTGGTGCCACAGGGTTCTTGGTGACCAACAGGCAAAGGAGGGGAACCAAATGACAGAAATGGCTCATTTAGCTGGTTTATCAAGGAGAGGAAGAAATGATCCAAGAACCAAGCTGCGGATTTATCTGACAGGAAAAAAAACGGTTTACTCATCCTTTTATTTAAAAATGATGCATTAAACAGTGCCCAACACCTGAAAGAGAAGTTCCACGAAGGGAATATTCTGTTATTTAGGCTGTGGGCAGCTTTGAGGAGATGAGATGATCACAGGCTTTTAGCAGTGCCTGATGCTGAGGGAAGAGCAAACCACGGAGTTTTCAAAAAAAGAGCAACGTGGGCAAGAACAACCTAATTATCGTAACTCATCCACATAACTCAACCTAATTACCCACTCAGCCAGAACTGAGTGTTGGCTTGTGTTTGTGAGGTGCCAGTGCCTGCCCCCACAGCGGGGCTGCACAGCCCAGCACAGGGGGCCCTGAGCTCTGGGGTGGGTCAGTGCCCACCCCACCTGTGCCCCACAAACCAACCTGCCCAGGGCAACGGGGAGAAACCCTGGAGAACAGCAGGAAATGGGGAGAAACAAGAGCTGAGGTGGAGCAGCTGGGAGAAGGGATGGAGGAGGTTGTGGAGGATACTGGTGACAGAGGCCCTGGGGTTGCTTCACAAAAACAGCTGTATATACATATATATATATATATATATATACATATATAAGTATATTCACCCAAAACACAGGTGATCCTTCCTTCTCTGGGGGTGCAGCCACCTCACCTGCAGGATTACCTGTATTCAAGGGGTCAGGCAGCACTGAGGTGGGACCTGCCATGGATGTGGATGTGGATTTTGTAGGGGAAGGCAGTCAGAGGGGCTGGGGATGCAGGAGATCTGCTCCCGTCCCTGATTTCAACACCAAGATGATGCTGGGCAGGAAGCAGCAGGTTATTCCTCACCTGGGGCTGACAGTGTGGGCAGAGCAGCAGAGGGAGACACAGGGACGAAGCTGTGATCCTGAAAGCTGTGATTTAATGGAAGTTTGGACTGTTCTCTGCTGATCCCCTCACTCCATCCATCTCCTCACCCCCTGCCTCTCCCGCTCTGCTCTCGGTGGAGCTGTTTGGGGTCACGGCTCTGCCAGGAGCAGATGGGCAGGGCCAGCCCTGCCCTGAGCACTCAGATTCAATAAAAGGGATGTTTTGTCTGCAGAGTGGCTCGAGGGGAACAAGAGCAGCTCAGTCAGATCTCTCTGAGTGGACACAGACCCCCCTGCCATGCCCTGTTCGTGTGGCACAGCTGCCCCTGGCACCGAGGCTTCCTCCTCCCCCTCTCCTTCCTCCTCCCCAGCTACTGCCCCTCTTCAACAACAAACAGACTTGGATTTCAAGAATTAACCCTCAGATCTGCCTCAAATTATTTTGTCCCAGTCAGACACTGAGCAAAGGCTTTTCCCCCAAACGTTAGCAGGTGTGTTTGCACTCGTGTGGTGAGTGATGTTCATCCCAGAACAGCCCTGCAGAGACACCTCCAACCCTGGAGAAACAGCAGAAAGGGATGGGCCGGGTCAGACCCACGGCCACACTGCCTGGTGGATGATCCCCAGTGACCACACTGTCCCATGGACAATTCCCAGTGACCACACTGTCCCATGGACAATTCCCAGTGACCACCCTGCCTGGTGAACAATTGCCAGTGTCCACACTGTCCCAAGGACAATTCCCAGTGACCACACTGTCCCATGGATGATTCCCAGTGACCACACTGCCTAGTGGATGATTCCCAGTGACCACACTGTCCCACAGACAATTCCCAGTGTCCACACTGTCCCATGGACAATTCCCAGTGTCCACACTGTCTGGTGGATGATTCCCAGTGACCACACTGTCCCATGGACAATTCCCAGTGACCACCCTGCCTGGTGAACAATTGCCAGTGACCACACTGTCCCATGGACAATTCCCAGTGACCACACTGCCTAGTGGATGATTCCCAGTGACCACACTGTCCCACAGACAATTCCCAGTGTCCACACTGTCCCATGGACAATTCCCAGTGTCCGCTCAGATGACTTCAAAGGAAGGAGTCAGAATCTTTGCACCAGGCTGCTGGAGCATGAACAGCCTGTCCCTGGGACCCTCTGCATTTCCCTCAGTTAGAGCATGTCAGCAAACAAAGCACATCCCACCTGCCAGGCAGGGCTGGAGAGGACAGCAGGACATAATTCCACTCACATCAGCCTCTCCCAAGTGTTCCCAGCAGACACTGCTCTACCTCGTTTTCAAAGTCTCCACTGACAAATATTCCATAAATCCCTTATGGTGCTTTTTTCTTTTTTTCCCATTTTTCACTTCCATTGAGGTCCAGATTCTCAGTAAAATCCAGGTGGGAAGGAAGCTCTGGAGGTTTCCATGCACGGTCATTCACAGCAGGTCCTTCTCACTGAGCTCTGAATGTCTCCTCCAGAGAGGGAGCTCCCAGTTCTCCTCTGGCCAACCTCTTGGACAACAACATTTGACCATTATCGTGGTGACAAAAGATTTTCTTAAAACACAGCTGGAATTCCCTTCCTTGCAGCCTCTGTGTCCTGCTGTCCCTTCCCTGAGGGCTCTGTGCTGGGGTGACCTTGGCTGTGTGAGGGGCTGGCCCTGATGACAGGGCCATGTCTGGCTCTTCAAGGAGGCTTCAGGCAGCACCAAGACCCTCCTTTGCTTTCTGTTGTCCATCTCCAAAGCAGACTCAGCCTCACCCCTGTGTGGTGTGACCAGGACCAGCCCTGGGCTCTGCTCAACCTCGTTGGAGTTTTCCTCCAGCCTGGAAAGGTCTCTCCAGTCACTGCCAGGCAGCTCCAGTGACATCCCAAGTTATGTGTTACCTGTTTTCCAAAGAAGCTTGGAATGGTTTGGGTTGGAAGGACCTTAAAGCCCATCCAGTCCCACCCCTGCCATGGGCAGGGACACCTTCCACCAGCCCAGGTTGCTCCAAGCCCCGTCCAACCTGGCCTGGGACACTTCCAGGGATCCAGGGGCAGCCACAGCTTCTCTGGGCAACCTGGGCCAGGGCCTCCCCACCCTCCCAGCCAAGAATTCCTTCCCAATATCCAATACTCAACAAGCATCTTTCTGCTACTGGATTTCCACCATGTTTATTCCACTGGGGTTTTCATCTGATGTTCCCCATTTTAATTCCACGTGGAAAGAAAAAATTGCTCTTTTTTTTTTGGTTTTGGATTTCCCAGCCTCTCCTTCACTCCTGTCTCTCTCTCTGTGTTAATGTTGCAAGAAGAATATTGAAAAAAACCATGATTTTGGCTCAAACCTCTCAAACATCTCAGCTGTTTCATCTTCCAAGAGCAGGGAATGCCCTGCAGACACACAGACGTGTCCCTGTGGACGTGGCACGTTGTCCCCATGGACATGGACACGTCCCACTGTCCCAGGGCTCAGGGGGATGTTCCCCCACCAAGCTGCAGTGGCCAACTTGGACAAGGAAGGAGGGTTTTCCTTTGGTGAGGAATAATGAGAAGCTGCCACGAAGCAAAGCCCTTTCAACTTGGATTCCTTCAGAATACAAAAAAAAAATCCATCCATTGCAGCTGATTGGCATTCCTGGACTGGGAATAAACAGTGGAGCCAGTAAATAACTTCAGATTCCTCGTGGCCAAGCTCTGGTTGCAATGGAAACACACTGTTGTTGCTCTTTCATCCTTTCCCTGTCCCACGTCAGTCCCTGGCACTGCTCTGACATCTGCCCTTCCATGGGACTCACGGGGGTGAAAAGAGAGCAGGGATTTGTCACAGGACTCTGAAAAGCCTCAGCAAACCCAAAATGCTGCTCTGCACACCCAAATAATTGCTTCAGGTTTTGACCCCTTCCAGAACTAGAATGGACACGGGAGCAGGCTGAGGTGATTCACAGGTTTTTAAACCACCAGGTTCTTTCAGAACCGGTTGGTGACTCCTTGGTTTTCGTAACACTTTGTTTCCACCAGAAAAAGTCAAGTCATGAGTAAGAACTGTTCCACCACCTTCCAGCGTGACAGTGATTCAGCACTTACTGTCTCACTAAACAACTTGAATTTTACATGGCTACATGGAAATTTCCTCCTTTTTCCATCCAAACCTGAAACTTGGCACTTTATCACTTTAATATTTTAACATGACCACGGTCCTGCTGAACAGAATGAAATGGGGATGTGCAACCCCACCCTTTGACAGAGGTGTTGGGAACTGCCACTTAAAAACGTTCAAAAAGCACAATTCTGCTTTTATTAAAGTTTTATAGAAATGTCTGCTCGCATCCCTCTGCCAAAGGTGGGTTATGAGCTGAACACACACCGAAGGAAGTTCAGGAATGCGGGAGATGGTTCCTGCAAACTCTGCTCTCTCCTTCCCTAGGGATAAATAACCTCCCCATCCAGGTAGCCTGAAAATATTCCACGGAATTTCAGTAAATTCTTATTGTTGTCCTGTAGCAATTTTTCTGTCAGATCAGGATTTATTTGTACCCACTTACAACGTGTTGGGTGTTTCCCTTTCCTACGAGAAGAAACCGCGGACGCAGAAACCACCTTCCTTTGTCTCCCAGGCCCCTTCCCTCTGGAATAAACACATCCCACTAACGCTGATTTGTTTTCCTCAGCTATCCACGCATTTATCTCCTCTCTGGGCTAAGCAGGACTAATCTGCTTATTCCCTCAGCTCCCCTGACCTCGTTTGGGATCACCCGCGCTCCCGTCCCCCATTCCCGTTTCCCCGCTCCCAGAAGCGTCCCGTTCCTGCTGGAACAGGGAACTGTGCTGCTGGACAAACCAACCCCGACTGTTTGGTGCGGGGGTGGGAATCCAGCTCCCCATCCTGCCCATCCCATCCCATCCCAGAGCCCCTCCCTGCTCCCCGGGGTCACTTACGGCGCTGGCGGCCTCGGCGGCGAGTCGCGCGGCGTACCTGGCGATCAGCCGGTGCTCCTCGTCCAGCCGGCCCGGGCTGTCCAGGACACTGCCAAGGACCAACAGAGCCGTCAGTGCCTCACTGGGGCAGGGAGGGAAGGACAGAGTGTCAGTGCAAAGAGCCAGCGACAGCAAAGGGAGAGAGAGTCCCGCTGGAAACGAGCTCCGTGATTCCCTTTTCCGTCCCAATGCTCCCCGGGCTTCCTGCTGAGCAGAGTTTGCTCCAGGACTCACAGGGTCCAGTTTGGGATGTGCTAAAAGGACTCAGTCTAGGCCCAGATTTGATTTGTTTCTGGGGAGCTTGTCTGCAGACCCTTTTGGTTACTCAGGGTCGACAGGGGCCAGTAGCCCAGCGATGGAGGAGGAAAACCTTCTCCTCCAGGGATGGAGGATCATCCGTGTCCAAGCCAGGATGATTCCCATGAGGAAGAGTGGGGAGGACTGTGCTGACCTGAGAAGGACCTTCTGGCACTGAACAGCACCGACCTAAATGCAAACAGCACTTTGCAAGTCAGCCTGACTTGCACCTGACTTACACCTGACTTACACACACCTTACAACACCCCTTTACAAAGGGGGACAGTTTAAGGTCTGGTCCTTCACAGCTCAGCTCCAGAGGGTGACACAGCTCCAGCTGGCTCCTACTGCCAGGATGGACAAGGCTTGGAGCAACCTGGGCTAGTGGGAGGTGTCCCTGCCCATGGCAGGGGGTGGCACTGGACGTGCTTGAAGGTCCCTTCCCACCCAAACCAGTCCAGGATTCCCTGGATGCCTCACAGGCTGCAGCTGCCTGGGAAATGCTGCTGAAATAGGTGTTAAGAGCCATTTCCAACAGTCCTCAGCAGAGTGACAGCACCCTGAGGTGACAGAGAAAGGGACAGGGAGGTTTGAGACAGGGAAAGCAGAGACAGCTGAGGAGACAGATCCAGGGTGGGAAGGAAAGGCAGCACCTGGATCTGTCCCATGTTCCACACGAGCTCTGTGTCCCTGGGCTTGTTCACCATTAACAGATTAACCCAGGCTGGGAACAGGCAGTGCCCCCAGTGCTGAGGCAGCTCCTGCTACTCCCAAACAATTCTCTTTTTAACTCTAAACACACTGGGGAACAAAGGCTGATTTTTGGGTTGAATTAACTGAAAGCAGCCAGTGCTGGGATCTGTTCCCAGCTGGATTTGGTGCCACAGTGGCCTCGCCACAAGGAACCAGGAGGGGAATCACAAATGAAAAATTAAATCAACGTCCAACCGCTGGATTTGGGAGTTGCTGGTTATCCCAGTGCTGTGCAGAGATCCCTCATCCCACTGCAAAGGGAACCACTGGATCAGTGACAAGAACCAAAGTGTTGTTAACTGGAACAACCAGGATTAGTGTGGGGATGAGGAATGTGCTTCCAGTGGCCACTCAGCCTTCCCAGAGCCACCCCTGAGGTTCCAGGGGGGATCCACGGACAGCCCAGGGCAGTTCCTGAGGGTGCTCCAGGGAAATCTGGCGTCACCATCACCACAGAGAGCAGCAGGTTAAACCAGACACAGACCTGGTGCACCACAAAAGCCACTCCCACCTCAGAAGATAATTTACATTTCTTTAAGCTTAATTTCAAGGATTTGTGTCTCCTTGAACCAGATTTACACTGTGAACGTGATGGTTATTTAAGAATGCAGATTTCTTTCCATCAACACCCAATTTAAGAATCTGAAGTCTTTGAAGACTCCTAAGTTCACCAGGTGATGTTTTTGGTTTGCCAGGAGATGTTTTTCATTCACCAGGTGATGTGTTTGGTTTGCCAGGAGATGTTTTTCATTCACCAGGTGATGTTTTTGGTGTGCCAGGTGCTGTGTTTGGTTTGCCAGGAGATGTTTTTCATTCACCAGGTGATGTTTTTGGTTTGCCAGGAGATGTTTTTCATTCACCAGGTGATGTTTTTGGTGTGCCAGGTGCTGTGTTTGGGCTGGCACAGGGCCCTGGGCTGGGTTTAACAGCCACAGGCCCAGTGAACAGAGCTGGGTCTGTGAGGAGCACAAACTGGATCCAGACCTGGAGACAACCAACTGCCCAGAGCAAAGGAAGGAGCTGGAAAAATGGGAGTTAAACCAGGAGGAAAACAGATTTAAGAGAAGAAAAACCAGAGCCTTTACACGAGGCTTGAGGAGCTTCACAGGCACCTTCACCACTAATTTATTGTCCCATACATTTTTTGTTAAAGGAGAACAATCCTCCCCATCCCACCTTCTGACACAGCTGCTTTTCTTCAGCTTTCCTTGGCAATTCTGTCTGTGCAAGTTTTCTCCTGCTTTTATAAGAGACCTTCCCACCCTTTCCATAATCTGGGATCTCCTAATACCTCTCCCAACTCCTGGAACCACAACCTCCTGTCTAAGTGAATCACAAAAGAGTTATTGACGATTTCTTGCTTTCGTGAAAAAAAAAACCAACCCTGTAATTTATGAAAAAAGAATAATCCTTTCGTGTTTGCTTTTAGAAATATTTTACAGATGATGAGGAAGGGGAGTTCAAGCCCCGTCCAACCTGGCCTTGGACACTTCCAGGGATCCAGGGGCAGCCACAGCTTCTCTGGACAACCTGTGCCAGGGCCTCCCCACCCTCCCAGTCAACAATTCCTTCCCAGTCTCCCATCTCTCCCTGCCCTCTGGCACTGGGAAGCCATTCCCTGTGTCCTGTCCCTCCAGGCCTTGTCCCCAGTCCCTCTCCAGCTCTCCTGGAGCCCCTTTAGGCTCTGCAAGGGGCTCCAAGGTCTCCCTGGATCCTTCCCTTCCCCAGCTGAGCCCCCCCAGCTCTCAAGAACAGGAAAGGCAGCAAAGGGCAGGAATAAGCTCAGATGGGAGGAGGGCACACGAGTGGGAGTTCAGAGGTTTCCACAGCAGCAGCAGAACCTTGGAGAGGTGATAGTACAGAATTCCCTGCCTGGAAAATGCTGTCCCAGGTGGTTTGGCCCACTCTGCCCACGCTGTGCTCCTGTCACAGCACTTACACAGCCAGTCCAGGAGCTCTCCCACTTCATCCCCTGGGAGCTGCAGGTTGTGGCTGCAGGTGGGTGACACAGATCAGGGAATGGGATCAGGGAATCCCAGACTGGTTTGGGTGGGAAGGGACCTTCAAGCTCATCCAGTGCCACCCCTGCCTTGGGCAGGGACACCTTCCCACTGCCAGAGGGCAGGGATGGATGGGAGACTGGGAGGGAATCCTTGGCTGGGAGGGTGGGGAGGCCCTGGCACAGGTTGCCCAGAGAAGCTGTGGCTGCCCCTGGATCCCTGGAAGTGTCCCAGGCCAGGTTGGAGGGGGTTCATGGAAAGAACTGTCAGGCATTGGCAGGGGCTGGGAGGGCTTTTCCAACCTGGATGATTCTGGGATTCTGGGATTACACAGCATTTCAATCTGCCATATTATCTTCAAGATGCTTTGTAAGCACCTTAAAGAGATGCCCCTTTGTATCTCCAGATCCAGTGACTGCAGTAATGGAGTGAAGGCCAGACTCTGGAATTCCTTGGGTTTCACTGTCTTGTGGAAAATATTTTGGGCTCTCAGCTCCTGCAGGTGAGGGCAGTGATCCACTACCAGGAAAAGCTTGTCTCTCCCAGGAGATCACAGAGCAGTGGGATACGAATTTCTGCAGGACAAAGTGATGAAATAGGGCTCTAAAAATATTATCCACGGGGTGGAAACGTGGACAGAGCAAGGAAAACACAGCTCCCAGCTCGCTGAAGCTCCCTTTGCTCCCCAGCCCAGCTCTGGCTCTGCAGAGGCACAAGTTAATGAGGCCCAACAGTGGCCCAGGGAACCCCCAGGCTGTGGAGTGGGAGAGCTGCAGTTTGGGGGCTTGGGGGTGAAATTCCTCTGCACAGACAGAGCCATGAAATATAAATGTGCACAAATAATGCTGAGATAAAAGGAATTGATCCTTCAGAGCATTAACACTATTTTTGGGGGGAAAGAAACAGCTGCATTGAGGAGGTCACGGGGTGGGGTTTGGAAGAGCTTGTTCAAGAACAAAGGCAGGGACAGGGTGGGATTGGGGCTGTGTTTGGGGTGGAGGTGAAGGCAGGGAGGAGGAAGAAAAACAGGTACAAGTTCCAGGCCAGGGGGAAATCACTTCCCTGTAGGTGGAAAACAAGATTCCAGAGTGGCCATGGAGAGGAAAAGTGGTGAGTTAACCCATTGGGGACGATGTCATTGGGCTCAGGTAAAGGATCCTGGGACAGAGGGTGGGGATGGACAGCAAGGGTGGGATGGACAGTAAAGGTGGGGATGGACAGTAAAGGTGGGGATGGACAGTAAAGGTGGGCATGGACAGCAAGGGTGGGCATGGACAGCAAGGGTGGGCATGGACAGCAAGGGTGGGCATGGACAGTAAAGGTGGGGATGGACAGTAAAGGTGGGCATGGACAACAAGGGTGGGCATGGACAGTAAAGGTGGGGATGGACAGTAAAGGTGGGCATGGACAGTAAAGGTGGGGATGGACAGCAAGGGTGAGGATGGACAGCAAGGGTGGGGATGGACAGCAAGGGTGGGGATGGACAGCAAGGGTGGGATGGACAGTAAAGGTGGGCATGGACAGTAAAGGTGGGGATGGACAGTAAAGGTGGGCATGGACAGTAAAGGTGGGGATGGACAGCAAGGGTGGGCATGGACAGCAAGGGTGGGCATGGACAGTAAAGGTGGGGATGGACAGTAAAGGTGGGCATGGACAGCAAGGGTGGGATGGACAGTAAAGGTGGGGATGGACAGTAAAGGTGGGCATGGACAGTAAAGGTGGGGATGGACAGCAAGGGTGGGCATGGACAGCAAGGGTGGGCATGGACAGTAAAGGTGGGCATGGACAGTAAAGGTGGGCATGGACAGCAAGGGTGAGGATGGACAGTAAAGGTGGGGATGGACAGTAAAGGTGGGCATGGACAGCAAGGGTGGGCATGGACAGCAAGGGGGATGGACAGCAAGGATGGGGATGGACAGCAAGGGTGGGATGGACAGTAAAGGTGGGGATGGACAGCAAGGGTGGGACGGACAGCAAGGGTAGGGATGGACAGCAAGGGGTGGGCATGAACAGCAAGGGGTGGGCATGAACAGCAAGGGTGGGCATGGACAGTAAAGGTGGGGATGGACAGTAAAGGTGGGGATGGACATCAGGGGTGGGGATGGACATCAGGGGTGGGGATGGACAGTAAGGGTGGGGATGGACATCAGGGGTGGGCATGGACAGCAAGGGTGGGGATGGACAGTAAGGGTGGGGATGGACAGCAAGGGGGATGGACAGCAAGGGTGGGGATGGACAGCAAGGGTGGGGATGGACAGTAAAGGTGGGGATGGACATCAAGCCATCCCTCCCAAGAGATTCCAGGGAATGCCGGCCCCGTTTCCCTCCCTTTGCCAACAGGAGCCAAAGGCCTGTGCGTGACCCCTCCCTGGCACTGCCCTGGCTGTGCCCTGCCCCTGACTCTGCCCCTGGCACTGCCCTGGCACTGCCCATGCCCCTGGCACTGCCCTGCCCCTGGCACTGCCCTGCCCCTGGCACTGCCCTGGCATTGCCCTGCCCCTGGCATTGCCCTGGCACTGCCCTGCCCCTGGCACTGCCCTGGCTGTGCCCTGCCCCTGGCACTGCCCTGCCCCTGGCACTGCCCTGGCTCTGCCCTGCCCCTGGCTCTGCCCCTGGCACTGACCGTGGCCCGCGCTGCAGCCGGCTCACGTAGGTGGCTATCAGGGAGTGCTCGTCGGCCACCGCGCTGGGGGGGTCCGGGCTGGGCTGGGACCTGGGGGGGAGGGAGAGGCAGAGAGAGCAGAGAGAACACAAACGTGAGCAGGGAAAGGAGCGGGAGCAAACGGCGGCCAAACAAACGGGACAAATCCAAACAAACGGGACAAATCCAAACAAACGGGACAAATCCAAACAAACGGGACAAATCCAAACAAACGGGACAAATCAAAGCAATGGGGACAAATCCAAACAATGGGGACAAATCCAAACAAACGGGGACAAATCCAAACTAACGGGGGTAAATCAAAACTAACGGGACAAATCAAAACAATGGGGACAAATCCAAACAAACGGGACAAATCCAAACAAACGGGACAAATCCAAACAAACGGGACAAATCCAAACTAACGGGACAAATCCAAACAAACGGGACAAATCCAAACAAACGGGACAAATCCAAACAAACGGGACAAATCCAAACAAACGGGACAAATCAAAGCAATGGGGACAAATCCAAACAATGGGGACAAATCCAAACAAACGGGGACAAATCCAAACTAACGGGGGTAAATCAAAACTAACGGGACAAATCAAAACAATGGGGACAAATCCAAACAAACGGGACAAATCCAAACAAACGGGACAAATCCAAACAAACGGGACAAATCCAAACAAACGGGACAAATCCAAACTAACGGGACAAATCCAAACAAACGGGACAAATCCAAACAAACGGGACAAATCCAAACTAACGGGACAAATCCAAACAAACGGGACAAATCCAAACAAACGGGACAAATCCAAACAGGACAAATCAAAGCAATGGGGACAAATCCAAACAATGGGGACAAATCCAAACAAACAGGGACAAATCCAAACTAACGGGGGTAAATCAAAACTAACGGGACAAATCAAAACAATGGGGACAAATCCAAACAAACGGGACAAATCCAAACAAACGGGGGCAAATCCAAACAAACGGGACAAATCAAAACAGTGGGGACAAATCCAAACAAACGGGGGCAAATCAAAGCTAACGGGGACAAATCCAAACAATGGGGACAAATCAAAACTAACAGGGGCAAATCCAAACTAACGGGGGCAAATCCAAACTAACGGGGGCAAATCCAAACTAACGGGGACAAATCAAAATGGGGACAAATCAAAACTAACGGGGGCAAATCAAAACTAACGGGGGCAAATCCAAACAATGGGGACAAATCAAAACAAATGGGGACAAATCAAAACTAATGGGGACAAATCAAAACTAACGGGGACAAATCCAAACAAACAGGGACAAATCAAAACTAACGGCGACAAATCAAAACAATGGGGACAAATCCAAACAAAAAATGGCCACGTGCTGCCAGGAGTCAGGGGTGGAACACCTCCTGGGGATGGTGGAACACGGCTCACCCACCTTCTGGGGATGGTGGAACACGGCTCAGAGGGACATTTGGGGAGGTTTAAGCACTGGAAGGGGCTGCCCAGGGAGGTGGTGGAGTCACCATCCCTGCAGGTGCTCAAGGAACATTCCACAGAATGCCTGAGGTTGGAAAAGCCCTCCCAGCCCATGGATCCCCCCTGTCCCCAGCCCAGAGCACTGAGTGCCACAGCCAGGCCTTCCTGGGACACCTCCAGGGCTGGGCACTCCAAACCTCCCTGGGCAGCCCCTGCCAGGGCCTGACCACCCTTTCCATGAACATCCCTTCCTGCAGGCAAACAGCCCCAAAACCCCAAACCACAGCTGCAGCTTCATTACTGTGTCTAAAACCAGACCTGACAGTGCCCAGGCTCCTTCTCTCACAACACAGATCCACCAGAAAAAAACATGAGGCAAATCTGACAAATTGGTGTGGTTGGTGTGGGCAGTGCTGCCCCCTGACAGGGGCTGGGGATGTGATGGATTTTGCTGCTTGGTTTGAGGACTCATGAAAACAAAGCTGCTGCAGTTTTGGTTATTTCCATGAACAGGGATCGATTGCAGGGAATACAGAACCAGAACAAAATGAGTAATAAATAACATATTTGTCTGCACAGCCCATTTAACAGGTGCTGGTTCCTGCCACACTCATGACAGGAGCAGGAACTGGGAGAATGGGGCAAAAAACCCTGGAAAATGCAGCAAAATGGTTTTTTTTTATGGCCCAGGCACTGCACACAAGGACACAACACTCCCTTCCCCACCCAAAAAGTGACACAAGGACTCTGCTCCCTCACCCTCCCTGGCCCAGGGGGAGGATGATGATGATGATGATGGCAGGAATCCCTCTGCTGTCCCACCTGGAATGTGGCCCATGCAGAGGGAGGTGAGCAGTGCAGATGTGAGATCAAATCATTACCTAAGAGATGGTTCCTGGGCAGGTGTCACTATTATTTCAGCATTATTCCATCTGTCATTCCTGCCAGGTATTCCAGCCACTCTTCCCCTTCACCACCTGCACTTAATTCCTCCCCCACACAAGCCCAGGAAGTTTTTCCTTCAGGAGCCTTTTCTGAAAACGTGGCATTTATTGCTTTCACCACCAACAGACTGAGACCAGGCAAACAAAACCCACATTTTTGGACACACAAACCCTTTTCTTTCCCTGTTATGTGCAGCAACATGTCAGAGGCGCCTGCCAGAAGCAGAGCAAGGCCTTATAAAACAGAGGTAAAATGGAATTACTGGCATGGAGCCCTCCAGGCTAAGGAGCAGCCTGTGGGACAGGGGGTTTGTGATGGGGGGACTGTACATGAACCACCACTCACAGGAATTCTTAATCAAGCCACTGGCAGGTGCTGAAAAGCTTCATTTCAGCTGTGTTTTGTGGCAGGCACGTTGCTGCAGCCACCACAGGCTCCAAGGCCTTTTCCATTCTAACTCATCCCAAGGGCTCTCCTGCAGAGGAAGGAGCCTGGTAGAGGTGATGGGCAGTGGAACAGGACCAGCCTGATGCAGAGCCTGCCCTCTGGAGAACCCCAGTCCCCCCAGTGTGGCACTGGGGTGTGGCTGTGCCCTGTTTCACCCTGCAGGACACGAACTGAGCAACGCTGGCAGCTGATCCCGTGGGATCCCACCTGCCACGTGCTCCCCCGGGGAGGAAAACACCAATGTTTGCCTTCCCTGACTGCAGCTCTCCCACTGGTGTGGCACCCACACGACAGCAGATCCACCCAGGCCACATTTAAACCTCGCTGGTTTGTGCAAATCCCATCTGGGACAGTGTCAAGAGCTCCGTGAGTCAGTCCCTGCTCCATCAGTGCTCCCCCTCCTTCCCCAGCCCGCCCACCCAGCAGGAATCACCCCACTTCCACTCCCTGACACCATTTGTTCTCCCCAGGGACATGGCAGCTATTTTTACTCCCTACCCTTCTGCGTGGGCACGGCCCATTGTTTTATAACACGTTCAGGAAGCTGAAGGAATCCATCCCTGGGACCTTCAGGCAGGGATTCCAGCAAAAACCCACCCCTGGCAGAGCCTGAGAAACAGCAACGTGGAATCCTGACAGCACAGCACCACCCCCTCACCTTCCCCTGGGTTCTAATCCTGAAAATCCAGGTTATGGCTGCACGTGGGTGACACGGATCAGAGAGCAGGATCACGGAACCCCAGAGTGGGTTGGGTGGGAAGGGACCTTAAAGTCCATCCAGTGCCACCCCTGCCATGGGCAGGGACACCTCCCACCAGCCCAGGTTGCTCCAAGCCCCATCCAGCCTGGCCTTGGACACTTCCAGGGATCCAGGGGCAGCCACAGCTTCCCTGGGAATTCCAGCCCAGCCCCTCCCCACCCTCCCAGCCAGGAATCCCTTCCCACTCTCCCCTCTCTCCCTGCCCTCTGGCAGTGGGAAGCCATTCCCTGTGTCCTGTCCCTCCATGCCTTGTCCCCAGTCCCTCTCCAGCTCTCCTGGAGCCCCTTTAGGCTCTGGAAGGGGCTCCAAGGTCTCCCTGGATCCTTCCCTTCTCCAGGTGACCCCCCAGCTCTCCCAGCCTGGCCCCACAGGCTGACAGGACTCCAAGGACAAAGCCCTCGTCCCCCCCGAGTGAGCCACAGGCTGGAACTGAATTCCTCATTAAACCCCGGTTTTGAGGGATATTTCCCACACTTTTCACATCTCAAGAGCCACCAAACACAAACCCAGGTTACACCAGCAAACCCACAGTCAAGAGAGAAGGAGGAACAGAGGCAGCCCTGAGGGAGGAAGGGAAGGGACACTGAGGGAGAGGAGAGAAAGGAGGCTGGAGGAGCCTGCCCAGAGCTGCAGGACACGCTCCCTGTCCTGCCCCAGGGCTGCTGGCTGGGCTCTGGGTGCTCAGAACACTCACCCACACACGTCAGGTAACGGGGATTGGGAGGTTCCTTGGCTCCTGCCCCAAATCTCACACACTGAGACTTGGCTCTGCCTCTTTACGAGCACCTCAGTGAATTACTGAGGCGCTTAAACGGTGCTCTGGTGTCTCAGTCTAATTTCTGTTCTGAAAAACCCACCAGGAGAGCCCAGTCGAAGAGACAACTTGTTTTAAATCCTACAATTTACACCAAGAAACCCTTGGAAACTCCTGTTACGCTGGCTCACACCTTGGGAAATCTTCGCAGGCTTGCCTGGGGCTGTTCTGGCTCTGGGGAAGGAGCTTTGGGAAGAGGTGCCAGGACGTGGCCCAGAGGGGTCCCCTGCTTTCTGTCATGCTGCCTTTCCCCCCTGATTGAGTTAAATAGGTGTCAAGGTCAAAAAGGACAATCACCTCACTCTGCTCAGTGCAGGGGACAGAATCCAGCCCAGCAATGTGGGAAGCAGGGCCGGGATCACACAGAGCACACTCACATCACACAGCTCAAGGATTAACTCCCCACATCCCAGGAAATCCCACAGAACCCCTGAAGGGTGGAGGGGGTCCCTGGAGGTGTACAAGGGACGACTGGACGTGCTCTGGGCTGGGTGACAACGTGGGGATGGGGCACAGGGTGGGCTCAGTGATCCCGGAGGGCGATCCTGGGATTCTGTGATTCCAGCAGGGATTGTGTCACCACTGCTGTGTCGGGCCCCACAGGCCTCTGACAGCAGCTGGACTGCAATGAAGTTGTTGGAAACCCCCCCCTGAACCAGTAGGAGGAAGAACTGGAGTGAATAAGTGCTGTTGGTGCAGTGGAGGGTGTGGGATCCCCCACAGCAGCACTGCTGGGCACGGGGGAAGCCCCAGGAGAGCTGGCAGGAGCTGGGCCGAGCTGAGGGAAGGCACACAGAGCAGGATGGGTTGGGAGGTGCCCCCAGGGCATCCTGAGGGTGCAGCAGAGTGACCCTGCCCACAGGTCCTGTCCCTCCTGCTCCCCCCTCAGCCACGCCCTGGGCTCCAGCTGCCCCCAGGGTGAGTCTGAGCACCTTCCTCGGGGGACCCAAGAGCTTCTGCACTTACTCACACATTTCCCCCTTGATGTTGAATTTTAGAACCTCTCAGGGGCAGGGTGTGAATGCCCCAAGTGTTCCCCTTGCAGCTGCTTTGGGACAGTTTTCCCTCCCCACCAAACTCCCACCTGAGGCAGGTCCCTCCACCCACCTCCCCCTGACTCAGGGCTGCTCCCGAGGGATTGGAACCACAGGTTAAAACTGAACACCTCCAGGCACCTCCACCTAAATAACAACTGATGAAACACCGGGTTTGTGTGTGGAGCAGCTGGGATGCACCACAGTGAGCCTGTCCCATCCATCCATCCACCCTCCCTCCTCCTCCTCCTCCTCCTGCCTCCCTCCCTCTCCCATCAGCACCACTGAGCACCATCACCTGGAGCTGGGATCTCCCCTCCCTCTCACAGAGAGGTGTTTTTATCCCTTTGCTAAAAATAGAGCCTGTTTTGGTGCCAGGTGGGTCTGTACAGGGCATTGTGGGATGTGCTGTGACTCATGGCACGACACACCTTGGCTACACCTCCCCAGCAACCAGTGCCAGGTCCACCCGGGCTCCTGCTCCTGAACTCTCCTCCCCACAACCTTCTTTGGGGCTAAAATGATGGCTAAAGTGGCTCTGGGATCTCTGGGGATCACAGAGGTGGAGGAAGCAGAAGAGAAGAACAGGAATGTGCTCCAGCTGTGTCCAAGGGAAAGGGCAGAGTGGGCAGTGACAGGAATTCCAGCCACTCCCAGCTGGAACTGGGGCCTGGACAGGCAGGAGATGCTGGAGAGGTGAATGTGGACACAGGGACAAAGGGGAAAAAGGCACACTGGAAGTTGCTGGAAGATAAATTGAGCTGCCAAGCAAATAAAAAAACCCCTGTGGGTTACAGAACTTGAACAACCCCCGGGACAGTGTCAGTGACATCCAATGTTCTGGAACCCACCCGTGGGAGCTGAGGGTGGGGGAAGGTTTTGGGGGGTCTGATCAGAGGGCTGGGAAGTGCCCAGCTGTGCCCACATCTGCAAACAGAACTCAGGGGGTGCTCAGGGGTGCTGGACAGAGCAGAGCTAAACAGGGACAGACCACACCAAGGCAGGAGGGCTGTGAGAGGTGAGGAACAGCAGAGCACCAGTGGGCTCAGCAGCAGGAGGCTGAAAATAATCCAAGTCAGGGTTGGTGGAAACTAAACCTCTGCAAAAAGGTGGCTTTGGAACATCCTCCAGGCAGGTGACATCGTGTCCCTTCCACCCCCAGCTCTTAAGTCACAAATAATTGTGATTTTAGGCCGTAAGAACAACGTTTCACCTGACCAAAAACAGACCAAATGGTCTCCTCAGAAATCAGAAACAAGGATGCAGGGGTTTGTTGTATCACTGGTGACAGCTTTTATAGGCCTGGTGTTCAACAGGAGTTCTGTTTGAAGGCCTTTCTCAGCCCAAGGAGCAGCTGTTGGTCCCTGAACACCCAGAGCTGGAGGCTCCTTCTCTGGGCAACCTGGGCCAGGGCCTCCCCACCCTCCCAGCCAGGAATTCCTTCCCAATCTCCCATCTCTCCCTGCCCTCTGGCAGTGGGAAGCCATTCCCTGTGTCCTGTCCCTCCATGCCTTGTCCCCAGTCCCTCTCCAGCTCTCCTGGAGCCCCTTTAGGCTCTGCAAGGGGCTCCAAGGTCTCCCTGGAGCCTTCTGAACAAGGAAGAAAACATATTTAACTTCTGTCATGGGTGTAAATGTAGAAGATGCTGCACAACCCCCGGGCTGAGTGTGGCTCCTGAGAGAACAAACAGTGTGGGGGGGTGTTTAGACCTAAGTGGGGACAGGTTTCTCTGGAAGGAATTTCCTGCTGGAAAGGGTGGTCAGGCTACTGGCAGGGGCTGCCCAGGGAGGTTTGGAGTGCCCAGCCCTGGAGGTGTCCCAGGAAGGCCTGGCTGTGGCACTCAGTGCTGCTGGGACAAGGTGGGGATGGGGCACAGGGGGGATCCATGGGCTGGGAGGGCTTTTCCAATCTCAGGAATTCTGGGATTCTGTGACCACAGGAACAAACACCACCAGGGCTGCATTCAAACCTCCCCTTTTTATAAACCTGCCAATAAACACCCAGAGCTCCCACCTGGCTCAACACCCTCCCACTGAACATGCCAGAGGATCCATCAGCCTTTTTCCTTTGGAAACCTTCACTTTGGAAGGTGGAAAATACCAGAACTGAGAAGTTACATCCCAGATGTGGAACCCCCCCCCAGCTGCTCCCACAGCTCTGCCCTGCCCAGAACCAGCTCCCCCTGATCCCAATCTGTCTGCAGCACTCTGGGGATGGCAGAGAGCTCCTGCCTCCTGCACAGCACAGAGAGAGAGCTCCTGCCTCCTGCACAACACAGAGAGAGAGCTCCTGCCTCCTGCACAACACAGAGAGAGAGCTCCTGCCTCCTGCACAACACAGAGAGAGAGCTCCTGCACAGCACAGAGAGCTCCTGCCTCCTGCCCAACACAGAGAGTCCTGCACAGCACAGAGAGCTCCTGCCCAACACAGAGAGCTCCTGCCCAACACAGAGAGTCTTGCACAGCACAGAGAGCTCCTGCCCAACACAGAGAGCTCCTGCCTCCTGCCCAACACAGAGAGAGAGCTCCTTTCTCCTGCCCAACCCAGAGAGCTCCTGCCTCCTGCCCAACCCAGCACTGAGAGGTTGGAGCTGCAGCTCAGTGCCCCTCTGGATGTTTTTCCCCACTGAAAGCAGAGGATGAGGAGGCTGGAAGTGATGGATGTTCCTCTGGCAGACTGAGCAGGAGCACTGAGGGGGGGGGCTCCTCTGGTTTGTTTGGTTTTTTTGCTTTTTAGTTCACAAAAAGAAGTCAATTCAAGGCATTAAAATCCTGTTCTTTCAGTTCAGGCCTATTCCCCCCCAAAAAACCAGTGGTCAAAGGGAGGTTATTTCCACGTTCTTAAAAGCAGGAAATGACAAAAGGAGTTTTCTAATCCAGTTTTGCTGATGCCCTTTCGGTCCCTTTTCAGGACTGAGGACACTCAAGGGTGGGTTGAGCCCAATCCTTTCTGTCCTCAGGAGGAATTCTGTGTCTCCAGACAGGGAAAAACACAACTTCTAACATTTTCATCCATCACTGATTATGGTATAGAAAATACATTATAATTTTATGAACAAACCTGGCTCTCAGACAGGAGCCAAGTGAGCAGTGGGCAGTTTGAAGGGGCCCAGCACATGGAAATGCAGCTCCAAACCCCATCCAGCTCCCAGGAGCACCCAGAGCGACCCCCCTGGATCCATCTGGAGCTGCCAAGACCTGACAGTGCCTCCAGCCAGGGAAATGAGGCCCCTAATTTCAGTCCCTGATGAGCCCTCACATCAGGGATTAACCTGGGGCAAGAGGAGCTGCAGTAAATCCTGGGCAGGACAGTGAGATCAGACAGTGGGAGCTGACAGCACAGGAACAGGGAGGGGGAAAAGCCCATTTCTCCCTCCTCCCCTCACCCTGTCATTAACTGCTGCCACCTGCCCCTTCTCCAGGCTGGAGGGGAGGAAAGGAGGGCACAAAGACAGGGCCACGTGCTGCCCCACCCTGACAGGCTGACAGGGTGATGGATGGCCCAGGAACCCTCCAGCACATCCCAGCTCCAGTCAGGGCAGCTCAAACCCCCGGGAAATGTGATCCCAGGCACAGGGGCAGGTGCTGAGGGACACACGGGGCCTCCTGCAAGCTGAGGCAAGAGCCAAGGATTTCAGCTTCCCTGTCACTGCTGAGTGCCAGGTGCTGCTCCCACCCAGGGTGGAGGGGGGACAAGAGTCACACCCAGAAATCCCCCTGCCCTGGGCTGATCCCACAGGGATGGTGGGCAGCAGGGCAGGGGGGATCTGCCCCTGTGCCCCCTCAGCTGAGACCCCCCTGCAGAGCTGCCTCCAGCCCTGGGCAACAGCAGCACAAGGACGTGGAGCTGCTGCAGAGAGTCCAGAGGAGGCCGCGGGGATGCTGCCAGGGCTGGAGCCCCTCTGCTCTGGGGCCAGGCTGGGAGAGCTGGGGGTGCTCAGCTGGAGAAGGGAAGGATCCAGGGAGACCTTGGAGCCCCTTGCAGAGCCTAAAGGGGCTCCAGGAGAGCTGGAGAGGGACTGGGGACAAGGGATGGAGGGACAGGACACAGGGAATGGCTTCCACTGCCACAGGGCAGGGAGAGATGGGAGATTGGGAAGGGATTCCTGGCTGGGAGGGTGGGGAGGCCCTGGCACAGGTTGCCCAGAGAAGCTGTGGCTGCCCCTGGATCCCTGGAAGTGTCCAAGGCCAGGTTGGACGGGGCTTGGAGCAACCTGGGCTGGTGGGAGGTGTCCCTGCCCATGGCAGGGGGTGGGACTGGATTCATTTAAGGTCCCTTCCCACCCAAACCATTCCATGATTCCATGATATCTCCATTTATTCATTATTGTCACATAGCCAGAAATCCCCACCTCTCCCTCCCTTAATGAACTGAACAGATAATGCTCCTTTAGCATCACATTTCCCCAGCTGTCTCGGCCTCCTTTAATGAATTTTGCAGTGTTCCCATATTCCTTGGGATGAGCAGGAATAGGGAGAAGGATCCTCCTGCCATGAACTCCTGCAGAACCTGGGGGAGGAAGCAAACCTTCATCCCAGCAGCCTGGGATCCTTGCAGAGGGGTGAGGGAGGTGCTGAGATGGGAGCAGTGACACAGAGAGTGACACACTGACCCAGGATCTCTCCTGATGCCTCAAACTCAGACATGTTCTGGCTTCCTAAAGCTTGGCTCTGGCCAGGCCTGGTGCCATTCCAGACCTCTGGAATGGTCTCACCTCCTGGGAAGAGCAAACTGCAGGCCAAGGATGACACAACAATCCTTTTGCAGTGCCAGGTCGCTCCTTTGCTGTTCATTCCATGTTCATTCCAGGTTTATTCCAAGGTCCAAGCCTTTGTGGGATGGGATCTGTACAGGGTATGTGCTGCAAAGGTCTTCATCCCCCTTTGGTCACTGGGGGAAGGGTTATTTATCAGAAAACAGAAGAGTTCAGTGCTCTGAAACGAGCAGTCACCTCTGTTCATCTGTGGGGGTTGCAGAATTCCAGCTCCTGCAGTTCCCTGGGGCCTCCCTGGGCAGTGGCTGTGGCCCAGGACGGGCCCCAGGGGCTGAAGGAGCCCATTTTTGTTACCATCCAGGTTTTTTGATGCTCTCACTCAGCTCCCCCCTACAGAGGCAAGAGGCCTGAGTTGGCAAATGAGAACTGATTCCCAGGGATCACTCTCCCTTCTCAAACTAAGAGGGAAAAGGGTGGGCAAGGCCCTGCCCCAGGGGCACAGGAGCACAGCTGGCAGAGGAAGGTGTGAGAGATGCATCTGGAAGGAGTTTCTGGGTGTGTTGACATGAAAGGTTCAAACCCCGGTTTCCTTGGGTAAAATGCACTTTTTAGCACCAGTGCCAGCATAAAGCACAAAGCCAGCACTGGAACCCTCTCATTTGCTCTTTGGTAACCAAGTGTTTGTTCCTGTGGGTTCCCCTTCCAGCTCAGACAGGACTGGTGCAGACACAGCAGACACAGCCTGAGAGAGAGCCCTGGGAAGGGAAGGAAGCAGAGCAGGGATGGCTCCTGGGAACAAATTATTCCATGAAACTCATCCTGTGCTGGACAGGGGTGAGAGGCTGGTGAGCCAGAGCAGCACAGGAGGGCCCAGGGTCACCCCCAGGCACCAAGAGGGGCTCCAGGACTGCGGAATCCAGGGATTCTGGAAAGGGAGAATCACCCGGGTTGGACAGGAAAATGGGGAAAAAAGGTTAAACCACGAGGGAGAAATGAAGGGAGAGGGTGAGTGATGCCCACCTGGACTGTCACTGCCCTTCAGAGGGGACAGAGGGGGGACCATTCCAGCCAGGGAGACCCTTCATGGAGGAGGAGGAGGAGGCTGCAGGAGAACCTGGCAGATGCTGCTCCTCAGGAAACATCTGGAGCTTGTGTGCACAGAGGACACGTGTCCCCAGGGCAGGAGCTTCCCTGGCCCAGAGCTGGAGGTGACTCTTGTCTTACACCACATCAAGGGAACCCCAGAGAGAGGCTCTGCAAAGCCCCAGCCCAGGGGGTGTCTGCACCCCAATAAATGAGGTTATGCTGCTGCCCATGGGAATGTGTAAAAGCCCTGGATTTGGGAACTGCCTGCTCTCCCAGCCTCAGTCAGCAAAAGGAGCATTTCACAGAATCTTGGGATCACTGGGGTTGGAAAAGCCCTCCCAGCCCATGGATCCCCCCTGTGCCCCATCCCCACCTTGTCCCCAGCCCAGAGCACTGAGTGCCACAGCCAGGCCTTCCTGGGACACCTCCAGGGCTGGGCACTCCAAACCTCCCTGGGCAGCCCCTGCCAGTGCTTGACCACCCTTTCCAGCAGGAAATTCCTCCCAGAGAATCCCAAGCTTGTCTGGTCCCACCTTTGATGGGGAAGGATCCTAGGAAAGGTTATCTGACCCTTGTCCAACTGCACCTGGAAAGTGATGGGGACTCCCCACACCCCTATTTGAGGTCCCACAGTGACTGCACACCTGGCAGGGCTGGCAGACACCCCAGGGAATGATCTACAGGCAGATCTGGGGATAACTTTAACACAGGCACACAGAACCCTCAGACATGACTGACTTGTTTTGTCAAGGACAGCAGAAGGAAAGTCCATGGATCTTGGTTCTGCCTGCTGGAAATGCAGCTCTGCTTTGCCTCTGGAGCCCCCCTTGCCACTGACACAGTGACAGTTCAGCTCCTCATTCCCTGCAGGGACATCCACCCATTCACAGCTTTGCCAAGCACAGCCCCCACCTCCCTGCTCTCCCTTCACGAGGCAGGAAAGTGCAAACACACCCTTCAGGGAGCTTTGTGCTCCTTACAGACCCCCATCCCCACAGTAATTTACATAAATATCACCAAGCAAATACAAACCCGAACTCAGCTCCACCCTGAACACCCCTGGTAGACGTGGGGAGCTCTGGGGAGCTCTGGGGGCTGAGCTGTGTGTGGGGTGGAGAACGTGGGGCCACCACCATGGGATTGTTCCCAGCAGAACAGAATCACCCTGGGCAGGGAGAGCAGCCCATGACACAGCAAGACCAGCCTTTCCCAGCAGGGCTTGGCAAGTCATGTCCCACTTAAAAAGGGAGACAAAAACCTCTTTAATGCTGTTCCCGTGTTTCCCCAGCCACGCTCGTGTAACAACAGGGACTCAGTAAATGAAAACCCCTCTCTGGGGAGAACAGAGAGATCCCTGTGAAGGATTCATGCTCTCCAGGCTGCCCCACACCCGCCCTGCAGAGCTCTGGGATGGGTGAGGAGGGATGGAACACTGTATCCCATCCCTGGATGGATCAGAAGGGATGGAACACTCTGTATCCCATCCCTGGATAGGTGAGGAGGGATGGAACACTCTGTATCCCATCCTTGGATGGGTGAGGAGGGATGGAACACTCTGTACCCCATCCCTGGATGGATCAGAAGAGATGAAACACTCTGTATTCCAGGGTGAGGAGGGATGAAACACTCTGTATCCCATCCCTGGATGGATCAGAAGGGATGAAACACTCTGTATCCCATCCCTGGATGGATCAGAAGGGATGAAACACTCTGTATCCCATCCCTGGATGGATCAGAAGGGATGGAACACTCTGTATCCCATCCCTGCCCACACTCTGTATCCCACCCCTGGATGGGTGAGGAGGGATGGAACACTCTGTATTCCAGGGTGAGGAGGGATGGAACACTCTGTATTCCAGGGTGAGGAGGGATGAAACACTCTGTATCCCACCCCTGGATGGATCAGAAGGGATGGAACACTCTGTACCCCATCCCTGGGTGAGGAGGGATGGAACACTCTGGATGGGTGAGGAGGGATGAAACACTCTGTATCCCATCCCTGGATGGATCAGAAGGGATGAAACACTCTGTATCCCACCCCTGGATGGGTGAGGAGGGATGGAACACTCTGTATCCCACCCCTGGATGGATCAGAAGGGATGGAACACTCTGTACCCCACCCCTGGCCACAGGAATCCCCCCCAGTGCAGAGGTACCTCTTGGTGGGTGTGGGTGCTCCGGAGGACACGTGGGTCACCATGGCCTCGTTCATGTTACTCACGGGCCGGGCAGGGCTGCAAGGGAAACGTTTGTGCCTGTTAGTGACCTAAAAAATGAAAAGGGAATGACCCATCTCTTGGGAAAAGCCCTTCCCTGTGCCCTGTGACACTGCCAGGCCAAGGGCAGCAGCAGGAATTGCTTCAGCTGGTGGCACCTGAAGAGCTTGGCCTGCTCTGGTGCTTTTCACAATCCCTGTTGTCACCCTAAAAGGGAGATAAAATCAACATTTCTGACTGCACAACTCACCTTAGGCACTGCTGAGCAGTTCAAGCAAATGCAGGAACCATTTGAATGAGGGCAGTTCTTTCAAATGTTTAAAGAACTGAAGCAAAGGTTTACTACAAGCAGCACCCACTGGTACAACCACCACACACACCACCTGCCTGGGGTTCAGTTTAACAGGATCAAGTGGGTTGGGATAAACAAGTGGATAGAGCCTCGTGTTCCTCCCTGTCCCATGAAACCCAGCCATGGACTGATGAGCCACTTATTTGCATCCTTAAACCCTGAGAGTTTCCCAGAGCCAGGGTGCTGAGGCCACCTGGGTGCTGGTGTGTGTGCAGGGGAGCCAGAGGGAACGTCCTGGACAGCTCTGCCACTGGATCTGAGCTGCTGGGACAGGAGAACTCCAGCAGCCCCAGCCATGGAATCAATATTTGCCCACATTTACCCTCCAGGGACACCCAAAGACATCCACCAACCTCTGAAATGAGGCTTGAAGTCCATCCAGTCCCACCCCTGCCATGGGCAGGGACACCTCCCACCAGCCCAGGTTGCTCCAAGCCCCGTCCAACCTGGCCTTGGACACTTCCAGGGATCCAGGGGCAGCCACAGCTTCTCTGGGCAACCTGTGCCAGGGCCTCCCCACCCTCCCAGCCAGGAATTCCTTCCCAGTCTCCCATCTCTCCCTGCCCTCTGGCAGTGGGAAGCCATTCCCAGTGTCCTGTCCCAGGCCCCTCTCCAACTCTCCTGGAACAGGGATTACAGTCCCCACAGGTCTGTATTTGCCATCACCTTTGCACTCAGATTCCCTGCAGTTAACCCTGAAATGCATTCCCAGGAATGCTCCAGTTTCCTGCAGCACAGGGGCACAGGGGGAGCTGGACCTGTTTGCAGCCTTTGGCTCCCCTGGCATTCCCTGCTCAGCACCCTCATCCTGCTCCTCTTCTGGATGTGCAAACGCCAGAAATCACCCCAAGGCTGCCCAGCTTATTTCATTTTCAGAGCCCAGCAATCCAGGGAATCAAACCACCACCAAAAAACATCCCCTGGATGTCAAACACCTGCAATCGCAGAGGACACACTCCCTGCACGAATTCCTGCCTCCTTCTCCAGGCAGGAGAGGAGGGAAAACCACTTCCCTTCTCACCCTCACCCTGGACTGACTGCCCAGCAATAATTTATGTTTATGTTCATGTGCCTCCAAACACAACATTTCACCGGGAAGGGATCTGGTTGTGAGACCCTTCCTTTGGAAAAGGAAATTCCTGCTGTACACAGGGAAGCAGGAACGGGACGATCCCGAGCTGGAGAGCTGGGACGTGCCCCCGGGGGGAATTTGGGAGCCCTTTATTGTGCCGGTGCCCGGGCAAGCACATCCATGGTAACGAGCAGTTAATTAGCGGGGCTCTCCCTCCCCTCCTCAGCTCCCGAGTTACTTCCCCTCGACCGAGCACCGGGAATGTCCCACCCACACCCACCACAAACCCCCCTGTTCTCCCAAACATTCCCTTCCCAGCCCTGCATCCTCCTGCCCCACACCCACCACAAATCCCCCTGTTCTCCCAAACATTCCCTTCCCAGCCCTGCATCCTCCTGCCCCATACCCACCACAACCCCCCTGTTCTCCCAAACATTCCCTTCCCAGCCCTGCATCCTCCTGCCCCACACCCACCACAAACCCTCCTGTTCTCCAGACATTCCCTTCCCAGCCCTGCATCCTCCTCTCCTGCCCCACATCCACCACAAACCCCCCTGTTCTCCAGACATTCCCTTCCCAGCCTTGGATCCTCCTGCCCCACACCCACCACAAACCCCCCTGTTCTCCCAAACATTCCCTTCCCAGCCCTGCATCCTCCTGCCCCACATCCACCACAAACCCCCCTGTTCTCCCAAACATTCCCTTCCCAGCCTTGGATCCTCCTGCCCCACACAACCCCCCCTGTTCTCCCAAACATTCCCAGCCCTGCATCCTCCTGCTCCCCACCCACCACAAATCCCCCTGTTCTCCCAAACATTCCCTTCCCAGCCCTGCATCCTCCTGCCCCACACACACCACAACCCCCCCGTGCTGCTCTGACAGAAACACCTCCCACGAGCAGCAGCTTTTGCAAACAAAGCTGGGTTTTCCAGCCACATTTCCATGGATGTTGGCTGGGATTTTCCTCTGGGAGGGGCACAGGATTTCCTCAAACACACAAACACCTCCTCAGTATTTTGTAAGACTCCTCTAATAAGGCAGTGGATGCAATTCACCATCTGCTGTCTGGTTTTAGCAGCACTGTGGGACGTTTCCACCAGTCCCCCCCAGTTCTGTAACTACCAGCATCCCAAATTTTCCAGCTCAATCCTTGCTAACAGTGATAAAGGCAAAGGAAAAAATCAGGAACAGCTTGTTAAGGGATTTCAAGGTGGAGATTGGTCAAAGTTTGGGCTCGGTGATCCTGGAGGTCTTTTCCAAGCTCAGTGACTCTGTGATTCCATGTTCTCACCAAGCCCAATAAAGCCTTTCCCAGGCCCCAGAATTTCTTGAGGCTGTTTCTCTATTTTTAGGGAACATCTCTTGAAAACACCTGTCAGGATGGGGCCGTGTTTGCTGGTACAACCAGGACAGAAACATCACCTTGATCATGAGAGGAGGATGAGGACCTGAATTATTCATGGAGCCAGGATCCACAGCAGCACTGGAGCAGAGAGATCTGCTCTGTGTCACATCTGCTCTGTCACATCTGCCCTGGGTGAGATCTGCTCCTGTGGCCCTGCAGTGCAGCTCAACCCCATTCTACCAAAACTTCCAGTTTAAAACCCCCCCTTCTGAGATGCTCCCAAGAGTTGTGAAAAAAAAAAACCCAACACCAACCCTTTAAAATATATAAAAATATTTAAATTAATTTTTAAATATTTAAATGAATATTTAAATGCAAAGTATTCTGGAACCAGCTGCTGAGGAGGGATTTTTCGATTCTTCTGCCTCAAGAACCTCCCCAGAAATCACAACTGTCCAGGCAGGAGTGATGGTCAGCAAACCCCAGGGCAGTTCTGGGCCCTGCTAAACAGCCCTTCCCCAAACAATTCCTGGGAGGAGTTTGGGAGTGAGCAGGAGCCAGGAACGACTCCCAGTGAGCAGTTCAGACGTGGCCAGACCCTTGGAAGGTGGGAAAGATTCCCATCCCACCCCCTGCCATGGGCAGGGACACCTCCCACCAGCCCAGGTTGCTCCACGCCCCATCCAGCCTGGCCTGGGACACTTCCAGGGGTCCAGGGGCAGCCACAGCTTCTCTGGGTCTCCCCACTCCTCCCAGCCAAGAATTTCTCCACAACACCCAAACCTAACCCCACAGTCCAAACCCTTCCCCTGCTGCTCTGCTCCCTTTGCCTGAGGAGCTCCCCAGCTCCCTGGAACACTCGTGGAAGTCGCTCAGGTTGGGTCCCCACGTGCTTTGAGGCTCATCAGCCCCGAGAGGAGGAGGTCACAGCACACACTTGACAGCACCCAGCACTTTCTGTCCAATGTCCTCCCTCCTGAGCAAATCCCATGCACTATTTAAGGGGAAGAATTCTCTTCCTGTCATTTGCTGGATGAACTCTCATCCCCCAAGTGCTCAGAAACCATCACCAGGGAGGTGGAAATGAAGGAACAGCTTCTTTTGTGCAGTGTGCATTATATAACCAAGCTCATAACCGAGGCCCTTTAGTTATTATTCAAATCTAAATAACCATCTCCTGCTGCCTCCCCCCTCTCCTGGGTGCCTGAGGGGGCAGATGCAGGATCAATGAGTCTGTGCCACGGGAGGCACCAAGGCAGGCCAAGGAAAGGAAAGGCAAAGCTGTTGAAGAATTGTGAGAGCTGATAATGATAACGAAAAATAAAACTCACAGCAGAGAGAGTCTGTTAATTTCCACAGAATTAACAAAGCAGGGACACAAACAGGCTTCATCCTGCTGGAATTGCACTCCATCCCAGGGGCTGCAGCTCCAGAGGGAGGCTGGAAAGCTTCAGGGACGCTCCAGGGAAGAGGCACAAGAGCAGCCAAAAGGCTGGAAAACGTTCTTTTCACCGAGAGAGAGTCGTAATCCCAAACCTCCTCTTTAACAGCCAATTATGTGGTGGTTTGATGGCAGCCTGCACATAAATCTGCTTTATTTCTAATAAAACCAAACCGCAGCGAAGGAGCGGAGACAGAAGGAGATCCAGGGAGCAGGAGCTGCAGGGAGGGAGGTGCAGGAGAGCCCCAGAGCAGCTCCCCTGACTCTTTAACTGGAAACCTCAAAGCTTTTTCAGGCAATACCTGATTTTTTTTTGTTGGTATTTTCTGCTTTGCACAGGAAGTAATTCAGAGAAACCTCCCGGCCTCTGTTGTATTTGTGGCTGAGGTCAAACATCTGTGGTGAGTCACTCCATGGGCTGGGAACTGGGATGCAATTGTAGGAACATCTGTGGAGATGCTTCGAGTTCTTCTGCCCAAAACCACGAGGGGAAAACTTCCAAGCAGGAAAAGTTTTGGAAACCTTTGTTTGTGATATACACATGGGGTTTTTTACAGTGACTAAAGGCAAGTCCGTGACACAGGAAGATCCATCAGACACAAATGTAAGGATGGAGAGTGTCCAGAGAAGGGAACTCCATGAAAAAGTGGGAATTTGTTGCCTGTTAAATAAAAAGAGCCTGTTTGAAGTCCAAGGGCACGTCCAGCAAGGAAGAGCTCCGAGCTGCTGGTGCTTCACTCAGCTTCTTTTTGGAGCAAGGAACAAAAAAAGAATCCAACCAAAACAGGGCTAACCTGGATTTCCAGGCTGTACAGCCCAATTAATTATGCAAATGAAACGAAGCTGAGAACAGAAGGTCTGTGGCCATCCCTGGAGGGCAGAGAACACAGTCCCTGCATCCCTCACCTGCTCCTTCTCCCAGAGGTTCTGGTTCCAGCTGGAGCCAAACCACGACACCACGTTCCAGCCCAGTTTAAATGGACATTTATATTATTGCACTGCAGTTAAAATGAGGGGTGTCTGAGGCTTCAGGAGGGCACTGCCCCCTTCCCTGCCCGGCCTCCTGTGCCCTCCCAGGCACAAACAGCTCCTCCCTGGGATGTGCCGCTTCCCGACGGAGCATTTGCAAGGAAAAATTAGGAATTGTTTAAAAATAGCAGCTGACACACCTCCAATGAGAGCCCCAAGGGCAAACACAGCCAAGGGGGTGCTGAGCCAGCAGGATTTTCCCTACAAAACGGGAGTGCAAGTGCAGCATCACACAGGATCTCACCATCCCATTCCTGCTGAATTCATAGGAGCAACTTCCAGGAGAAAGCAGGAAGTTTGTGTGTCAGATTGACTCCTCCTTTGTTCTCTTTGTTAAACAGGAGAAAACAGCCACTTCCTGGGCTTATCCTGTTCAACAGGGGGGTTATTGGTGGGCTGGGAATGAGAAACTGCCTCTGCTTCCCTGGGCAATCCCAGAATCCCAGACCCAGCCAGGCTGGAAAACACCTCCAGGATCACACTGAGCCCACCCTGTGCCCCATCCCCACCCTGTCCCCAGCCCAGAGCACTGAGTGCCACAGCCAGGCCTTCCTGGGACACCTCCAGGGCTGGGCACTCCAAACCTCCCTGGGCAGCCCCTGCCAGGGCCTGACCACCCTTTCCAGCAGGAAATTCCTCCTCCTGTCCAATCTGGTCCTGCTGCCACAGCAGTCCTGGCACAGCCCAGGGGCCACTGGCCTCCTGCCCACCTGGGCACCCCTGGGCACACCTGGGCACCCCTGAGCACCCCTGAGCACCCCTGGGCACACCTGAGCACACCTGAGCACACCTGGGCACACCTGGGCACACCTGAGCACACCTGGGCACACCTGGGCACACCTGAGCACACCTGGGCACACCTGGGCACACCTGGGCACACCTGGGCACACCTGGGCACCCCTGGGCACACCTGAGCACCCCTGAGCACCCCTGGGCACACCTGGGCACCCCTGGGCACACCTGAGCACCCCTGGGCTCGTGTTCAGCTCATTTCTGAGCCGTGTTTTCCACGTGCCTTTCATGGAGCTGCCCCAGCCCCTTCTCCCTGTGCCCGGTGCTGCTCAGGAGCAAACAGCCCAGAGCCAACCCCGACACAAAGGCAGGCAGAGAAAAATCACAAACCAACCTCTAATCCACCAACAACGTGGGTTAAAAACCTCCGATCCAAAAATAGCAGCCTAAATATTTGCCAAAGGGAAACGTTTCAAGCGTGTCTGGATCCGACAACGCCTCGTTCCTGCTGCTGGGATAACGACCATGTGCCTGGGCAGGGGGCTCAGGGACTGATCTCTGTGCTCTGTCCTCTGCAAAACTGCAAACTGAGGTGATTTCAGCAGCAGGAAGGACAAATTTAAACGTTCATTTCACCGGGTTTGCAGTAATTTTAAAAAGAGCTGAAAGTGATTCTGTTCAGACGGTCGGAAATAAACATAAAGAGAAGTTAAAAAAACAATCACAACCCCGAGAATACACACAGATAATTGGGATTTTACAGATGAGGACTGAGGAAAATAAATCCCTGAGCGCTGTAACAACAGCTAGTGAAAATAAATGCAATTTATTGCACAGATTAGAGAGTTTCTGAGCAATTTTACCACGAAACCTGCACTGTTTTTTTTAATGTAACAGCCGATTTCTTTGTGTGCAACAAAACCAACAAAACCTGCCTCGTTCAGCTGCTCCTCCAGCAGGGAAATGGAGCAGCAGCACCTGCCCAGGGACAGCGGCACAGGCAGAGCTGTTCCTGTGCCTCTGCATCCCCCCTCAGCCGAACACGCACATTATTTACTACACAAAACCAGGGCAAACGCGGCCGTTTCCCCCGGGAACCCCGTGTGGGAGTCAGTGACCGACTCACAGGATCCTCACGGTGAACAAGGCACCGCGGGAGATCCCACTTCCCAAGGACTTTGTTGTGCCCTGCTCCGGGATGACTCACGGGAAGGATGGGAAGGGAGCGCTGGGTGTGCTCCCCGCCCCGGGCTGCTCGGGCAGGCACCCGCACCCACACCCACACCGCATCCCTCTCCAGGCTGATCCTGCATCCCTCTCCAGGCTGATCCTGCATCCCTCTCCAGCTGATCCCGCATCCCTCTCCAGGCTGATCCTGCATCCCTCTCCAGGCTGATCCTGCATCCCTCTCCAGGCTGATCCCGCATCCCTCTCCAGCTGATCCCGCATCCCTCTCCAGGCTGATCCTGCATCCCTCTCCAGTTGATCCTGCATCCCTCTCCAGCTGATCCTGCATCCCTCTCCAGGCTGATCCTGCATCCCTCTCCAGCTGATCCTGCATCCCTCTCCAGGCTGATCCTGCATCCCTCTCCATCTGATCCTGCATCCCTCTCCAGGCTGATCCTGCATCCCTCTCCAGTTGATCCCGCATCCCTCTCCAGCTGATCCCGCGTCCTTCTCCAGGCTGATCCTGCATCCCTCCTCCAGCTGCTCCTGTGTCCCTCTCCGGGTGCCTCCTACGTCCCTCCGGGAGCTGCTCCCGCATCCCTCTGATCCTGCATCGCTGCCCGAGGTGTTCCTGCATCCCTGTGAGCCGATCCTGCATCGCTGCCTGAGCCGCTCCTGTGTCCCCTCTCCCAGCTGATCCCGGATCCCTCCGAGTGGCTCCTACATCCCTCCTGGAGCTGATCCTGCGTCCTTCTCCGAGCTGACCCTACATCCCTCTCAGAACTGACCCTACATCCCTCTCAGAGCTGATCCTACATCCCTCTCAGAACTGACCCTACATCCCTCTCAGAACTGACCCTACATCCCTCTCAGAACTGACCCTACATCCCTCTCAGAACTGACCCTACATCCCTCTCAGAACTGACCCTACATCCCTCTCGGAGCTGATCCCGCGTCCTTCTCCGAGCTGATCCCGCGTCCTTCTCCGAGCTGATCCTCCATCCCTCGGAGCTGACCCTACATCCCTCTCGGAGCGACTCTCCCGTCCCCCTCCCCGCTGCTCGCGCATCCCTCCCGGAATCAACCCCACATCCCTCCCCGAGCGGTTCCCATCCCTCCCAGACTCAATCCCACATCCCTCCATCCCTCTCCCGGCCGTTCCCGTATCCCTCTCCCGGAATCAACCCCACATCCCTCCCCGAGCGGCTCCCACCCCTCTCCCGGCCGTTCCCACCCCCCCGCACTCCTCTCCAGGCCGCTCCTCCCGCGTCCCCCCCGACCCTCCACCCCAAAACCAACCGGGACGAGCCGCGTCCGGAGGGATCCCCTCAAACCTTCCCGGCGCCCCCGCGGCCCCGGCACCGAGCTGGGAGCGGGACAAAGCCCGGGATGCGATCCCCGGCAGGGACAAAGCCCGGGCCGCGATCCCCGGGCCGCGATCCCCGGGAAGGACGGAGCCCGGGCCGCGATCCCCGGCAGGGACGGAGCCCGCAGACCTGTTCGGAGGTGGCGGTGTGGCCGCGGTCCCTCGGCCCCGCTGCCATCCCGGCCCGCGCCATCCCCGAGGATGCGCCCATGGAGCCGTCTCCAAGGGAACGGGGCATCCACGTGACCCGGCACCGCATCCCGGGAAACGCTCGGGGCAGGAGAGCTCCGGGTGCTCAGGGATGAGCCCTCCGGCCACGGAGGGGGCTCTTAAAAGCTCTTCCATTTTTATTTATTTATTTATTTAATTTTTTTTTGTTTGTTTTCTCTTCATTATATTTTAAGTTTTAATTTTCATTATATCTTAAGTTCTAAATTTTTTTTTTTAAATTTTAATTTTCTTTAAGTTTTAATTTTCGCTATTTTTTTAAGTTTTAATTTTCTTTCATTTTAAGTTCCAATTTTCATTATGTTTTAAGTTCTAAATTTCATTATATTTCTTTAAGTTTTAAATTTTTTTTTAATTTTAAGTTCTAAATTTCATTACGTTTTAAGTTTTAATTTTCTTTAATTTTAAGTTCTAAATTTCATTCTAAGTTTTAGGTTTTTTTAATTTTAAGTTCTAATTTTCATTATGTTTTAAGTTTTAATTTGCTTTAAGTTCTAATTTTCATTAAGTTTTAATTTTCTTTAATTTTAAGTTCTAATTTTCATTATGTTTCTTTAAATTTTAATTTTCTTTCATTTTAAGTTCAAATTTGTATTATGTTTTTTTTTAAGTTTTAATTTTCTTTCATTTTAAGTTCTAATTTTCATTATAAGTTTTAATTTTCTTTAATTTTAAGTTCTAATTTTCATTATAAGTTTTAATTTTCTTTAATTTTAAGTTCTGCTTTTCCTTATTTTTTTTTAAGTTTTAATTTTCTTTCATTTTAAGGTCTAATTTTCATTATGTTTTAAGTTTTAATTTTTTTTAAGGTCTAATTTTCATTATGTTTTAAGTTTTAATTTTCTTAAATTTTAAGTTCTAATTTTCCTTATTTTTTTTTAAGTTTTAATTTTCTTTAATTTTAAGGTCTAATTTTCATTATGTTTTAAGTTTTAATTTTTTTTAAGGTCTAATTTTCATTATGTTTTAAGTTTTAATTTTCTTTAATTTTAAGTTCTAATTTGCATTATGTTTTTTTTAAGTTTTAATTTTCTTTCATTTTAAGTTCTGATTTTTCATTTTTTTTTTTTTTTAAGTTTTCATTTTCTTTCATTTTAAGTTCTGATTTTTCATTATTTTTTTTTAAGATCTGATTTTCACCTGGACACTCCCAGGGATCCAGGGGCAGCCACAGCCTCTCTGGCCAACCTGTGCCAGGGCCTCCCCACCTCCCAGGGAGGAACTTCTTCTGTTAAATTAAATATGATTCCTAAATTGCCACTCTAATGGAGATTATTCCACCACGAAATGGGGCCTCTGGCACATCCAAACCAACCAAACCAACCCCAAATTCCATTCACTCGCTGCAGCACTGAGCCAAAACCTCCAGGTTTGTCTGCAGCCCAATTTCAACAGGTTTGAACAACAGGACCCCACACTGGGGAGGGTTGGAAGGGACCTCAAGGACCATCCAATTCCAACCCCCTGCCCTGGGCAGGGACACTTCCAGCTGGATTTAGGGCATCAAAGAGAAAAGGTCACAACAACTTCCCTTAGTTGTTTGTTCTGCCTCTGCCCTGAGCATAAAAACTCGATCCTGAACTGGAATTTGTTTGGCTTCAGCACCAACAGCACAAGGATGAAAAAAGAGGGCTCAGCTCCTTCTCAGGTGCAGAAGGAATTCTAACTAATGCTCCACGTTCTGTCCCGGGAGAAAAGTTATTTCCAGCACCATGACTGTGAACACAGGTATTACAGGGTGTTAAAGGATTATTAAATCAATATTGACCATATCCTGTAACAGGAGGATGTAACACACACCCTGTGCCCCACCTGGCACTGCCAGGGCACCCCCAGGGCTGCTCAGTAACACTGGGACAAGATCAATGTAGCACAGGATAAAGCAGAATTCCAAATAAAACCCCACGGATTTACAGTCCCAGCACTCAGGGGTTCCTGTTCATCCCCCTGGATCCCATCCCAGCATCACAACCAACCTCCTCCCACATCCCAGCATCACAACCAACCTCCTCCCACATCCCAGCATCACAACCAACCTCCTCCCACATCCCAGCATCACAACCAACCTTCTCCACATCCCAGCATCACAACCAACCTCCTCCCAGCCTGGACCCAGCATCACAACCAACCTCCTCCCACATCCCAGCATCACAACCAACCTTCTCCACATCCCAGCATCACAACCAACCTCCTCCCAGCCTGGACCCAGCATCACAACCAACCTTCTCCCACATCCCAGTATCACAACCAACCTTCTCCCACATCCCAGCATCACAACCAACCTCCTCCCAGCCTGGACCCAGCATCACAACCAACCTTCTCCCACATCCCAGCATCACAACCAACCTCCTCCCAGCCTGGACCCAGGACAGGTTTCACCTGGAAAACCAAACCCAGGGGCTGCTCCAAGCCCCATCCAGCCTGGCCTGGGACACTCCCAGGGATCCAGGGGCAGCCACAGCTTCTCTGGGAATTCCAGCCCAGCCCCTCCCCACCCTCCCAGCCAGGAATCCCTTCCCAGTCTCCCATCTCTCCCTGCCCTCTGGCACTGGGATCCATTCCCTGTGTCCTGTCCCTCCAGCCCTTGTCCCCAGCCCCTCTCCCACATCCTGTGCCAGGGTTGTGTCACCCACAGGAGCTGGGACTCCACAGCACCTGAAAATCGAGGGTTTAGTGGCAGGGGGTTGTGTTTGGTGGGTCCCAGAGCCAGGGGAAAAGGATCCTGTCGTATCCACAAAACATCACAGCAGGGATGGACAATTTTAAAGTTATTCCTACCAGGAAAACCGATCCAGGCAAACACCACCTCTGCTTCATCAGACATGCACTGCAAAGAGGTGTTACTGCTTTCCATCACAGAGATGGTAATTCCCATGAAAAAGGGGAGCCTGTGGGTTCCAGTAATTCTGTTCAGTGAACTGACACCTGAACCCAGGTGAGGTCCACATGGAATTACCCTCTGGCACCCAGGAAACTCCCACTGGACACAGAATCGTTCCAGCCCATGGATCCACCCTGTGCCTGATCCCCACCTTGTCCCCAGCCCAGAGCACTGAGTGCCACGGCCTCAGAAACACTCACTTATTCTTGGAACTGTGAGTAGAGCAAACCCCTGATTCCCTTATGGATGTAGGTCCAGGGTTCCAGCAACGGATCCTGTAAAATTCCCGACTCGGAGGCTCCATGGACATTTTTGTCTGCACTTCTCATACCTCCTACAGCAATAACAAACACTGTGACAACTCAGCTCCCATCAGACACAGGACATCAGCCTGACTGGAATCCTGACTGGATTTTTAAACACCCTCCTCCTGCTTTGAAAGGTTCAGTGGTGGGGATTCCACCAGCACTTTGGAAATCGATTCTGACAATTATTGACTCACATTCACTGTTAAAAATATATATTTTGTTTTGCTGCCCAGAGAAGCTGTGGCTGCCCCTGGATCCCTGGAAGTGTCCAAGGCCAGGTTGGACAGGGCTTGGAGCAACCTGGGATAGTGGGAGGTGTCCCTGCCCATGGCAGGGGGTGGCACTGGATGGGCTTTAAGGACCCTCCCAACCCAAACCATTCCATCACTCTCTCTGATTTTTGTATTTCATATTTATTATTCTGAATGTGTCTTCCTTCAGCTCCTGCTCTGTGTCCCTTGTTAAGCCCATCTGCCAAAGCTCCCTGGGATTATATTTAATTTCTCTAGGACTGGTATTTCTAGAAGTATCAAACCCTTCCTTAACCCCTGTGGGTTATTCCTGCATTCCTTGGGTCCTTGCCTGTAAAGCTGTGCCTCTTCCCAAACCTACTTCCAGTCCTTCAACCATTTCCATCCACCTTCTCAAACCCTTTGGTGCTTCCACAGTTTTCCAGCAAGGATCCTGCCCCCATCAAGCACAAAGGGGAACCTCTCCTGTTTGTCCTCCTGAATCCTGTCACCATCCACGGCTACAAAATCACCCTGAAAATGCACATTGAGCCACCTGCAGAGCAGGACCTCCAAGAACTGCTTTTGGGCCATTCTGCCCAGCACGTTTTCCTTTCAACTGGCTTCAGTCCTCCAACATTTCCCCACTCCCCTCTGTTTTATAAGTTTTCCTCCTGGTCATGCAGATGAGAGTTAATGGCACAGAACTCAGCCTGATCTCTGCAGGGCTCTGCCTGAAAACACCCCCCAGCACCTTCTTTTGGCAGTCACATTGAGGCCAAGGAGCTGAACTATTTTCATGGAATCCTGGAATCCCAGAATGGTTTGGGGTGGAAGGGACCTTAAAGCCCATCTCCCTCCAAGCCCCCCCTCCACGGGTTCTTCCCGTTCTCCTGTCTGGGTGGTGCACTGTTTATTGTTTTCTACATCTCCCAGTGCTCACAATAAACACATTATGGCAACAAAACCACTTCATTAACCAGGATTAACCTGGCAGGAAGAGCCAGGCTGAGTCTGACTCCAGCAAAGTGCCAAAGCCTGAGCTGGGCTGGCACGAGTTACCTTTTTATTTACTGATCCACAAGCAGCTCAGCACTGCTCAGTCATTTCACTGCCCATCCAAGTCCTATTGGTAAACATGACATGTCAGACACTGCCCTGAGCTCATCCTGCACGTCCCCCCAGCAATGAGATCATGTGGATGTTGTTCCAGGGCTCTGGGACCTTTCCAGTGCTCTGAGACACACAGGCCATCAGCAGTAAGCATCTAAATTAAGAAATTACCTCAAAATGCAGTTTGGATTGAAAACACAGACACTGCAGTTCAAAATCCTGCTGGGTCACCTCAGAATCCCAGGATCCCTGAGGTTGGAAAAGCCCTCCCAGCCCATGGATCCCTCCTGTGCCCCATCCCCACCTTGTCCCCAGCCCAGAGCACTGAGTGCCACAGCCAGGCCTTCCTGGGACACCTCCAGGGCTGGGCACTCCAAACCTCCCTGGGCAGCCCCTGCCAGTGCCTGACCACCCTTTCCAGGGAGAAATTCCTCCTCCTGTCCAACCTGAGCCTCCCCTGGCACAGCCTGAGGCCGTTCCCTCTCCTCCTGTCCCTTGTTCCCTGGCAGCAGAGCCCGACCCCCCCCCCCAGCTCCCCCCTCCTGTCAGGGGGTTGCAGAGCCAGAAGGTCCCCCCTGAGCCTCCTTTTGTCCAGGCTGAGCCCCCCCAGCTCCCTCAGCCCCTCCTGCTGCTCCAGCCCCTTCCCAGCTCCCTTCCCTGCCCACGTTTCACAATCGCTGCCCCTCGGCCAAACCACAGCCCGGAAACTCCTCACCAATAACTCCTGAACCATTAGTTTACATTCTTTGCTACCAGTTCTGTGTTTCCTCCCTCCTTCAATGAGCACAGCTGGTTTTTTTTTTTTCCTTTCCAAGCCTTGTTTTCCCTGGAACATTTGGCCAAGTATTGTTAAACTGCCCCCAGTTATTACTATTTCTATTCTTTGTTTACTCAGCTGAAGCCAATCTCAGCCTTCCAGTCTCTCCCACAGCATCTGTAGGTGCTGAGGAGCTTCTCCTGCCCAGGAATCAACCCCAACCAAGCCCTGATCTCTGACACCTGAACACTGACTCACTGGGGCCTGGAGCAGCCCCCGGGATGAGCCGAGTCCTGCACTGGCCACAGCTCTTCTCACACTTCAAAACCATTGCTGGGCTGTTTGGGTGCTTTTCATTAGTAGTATTTTTTTTTGTTTCAATGGGACCACTTACACAAAACCCCCAAGGTCTGATGTCACTTCTATAAAAACCCCAGCAGGTCTTTTTCGTCCTACATTCCTTTTATTTTCATGTGATTTAGTGTTTGATATAAACCCCCTACTGACATTATTTCTGCACCAAGCCAGTATCTGTTGTTCCCAGAGTTGTCCTTGTAGCACCAGGCCCTATTTCCCAACACTTTGGCTTTTTAGGGCACCATTTTTTTTAAATTTAATTAAAGCTGTCAGCACAGAGCAGATGTCTCTGAGCTGCCTCTCTGCTGCCAGGAGCATCTGGGCAGCCATCCCAGTCCCTGCAGGAGGTGTCCAGCCATGTCCCCACTGTCCCAGTCCCTGCAGGAGGTGTCCAGCCATGTCCCCACTGTCCCAGTCCCTGCAGGAGATGCTGGATGTGTCCCCACTGTCCCAGTCCCTGCAGGAGGTGTCCAGCCATGTCCCCACTGTCCCAGTCCCTGCAGGAGGTGTCCAGCCATGTCCCCACTGTCCCAGTCCCTGCAGGAGATGCTGGATGTGTCCCCACTGTCCCAGTCCCTGCAGGAGGTGTCCAGCCATGTCCCCACTGTCCCAGTCCCTGCAGGAGATGCTGGATGTGTCCCCACTGTCCCAGTCCCTGCAGGAGATGCTGGATGTGTCCCCACTGTCCCAGTCCCTGCAGGAGGTGTCCAGCCATGTCCCCACTGTCCCAGTCCCTGCAGGAGGTGTCCAGCCATGTCCCCACTGTCCCAGTCCCTGCAGGAGATGCTGGATGTGTCTCCACTGTCCCAGTTCCTGCAGCAGGTGTTGGATGTGTCCCCACTGTCCCAGTCCCTGCAGCAGGTGTTGGATGTGTCCCCACTGTCCCAGTCCCTGCAGGAGGTGTTGGATGTGTCCCCACTGTCCCAGTCCCTGCAGGAGGTGTCCAGCCATGTCCCCACTGTCCCAGTCCCAAAAGGCAATGTTGGGTTAGGAAGGAAAAGGCAATGTTGGGTTGGGAAGCTGAGGATTGCCTGTTCCCAGCTGGAAGCCCAAAGCAAACTTGGGGCACTTCCCAAGCAGCTCTTGCATTACAGCACAACCCCCAGAGTGAGACACCTGCTCTGGCCTTTCCCTTTCCCTGCCCTGCTGGGACTGAACCGTGTCTGATCCGTTAATGAATTCAGGAGTCCTGGCAAAGGGGACAATTCCTCCAGCTTGGTGCTCTGTGCCAGAGGTGAGACTTTGGCTCCTCGTTCTGGGACGAGCTCCTGCAGCCTCCCCTCACCCAGGCCCAGCCCACCCCACCACTCCTGGCCTCCCCCAGTGCCTTCCCAGCACAGGGAGTTTGTTTTCCAGAGGCATCACGGTGCCAACCGCTCGCTCCCTCCCGTCGGGGAGGCACAGCACAGAAACAGCACAGAGAAAAGGGACCTACAGAGGGAAATGTGAACGGATTTGTGATCTGATGGCACTTCAAACAGGCTGTTTTGGTGAGGCTGAGCAGCACCTCGCTGGAAGAGCCGGATTTAGAGCCACAAGGAGCCCCACAATGGCACCTCCTGGCCAAGGCGTGGAGCTCTCGCTGCGGACAAGGGACACCCTTGTCCTTGGGGGGCTGAGGAGCCACTGGTCAGGAGAACAACATTAATTGGTCGGGAGAACTCCATTAATTTGTCAGGAGAACATGGACTCCAGCTCTGATTGAGCAGCAGCACAACTGACTGCTGAGGGTTTTCAGATTTGAAAATCCCGGAGCGATTCTATTGCACTAAATCAGATCAATCCCTCACTGCACAGGGCTGAAGCAAGCGCTGGGAGAGGTGGAAAATACTCAGTGGGGAAAGAGGAAACAAGCACAGAGCCAAGCAGAAATCAGCTCAAAGCTGTGGTGGGCAGGAGTCCAGCATGGCAACTACTCTTCCAGGCCCAGTTCTGGACCCTCTACGCTTTTCACACCAGAAAAAGCCACACTACAAATGAGCTTTGCAGTTCTCACCTTTCCAATATTTTGACAATTTAGCCTCCAGCTTTTCCTTAACGACCACACTGTCAAAGGAGTGAGCAGAAGAGTCAGTCAATGAAACCACCTGGATTTGGGGAGGGCCAGAGCAGCACAGCCTGGCACGGAACGGGCAGAGGGTGTGGGACATCCAGGGTTCAACACCTTAGTTCTCCATTCAGAAACCAGCTCCAGAAGAATTTGGTATTCAAGATGTGTCAAAAGGAAACCAGAGGAGCATCAACTGCCCTCACCCTCCAACCTGCAGATGATCCAACACTCATGAAAATGGGAATTCTCCCATTTTCCTTGAACTGTATCCCTGTGCTTTGCTCCTGTTCTTCCCTCTACAGCACGTGCTCTCATCTACAGGTATGAAAAGGGGAAGCAGAGTGACCTCAGGGCTGCCCAAACAACACCACTGCAATGGTGTTGTATTAAAATCATCCCATCAGTTCAGCAGGGAGGGCACAACCACAGAGTGACAATAATGCCACGGAGCAGCAACCCCAGGAGATGGACAGGGATGTAAAGCCCACGTCCCAGGCAGCAGCAAGGGGCTGAACCTGCCACTGCTGGTACCAGGCAACGTTAATTTGCAAGTAAATCAGCTTAACATCGTTCTGTTTGTGTCATTTTAACCTGCAATGAGTGAGACAACAGAGCCTGATCCAACAGGAGGGGGAGCAAAAGGTGACAGGGGTGAGAACTGCAGGCAGGACACAGCCAGGCCTGGGTCCAGCTGCACACCAACCCCTCCTGCAGCCCTTCTCCTGGCAACAGGGTGCTCCCAATGGAACCACTTCGAGCAATGTCCCAGGGAAACACTCCTACACTCCTGACCCCTGCACAGCCACCATTCCAAGCCCAAAGCTCCTGACCCAGTGTGGCACAGCCACCATTCCAAGCCCAAAGCTCCTGACCCAGTGTGGCACAGCCACCATTCCAAGCTCAGGGCTCCCGTTTGTCCCCCCATCCCAATCCCAACCCAGACACCTCCCCTGGCTCCCTCAGAACACGGATCCAGGCTCCAGGTGGGTACTCACACGATGTGGGCGAGGTCCAGGGGCTTCTCTGGCTGCTCAGGGAACAGGGGCCGGGGGGGTTCCCTGCTGGGGACGCAGCCCAGGGACCTGCTGATGGCGTGGCTCAGCTTCTTCGCAGGGGACTTCTGGGGTGGGCAAGGAAAACAAGAGTGAGGGGGCTGTGGGGAAGAACGGGGCAGCACCTGCAGTCAGAGTGTAAAAGAGGCACAGGACAGAACACCCAGAAATATCCATTCCTGCCACACCATTCCTGGGAAATCCCTGCAGACACTGTGCAGGGGAAGGAGGGCTGTGGGGTTTTTTTTTTTTTTGTGCTCTCATATTGAAAACTGAAAGGAGTTTAACAAAATGATGGAAGATTAAGAAATAAACCAATTATCTGGGGGGCTCTGTCAGGAATTAAAGCGAGGGACAATCACATCCCATTAAGGGATTTTTTTCACTCACCCTCGAGGTCCTTTGAGCACAGATGTGTTTGGAGGGGAGGAGCAGGATAGGAGCAGGTCACATCCCAGTTTTCTGTCCATTATGGGCAAACCCAAGGTGGAACACAGTGTTGGGACAGATAGGAATGACCAGTTTCTTTTATTCCCTTTCACAAATTCATTCTGTTGGACGACCTCAGCGGAGACACGATCCCAGATCCTCAGGAACACTGACAGGCTGCTGACAAGCACTGCCAGACCCACAGGAATGGGGACCTGCCCTGAGCCATGGGTGCAAAACTCGGCTTAAATCCCATATTGGCTTACAAAGTTAAGTTTTTAAAATGTTACTGTGGATACAAATCCATTGAGCTCCCAGCAGGGATGTGGGAGTCCCTGCAGGGATGTGGGATGGTCTTTTCCAACCTTAATGATTCCATGATTATGGGCCCTGGCACAGGCTGCCCAGAGAAGCTGTGGCTGCCCCTGGATCCTTGGAAGTGTCCCAGGCCAGGCTGGACAGGGCTTGGAGCAACCTGGGCTGGTGGAAGGTGTCTCTGCCCATGGCAGGGGGTGGCACTGGATGAACTTCAAGGTCCCTTCCCACCCAAACCATCCTGTGACTCTCTAACACTAATTAACAATTTCAGGCTTTGAAAAAGCTTTCACGAGCCCAATTTATGCTCTTATTTACCCTCAGCTCTCAGTGGCAGAGCAGGCTAGTGTGACTTTTATTTTCAGAGGCTCCCCACCCCTTCCCATTCCCTCCTGGCACTGCCCCAGGACCGTGGAGCGGGGCCAGCTCGGCTGCTCCGCCCCATCCCCTTCCCCTGGGAGCGCCTGGCAGGGGCTCCATCCCGGATTCCTGCCTGGAATGGCACAGCCATGACTCAGCAGGGTCTGTGCTGCCGTGGCCCTTTGGTCAGGGGGATGTAAGTGCAGCTGATGATCCCAAAGGAGCCGGGCACGGGAATGCAGTGCGGGCACGAGGTGACCTGCCCGGGCCAGGCACTCCTGGGTTTGGGCTCCCTCCAGGAGGTGAAGTCACAGCAGCTCCTTCCCCTTTCAGTGACTGTCCAGCTGCCAAGGCATCCGGGGAGGTTTCTCCTCTGCATTGTTCCAAGGGGTTTGGGAGGCTCACGTGTCCCCTTGGCTCCAGCACCGTGCCAGCAGGGCTCTGCAGAGCCCAGGGCAGCACCAAGGACACCTCCTGCTCCCCAGCACAGCAGGCAGGGCAGGGGCACCTGGGAGACTGGGAACAACTCCTTGTTGGGAAGGGCTGTCCAGCCCTGGCACAGCTGCCCAGGGCAGGGGGGGAGTCCCCATCCCTGGGGGGATTTAAAATCCCTGAGGATGTGGCACCTGGGGACGTTGGGTCAGTGCTGGGGGTGGCTGGACCTGATTATCCTGGAGATCTTTTCCAACCCTAACAAGTTCACGATTCTGTGATTTTCACAAACTTTACCAGCTTTCTGAAATCCTTCCTTCAGCAAATTCTCAGCCTTTTTTTTTACATACTGAGACCCACCAGTGCAGGACACTCGCCCTCTGCCAAATACGTCAATAAACATCCAAAAGAAGCAGCTTCTGCTCCTTTTTCATCCCGCACAGGACAAGGAAACCCTCGGGAAACGTTTCCCACCGGAATCAGCACCCCCAGGGCCTTTCCCAGCCTCCCAGCGTTCCGGGGGCGGCTGTGGCTGAGTCCATCCCGACATTCCCGGTCCCCGTGTGCCCTCTGCTGGGAAACGCAGCCCTGCAGACGGATTCCCAGGTCACCGGGATCGGGGCTCACCTGACGGGTCCCTGCACACACAGCCGGGAACAGGCGGGGCACAGGGATCGCCCCGGGACACCGGCGGGATAATGGGATACTGGGGGGATACTGGGGGATACTGGGATACCGGGGGGATACTGGGATACCGGGGGGATACTGGGGGATACTGGGATACTGGGGGGATACCGGGGGGATACTGGGATTTCTGTGGGATACTGGGATAACTGTGGGATACCTGTGGGATACTGGGATACCGATGGGATACTGGGATACTGGTGGGATACTGGGATATCTGTGGGATACCTGTGGGATACTGGGATTTCTGTGGGATACTGGGATTTCTGTGGGATACTGGGATAACTGTGGGATACCTGTGGGATACTGGGATACCTGTGGGATGCTGGGATACCTGTGGGATGCTGGGATACCGGTGGGATACTGGGATACCGGTGGGATACTGGGATACCTGTGGGATACTGGGATCTGTGTGGGAGACTGGGATACCTGTGGGATACTGGGATACCCATGGGATACTGGGATACCCATGGGATACTGGGATACCTGTGTGGGATACTGGGATATCTGTGGCATACTGGGATCCATGTGTGGGATACTGGGATATCTGTGGGATACTGGGATTATCTATGGGATACTGGGATCCACGTGTGGGATACTGGGATCCACGTGGGATACTGGGATACCTGTGGGACACTGGGATCTGTGTGGGATACTGGGATCTGTGTGGGATACTGGGATCTGTGTGGGATACTGGGATCCCTGTGGTATACTGGGATCCACGTGTGGGATACTGGGATCCATGTGGGATACTGGGATCTGTGTGGGATACTGGGATCCGTGTGGGATACTGGGATCCACGTGTGGGATACTGGGATATCTGTGGGATACTGGGATACCCATGGGATACTGGGATCCACGTGTGGGATACTGGGATATCTGTGGGATACTGGGATACCTATGGGATACTGGGATCCACGAGTGGGATACTGGGATACCTATGGGATACTGGGATCCACGAGTGGGATACTGGGATATCTGTGTGGGATCCGTGTGGGATACTGGGATATCTGTGGGATACTGGGATCCACGAGTGGGATACTGGGATATCTGTGGGATACTGGGATATCTGTGGGATACTGGGATATCTGTGGGATACTGGGATCCACATGTGGGATACTGGGATACCTGTGGGATACTGGGATACCCATGGGGGATACTGGGATACCCATGGGGGATACTGGGATCCGTGGGGGATACTGGGATCTGTGGGGGATACTGGGATCTCTGTGGGATACTGGGATCTCTGTGGGATACTGGGATCCGTGTGGGATACTGGGATACCTGTGGGATACTGGGATACCTGTGGGATACTGGGATCCACGGGACCGGGCACAAACACGTCCAGAAAGGTTTAATTTTGCTCCAAGGCCGTCTGAATGGGAAATTAAATGAGGCAGAAAAATGAAAGACAAGATTCCCTGTGCCAGAATTCCTCAGCAGCTCCCGGAGCATGGCTGGGCAGGGGGAAGGGGCTGTCCCTGGCTTAGATCCCATCACATCCCAACGACTCCCAGAGGTATCCAGAGGTGTCCTCGCTCCAGGAACACCCAAACATGCCTTTGGTTTGTTTATCTCTGATCCAAAGGCACCGGTTAAGGTGGTTTTTAAGCCACAAACATTCCATTATTTACAGCAGGAGGAGCATCCTCACCCACCTACAGCAGAGGAACTCCCCCAAACCACACCCGGGTATTTAGATTATAATATTAAATATCAAATAATAAATTTAACTGTAACATGAATAATAATTTCAATTGCCCCGAAATTTGCTGCTGGCAGATTGTTTAAGTTCAACAAACTGACCCCAAAACCCCCCCAGCCAGGATGAGCTCTGGCTAATCCCCAGGCTTTCAGGATGAGCAGCTGGATTTTGGGTTCTGCTGCGTGCACAGAACTCACTGAACCCTGTCCAGGGCTACTCAGAAAAAAACAAAATTGAAATGGCCCAGAAGGAAACATTTGGAAAGTGTTTGAAGGTTTCTATCCCCCCAAACAGGCCCCAACAAGCAACATTTTCATGCAGTAAAACCTCTTTCAAAAATAGGTTTCTACCTGAACTTATAAATATAAAATCACTATAGTAATAGATTTTAATATACTCAATGGAGTAATATATATAAGTACTAAAAATCTCTATATTATGTGATTTACAGCATGAAAATCTACCAAAGGCAGTTCAGAACTTCAGAAGAAAGAACCTATAATAATAAGTGTATTAATAATAACATTCACAATAAGCATAATTACTAATAAGTGTGTTAATAATACCATTAATAATAAGTACGAGGTACTTATTATTAATACTTATTTTGGGTCATACAGCTCCAAAATACACCAGGCAAGACTGAACCAGTTCTGGCTGCTCTGAAAACCTGGGAAAGGCAAATCCCTGGTTTGCCTGTCCCAGAGCACCTGCTCAGCTGGAGCACTTGGGCTTTCCCCCCAGGAATTCTTGTGGAGCAAACACACAGGGGAGTCACTGACCCAGCAGCACAGTCCACATCCAAAACCAGGACATGCTTTTTTAAATGAGGATTCATTTTCAATTTTCATGAAGTTAACACATGAGACTGGCAGAGGTTAAAAAATGAAAAGAAATGGATATGTAAAAGATCTCTCTCTCTCAAAGGCTCCTCTTCCAGGCTCAGTTTATGGGATCCAGCCCAGTCTCCCATAAACAATTCCATACATCCCTGAACTGCTCAGCCCATTTAAAACACTTTGCTGCTTGAAATAAGCAGCAAATGGTTCAAAAAGGCTCAGAAATTAGTTTTTAGAGCTAGAGCCAGGAGTATTTTAGCCTCTTTCTGGTTGCCTTACCACTGACTGAAATCCATGGAAGGGCCCAAGGCCAGGCTGGAGGGGCTTGGAGCAACCTGGGACAGTGGCAGGGGGTGGATGAGCCTGAAGGTCCCTCCCCACCCAAACCAGTCTGGAATTCTGTGGCTTAGATACATCTTCACACTAAAAATCCCAGCCTGGATTTATGTACACTTTAAGGGGATAATACCCTGCTCTTAGCTCAGATTAAACATTCCACAAGTTTAATACCCACAGAGTTATAAAAAGGACAATATTTAAGGCTAAATTTTCCTTTGCCTCCCGACTCCTGACTGGTATCCAGCCCCAATTTTCTAAATTTAACAGCAATTCTATAATGGCACTTTCTTGTGAAGATAATTACTAATTATAATCCAATCACCATCTGAACTTCTCTTTGAATTTAAGTAAAAGGTTGGCTTTAATCTTTTGCCATAAAATAGGGTTTTCTACATAAAACTGTCCATTATTTCTTGAGCTGTGATTATCAAACTGCATTTTATTGCTCAGATGATTTCTTTAAGGCTTTTCAATTAAGAGAGTTTTCCAGGCACATATTTACACCTGGCAGGAGAATGGCAATAATGGGTTTTTCTCTTAAAGAAATACTGTCTTTAAAGGTGCCACTGGATAAAATACCTGTGCAAGCACAGCATCCATGGGAACTGGTTACCTTTCTGGGCAGGACAGCAGGGGCAGGGTTTGGGGATTTTTAAGCTACAAGAGAGGACAATGTAAGAAAAGTGGGACTGGTGTGAAGAGAAACACCCACGTTGAGGGGCTGAGCAGGACCTTCAACAGCACCTGAACCCAGGGACAGCCACCAACAAATCCACGTTGTGGGGAACAGAACCATGGGATTGTTTGGGTTGGAAAAGCCCTCCCAGCCCATGGATCCCCCCTGTGCCCCATCCCCACCTTGTCCCCAGCCCAGAGCACTGAGTGCCACAGCCAGGCCTTCCTGGGACACCTCCAGGGCTGGGCACTCCAAACCTCCCTGGGCAGCTGTGCCAGGGCTGGGCAGCCCTTTCTGGGAAGAAATTATTCCCAGATCCTTCTCCAGCTTTCCAGCTCCTCTGCCCCAGCCTGGAGGGTTCCAGGGGGTTGTGGTGACCCAGGGGCAGGACCTGGCACTTGGCCTGGTTGTCCCTCACACCAGTGACCTCAGCCCATGGATCCAGCCTGGCCAGACCCCTCTGCAGGCCCTTCCTGCCCTCCAGCAGACCCACATCCCACCCACCCTGGTGTCATCCACAACCTGACTGAGGTGCCCTCGATCCCCTCGTCCAGCTCATCAATGAAGGTGTTAAACAGGGCTGGTCCCAGCTCTGATCCCTGTGTGACCCACTGGAGCCCATTCCCAGCTGGATGGGACTGCATTCCCTGGGCCACCAGCCAGGTTTGACCCAGGGAAGAACAAACCACAAACCCAGCACTGTTCCTATTTACACACTTTCACCATTTGGGGACCTCGGGAAGGCCCGGGGTGGGTTTCTGGGCTCAAGCCTGTGAGTTCCAGCAGGAATGAGCAGGGGGTGGCTGCTGCAGCCCGAGTTACCCAGGAGGAGTGCTCCTTCATCTGGTGCTGGTTGCTGTGGGGGCCGCTGGCGTGGCCTCTCCAGAAGCAGCTCTGGCAGAGTTGGTAGTTGTGGCACTGCTGGCACCGGTACCGGAATCCCATCATGCTCTCACAGTGGCAGTACGAGCACTCCACGGGGTGGAAGACTGGCAGGAGGGGGGAAAAAAGCAAAGGGAAAAAAAGCATGAAGTGGAATTTAGGGAAAGCTTGAGCGTCCCGTTTCGCTGCAGCTCCCAAACCACCCCCAGGGCCCTGAGCACTCGTCATTCCGGGCGGGATTGTGAGAGGAACAAACCAAAGAGGAACATCAGAGTGAGGTGAAGGAGACTGTACCTTCCCATGGGAAATGCATCCTGAAAGGTGAGGGAGAGGGAGCAGAACCAGAATCAGGGCCTCCCCATCCTCACAGGGAAGAATCCCTTCCCACCCTCACAGGGAAGAATCCCTTCCCATCCTCACAGGGAAGAATCCCTTCCCATCCTCACAGGGAAGAATCCCTTCCCATCCTCACAGGGAAGAATCCCTTCCCATCCTCACAGGGAAGAATCCCTCCCCATCCTCACAGGGAAGAATCCCTCCCCATCCTCACAGGGAAGAATCCCTCCCCATCCTCACAGGGAAGAATCCCTTCCCAATCTCCCATCTCTCCCTGCCCTCTGGCAGTGGGAAGCCATTCCCTGTGTCCTGTCCCTCCAGCCCTTGTCCCCAGTCCCTCTCCAGCTCTCCTGGAGCCCCTTTAGGCTCTGGAAGGGGCTCCAAGGTCTCCCTGGATCCTTCCCTTCTCCAGGTGAACCCCCAGCTCTCCCAGCCTGGCCTCCATAAGTTCTCCCCCACCTTTTCCAAACTGTCCCTTCTCTTCCCTGGCTCCTGCAGCCAGCAGAGGTTCCCACTGATAAAAGGGGACAAAAGCACCACAGTGTCCTGAACCAAAGAGCCCAAACCCTGACAGGGTGATCTGGGAAAGCAACAACACATTTGATAAAATAAACCCTGAGGCACAACCCCCCCCAGTGACAGCACCCCATGGCCTGCCAAAGAACCCACAACTGTGGGTAAAGAGGAGAGTGGAACACCCAGCATCAGGAACATTGGATCAGGGGCAAGGCATCTGCCAGCAAGGTGGACACCAAAGAGCTGGGAGGTCTTTGGGGTGGCTGCAGGGCTTTTTGGGGTTTTACTTGCATATCCCACTTACCATTTTCAACGTGGGCGAGTCTGTGCATGAGAGGGAGCCACACAAGGCACTGGGGGGGAGGATCAGCCATCAACGTGTCCAAAAACATGTTTAGCATGATCTTCTTCTGCAGAGAACACAGAAAGAGAACTTGATTACACAGAAAAATTCCCATTTTATACACCAAAAACTACTTCAGCCTTAAAATTCCTCTATGGCACAACTTGTGCCTCCCAGGAACATCTTCACAGACTGTCTGAGAACCCTGGAATCCCAGGGTGGTTTGGGTGGGAAGGGACCTTAAAGCTCATCCCATCCCACCCCCTGCCATGGGCAGGGACACCTCCCACCAGCCCAGGTTGCTCCAAGCCCCATCCAACCTGGCCTTGGACACTTCCAGGGATCCAGGGGCAACCACAGCTTCTCTGGGCAACCTGGGCCAGGGGCTCCCCACCCTCCCAGGCAGGAATTCCTTCCTGATATCCAGTGTAAATCTGGAGCCTCGTGGGTTCTGAAATCAAAGGTTGTTCCCCACTGTGTCATTTCCCAGCTACTAATTAACTCACATTTAGTGACTACAAATTTCACATCTAAACACTGCAAAAGTCTTTCTTCTGGAACATCACCATGCCCAGAGCCTGAACATTTAATCTGAGGCTTAAGATCACCCAGGTTCGTGTTTACATTTGAGTTAAATACTATTTATGTTATCTTAAATGAAAAATCAAATCATTGGAACAACTAAATCACAGCTGAAATCGACTTTAAAAATAAACTGCCTGTAAAGAAGGTGTTTATTTGGTACAGACCCAGTTGAAATGAATTGTGAAAAAGCTTTAAAAAGATCAACAGAAAACAGTAAAAATGTCATGTTTCACGTTTTGGAAAAGAAATGGCTCATCCCTGCTGCTCTGGTGGGGAACTGGGCTGTGACCTCAAGGAAGGGAATCAACTACAGGGGTGGGAAATCCTTTCATCGCCTGTTTTAGGCTGTCTTAAAACTGCTTGGGATGTCTAAAACCAGCAACCCCCTCCCTCCAGCTGCCAGGGACTCGATGACCCAGGGATCCCAAGTCCTGGAGTGGGAACCCTCACCTGCTGAGGGAAGCAGGTCCGCACGGAATGCTCCGTGTACCCGAAGGAAGGCCCCTCAAACACGGCCGTGGGGAGCTTCAGAACCTCCCTCAGAAACTGGTCAAACTTGGTAAATATCATTAGTCCGTTGGAATCTGATATCTGAGAGAAAATATCTGTAAGAAAATATAATAAAACCCCACAGTAAATACAGATTTGTTACGGGGAAAAAAAGATTTCAATCCGTTTGAACCCCGAGATGTTTCTGTTTTATGCAGAACATAATTTCTTGTCACCTGTTATCAAGATAAAATTTATAAATGCACGTATTCCAACGTGCCATGATACAAACCCTCCTGTTTCCTCCATCCCATCTCATCCAGCCCAGAGGAGAGATGCTGCCAGTGCACGAACTGGGACAGAAGGGGAGCAGAGCAGGAGGAAGGTTACCCAGCACCACACCTTCAGTGACACCACAGAAACCCCCCGAGGAGCCTCCTCCAACCAAACCAAACCCAGTGTCAGAATCACACAGTCACACCTGGCAGCACTCCAGGGAAACGTGGGAATGGATGGAACACAACATCACAGGATCATGGAATCACTGAGGTTGGAAAAGCCCTCCAGGATCACACAGAATTCCCCCTGTGCCCCATCCCCACCTTGTCCAGTCATGTCCTCAGCACTCAGGGAAACAGGCCTGTGCATGTGCAAGCAGGGAGACCAGCTTTCAACCATTCATACAGTTTATGGGATGAGAGAACATTAAAGACACAACTCCCAGGATTTCCAGGGAGCCTCATGTTCCAGCTGAGCCAGAGTTGCCAACCTGCTCAGGAAAGGGCTGGAATCAGGGGGACAAGGAACCTGGAAACAGGAGTTGTTTGGTGATGGAGTGAGCCAGGTGGGAAAGAAAAGGGGAAAAACCAAGTCAGCATGTTCCTAATGATCAGAAGAAGGAATAAAGGACAAGAGAACAGCTGAGGCAGAGAGATCAGAGGCCTGTTCATCCCCAGAGCAGATGGTCGGGCCGGCACATTCCCGGCACGTTCCTCCCCTCCCTGAGAGTCCCTTTGCTCTCAGCAGCCTTTGATGAATTTATTTCCTTCAGCAGAACTGGTTCCAGGAGCAGTGGAGGGGTGTGGATGTTTGGTGCCCACCACATCCTCAGGGAAAGTTAAAGCAGAATTGGTCTCTGCTGCTTCCATCTGTCCCTGCTCGTTCCAGTCGCTGCCCTTTGGTTCCTGCCCTGGAAGGGGAAGGGAACAGCTGGAAGGGGGAGGGAACAGCTGTTTCCTCTTCACCACCACGTTACTCTTTCACAGAACACTCTATCAGACCACCAGCTTTCTCTGCAGCTTGAGGAATCTGCTCCATGTCCTTGTGCAGCAGGACTGGGGGGTTTGGATCGTGGGCTGCTCTGCCCCACACCAGAGCTGTGCAGACAGCTGGGGAACACTCCCTGGCTCAGAGAGGGAATGCTGGACGTGGCACTCGGTGCTCTGGGCTGGGGCACAAGGTGGGATCAGTCACAGACTGGACTCCACGGCCTGGGAGCTCTTTTCCAACCTCAGTGGTTCTGGGATTGACGGGTCAGTGCCACGATCGCCGACTCGGCAAAAAAAAAATCAAGCTCCCAGAACTTAATACAACAAACACACGTGGAAATGCAGTTATTTCCTGAAATGGCTGGATTTGTGGAGGATACTCACATCTAAGTTTGTCCAGGATTTTCCCACCACACATGGTGGCCAGCATGGCTTTCACTGAGAACACAGTCAGCTTCCCGTGGCCCTCGCTGTGGGAAAAAGGACATGGTGAGGAATTCCAGCAGGGAAGAGCAGTCACTAAAGCACTTAAGGCCTAGGAAGGAAATGTATAAATCATTATACTATTATATATATCCATTATATCTATATCTGCATTAAGTACTAAGGACTGCCAAAGCTATTTAATGTAACATTCAAACAGTGCATTTTTAATGCACTGCAAGAGTTAACAAGTGTCTAACCATAAGTCAAATTTCCTTGCAGAGTTATGAGAAATTCCCAGATAGAGAGCCTGACATTTGTGTTGTCCATCCCATAACTCTCCTATAAAACAGTGCTAATTCATCTCTCCATTAAAATCCATTTGTTCATTTGTGAAACTCCTCATTTTTCTCTCTGCTGCCCTCTGTTAGTTTCTTTAAACTTTTACTCCTTAGTTTAAACTCTTGACATCCAAACACACATTTCATTCTAAAAACAAGCCCCTGAACTGACAAGTAACAGAGAAGTTGTGTGAGATCCTGGGGACCCCACATGGAACAGGGAATACTGGGAATAATGCTCATTTGCAGCTGAAGTGGTTAAAGCTGCTGTGCTGTGGGAGCTGTGGCACATCTGGGAATCACTTCTGCATCAGCAAGAGAGAAGGGATGTGGCTCTGTGGAAAGCAGGAAGGAGCCATCCAGCACAGCAGGACTGGTAGGGACAGACATGGGGGTTATTCCTGGAAGTTAAGGAAGGGAGGCTGTGGGAGAGAAGGCACCAGGAACACGGGGGGAGGGTGGGTGGGCTAAAGCACAGCACAGCTGGGCAAAGGTGGGGAAAAGCTGCTGGAATTCTGAGCAAGTTACTGGCAGACACAAGTGCCCCCTGTCCCTGATCACAGACTGACCCCCCCCCCAGGAACTCAAAGGTAAAAGGAGAAACCCAACTCAAATAAATTCAAATGCCTGTCATTAAATGGGCTGGACAGGTAATCTGTACTGGCATGGAAAACACACTGATGGGGGAAACACAGGAGGAGCGTGGGGAGAGATCCAGAGAAACCAGAAATACTTCTGAAGGGAGGCTGCAAAGAGCTGGAGAGGGACTGGGGACAAGGGATGGAGGGACAGGACACAGGGAATGGCTCCCCACTGCCAGAGGGCAGGGAGAGATGGGATATCAGGAGGGAATTCCTGGCTGGGAGGGTGGGGAGACCCTGGCACAGGTTGCCCAGAGAAGCTGTGGCTGCCCCTGGATCCCTGGGAGTGTCCCAGGACAGGTTGGACGGGGCTTGGGGCAACCTGGGCTGGTGGGAGGTGTCCCTGCCCATGGCAGGGGGTGGAATTAAATGAGTGTTAAAGTGGCTTCCCACCCAAACCATCCTAAAATTTCAGGATTCAGTGGGAAGGAGATGGGCATTAACACCTGCCTTGGACACTGTTAAGAACAGGATTATTTGAAGTGGATTTTGGCTCATGGGATTGAGGGACAAGGTCTGATGTCAACAACAGATAAGCAACCACTGGAGCCACCAGGAAGAACCAAATCCCTTTTGTTTCCCTTTCACACTCAGAGTTAATATGGAAATATTATCCTCTGGTAACAATCTCCCATTCCATGGTGAGGGAAAGGCTCTCAGAATCAGAAGTTCCTGAAGTACAAGGGGCTGTTTCCCTAATACAGACTCAGTATCTTTTAAACATTCCCTCTGCAGAAGAGAGACAATCTCCTGGAGCCACAGCTCTGGGAAAAGGAATGGTGATCCCAGGCCATCACTTGTTGATACCCAGCACCCTTTAATCACTGCTGGAAAAAACTAAACTAAGGGAGAAAATTAAACACCTTCTGTATTTCCTTCAAGGAACATAAACAGAATAAAGTTCACAACAAAGTAGAGATCTCAACTGTCCTATTTTGTTTCTGTCTTTACAAGAGCTTTCCCAAAGGAACAAGTTGGCACTCCCTCTGCATGTGAAAAGAGTAAGACTTTACTACAGGGAATCTGAGAATGGTTTGGGTTGGAAGAGATCTTAAAGCTCATCCAGTGCCACCCCTGCCATGGGCAGGGACACCTTCCACCAGCCCAGGTTGCTCCAAGCCCTGTCCAGCCTGGCCTTGGACACTTCCAGGGATCCAGGAGCAGCCACAGCTTCTCTGGGCAACCTGTGCCAGGGCCTCCCCACTCTCCCAGGGAAGGATTCCTTCCCAATCTCCCATCTCTCCCTGGCCTCTGGCAGTTTGAAGCCATTCCCCCTTGTCCTGTCCCTCCAGCTCCTTGTAAATAGTCTCTCTCCATCTTTCCTGCTGGCTCCTTCAGGTCCTGGAAGGTCACAGTGAGGTGACCCCAAAGCTTCTCTTCTCCAGGCTGGACAATCCCAGTCCTCTCAGCCTTTCCTCAAGGCAGAGCTGCTCCAGCCCTGGGATCACCTTGGGGCCTCCTCTGGACTCTCTGCAGCAGCTCCACGTCCTTGTGCTGCTGTTGCCCAGGGCTGGAGGCAGCTCTGCAGGGGGGTCTCAGCTGAGGGGGCAGAGGGGCAGATCCCCCCTGCCCTGCTGCCCACCATCCCTGGGGGATCAGCCCAGGACATGCCTGGAATTGGTGTTCAAAAAGTTCATCCTCTTCAAGCCTTGACTTCCACTTCTATCTGAGCAAAGCTCAGCTGCCAATTCAACCCTCCAGTCTCAGCCCCCCTTCCTTTTACTTTTTAATGCACACTGACTTTATATCAAAGGAGAGTTCGGGTTTGAGCCATTTTTGAGTTAAATCAAGTCCCCAAAGCCAAAAGTGCCTCCTCCCAGGACACAAACTCGTCCTTGCAAAGGAGATCCCGGTGCCATCAGACACTGGGCTCCTGCTGACACTGTTCATGCATCAAGAAAACCCCCAAACTCCTCCTGTGCAATCTGACAGAGGGGCAGTTCTTGAGCTATTTCCCAAATTCTTTGCCCCAGTGCCATTCCATCTGCTGAATTCCCAGCAGAAAGGAAAAAGGCAAAACTTCCCCTATGATTTTGAATCTCTTGTAAAAACTGTGACTGGAAACAGAACTGGAGACGTGTTTGAATCAGACCAGGCTGATTCAAGGTGTGTGAGGCTCATTCCTCATCCTCTGCATCCTCCTGCCCAGGGCTCTGCAGCAGACACCCCCAGCAAGGGTGTCCACGTGGATCTGCCCACCCATCCTGACCCAAACTCCTGCTGGCTCCTCATCCAGCCCCAGGCACAGCTCCAGGGCAACTCCCACTCCTTGCCTGTCCCTCCCAGAGAGCCACTGCAGCATTCCAGCTGTGCCAGCCCTCCCACCACGTCCTCTCCAGAGCAATCAGACTCCAAATTCCTCCTTATGGGGCACCCAGTCAGGCTGAATTCCTAGGAAAGGTCTGAGAGCTTGCTGAAATGTTGGCATTGCCCAGGGAAGCTGTGGCTGCCCCTGGATCCCTGGAAGTGTCCCAGGCCAGGCTGGAGCAACCTGAGCTGGTGGGAGGTGTCCCTGCCCATGGCTGGGGTGGCACTGGATGAGCTTTAAGGTCCCTTCCCACCCAAACCATTCCATGACTCTGTGACTGTACCTGTCTGGCAGAAAGATAAAGGCTCTGTGATGGTCCCACCAGCACAGCTGGAAGGAGCTCCAGCACTCTGTGCCTTCCAGCAGCACAGAGCCAGCCCAGGGATTCAATTCCAGCACAGAGTCAGCCCAGGGATTCAATTCCAGCACAGAGCCAGCCCAGGGATTCAACTCCAGCACAGAGCCAGCCCAGGGATTCAATTCCAGCACAAAGCCAGCCCAGGGATGCAAACCCAGCACAGAGCCAACCCAGGGATACAATCCCAGCACAGAGCCAGCCCAGGGATGCAATTCCAGCACAGAGCCAGCCCAGGGATGCAATTCCAGCAGCACAGAGTCAGCCCAGGGATGCAATTCCAGCAGCACAGAGTCAGCCCAGGGATGCAATTCCAGCAGCACAGAGTCAGCCCAGGGATGCAATTCCAGTAGCACAGAGCCAGCCCAGGGATGCAATCCCAGCACAGAGCCAGCCCAGGGATGCAATCCCAGCACAGAGCCAGCCCAGGGATGCAATCCCAGCACAGAGCCAGCCCAGGGATGCAATCCCAGCACAAAGCCAGCCCAGGGATGCAATCCCAGCACAGAGCCAGCCCAGGGATGCAATCCCAGCACAGAGCCAACCCAGGGATACAATCCCAGCACAGAGCCAACCCAGGGATACAATCCCAGCACAGAGCCAGCCCAGGGATGCAATTCCAGCACAGAGTCAGCCCAGGGATGCAATTCCAGCAGCACAGAGCCAACCCAGGGATGCAGTTCCAGCACAGAGCAAGCCCAGGGATGCAATTCCAGCACAGAGCCAGCCCAGGGATGCAATTCCAGCCCAGATGTGCATCTTTATAAACTAACTGCCTGCCACGCTGCTGAACTCCTGGAGAGGGAGCCTCAGCCCTGCCTCTCCTCCTGCTCCTGGCTCTCCCAGGCAGCATCCCAGCTTCTCCCTCAATCCCACATGCCAGGCAGAGGGAGGAAAAGGGAAGCTGCTGCACCGTGCTGGGATCAAAAGTGCTGCTGGGCTTGCAGAAAAGGCAGAGCTTGCAGGGTTGGGGAAAAGTGGGGGACAAAACCTGTCTGTAACTAAAGCCTTGATCTTCTGAGGCAGCTCCCCAGAACATGACCATTCCTGGTTTTAAAGTCTATGTTTTCTAGTGTGATCTGAGAATAACTAAACCCTCAGCCAACCCTCACAACTTGTCTCCCAACTAAGGTCAAATCAGATCAGAAAAGCCTCTCTTGGTTCTGCTGTCCCAGTGTCCCTGCTCTGAGCTCTGTGTTGGTTTAATCCACCCTCAGTGAGACAGGGACTGTTTTTAGGTCTCAGACTTTTTTGAGGGACAAGCCCAGCTTCTGTTTAGTGGCAATAAGAAGTTGTCACATTAGGAAAGGATCAGAGCCTGGACATCACAAACAGAACAACTATTTGGTACGTTCATTGCTGGGGATTGTCTCGGGTAAAACCCCTCCCTGGGGCAACAGCAGAAGACAGATCCCACTGAAGTAACAGCTGATGCTGAAAACAAGAAGAGCAAAAGTAAGAAGTGCCAACCACAGGGAAGGACCTGCAGAGCCCACAGAGGCACAGCCACCCCAGATCAGCAGAGCAAACCCTGCAGGAACAGGTTGTGAAAGGAACTCGTAAATTGGACACGAGGAGAGGCCTGGAGAGAGCCCTGAGCAAGAAATCCAGCTGCTCCCAGCCAGGAGATGGGAAGCGGCCTTTATGGGCTCCCAGCACATTGGAAGGGGACCCAAACTGACTGTCCAGACAAGGCAGCAGCAGGAAAGGGTCCTTTGGAGCAATTTTCCACAGAACACATTCGCTCCTCACACCAGCGCTAAACCACCAGCTCACGGTGTCACCGCACACCCAGCTCAGCCCACGGCTCCCACCAGTCCCACGGGGCTCTGAATCACCTCAGGAGGCAAGGTTTGAGGCCCAGCCACGCTGCTGTGGCACTGCCAGTGCCCGTGGGCAGCCCTGTGCCACCAAACCCAGGTGTGTGGCACACATGGCCCCTCGCCGCGGCACCCACACGACTGCCAGAGCCTCGGGGAGCAAACCAGTGCAAGGATACAGCTGGAGCAGTACTAGCCTGTCATATGCTGCTACCATGAAGTTGAGGAGGAGGCTGATGGATTGCTCTACACTGATCTGGTGAGTAGAAGGGAGGCGTTTGTTTAGCTGGTAGTAGATGGATGAAATGATTGTTTCCAGCCGGGACACGTTGAGCTCTGTGCTGTGATCCAAAGTGTTAAGGCCATTATCTCGGAAGGCTTCAATCATATTCCAGATATCAACGAGGTGAACTAAAAACAAAGGGGGAAAAAAATTAACTTCTGTTCTGTAAGGCATGCAAGGTCACTCTGGTGGCACTGCTTGTGAAAACCGGGTTAGCTTTTCCTTAGAATGAACAGTTATTTGTATCCAAAGTGAGAGACAGACCCCTGAGTTCATACTCACAGCTGTTTAAAGGAACAGAGCAGTGCCCAGACACCTCAGGTGCCTTTTATTCCACCCTTCAGCATCTGGGTGCTCTGTCAGAAACAATTCCTAGAGGAGCAAAGCCATCCCCCCCAGCATGCAGTGTGTTTTAGCAGAGTTAGAGACATCAGCCACGAGCCCTCCCTGGGAGGGTGGGGAGGTTTCCCAGAGAAGCTGTGGCTGCCCCTGGATCCCTGGAAGTGTCCCAGGTCAGGCTGGACAGGGCTTGGAGCGACCTGGGCTGGTGGAAGGTGTCCCTGCCCATGGCAGGGGTGGGACTGGATGAGCTTTGAGGTGCTGCCAAACCCCAAACATTCCATGATCCCACGATATTCTGAATTCCCTGCAAACTGTTTACAGTAATTTGGAACACCCTCGTGCTGACTAGCAGAGTATCGAAGGAGGAACTTGATGTTCCAGTTGAACTGTGACCGTTTCCAGTTGATCCAGTTCCCAAATCCTGAGCACAGCACAGGTCTACAACTCCAAAGCATTTTTCCAAATTACCCTGCCACATATAAGCACACATCTAAGGAGTGTTAACCACGGGGAGAAAACATTTCCCAAACCACAGTTTGGGGAAATCTGCAGAACCACATTAAACAGTATTTTGAAATGTTTCAAAGCTCTAAGTCATGCATGATTGTGGAGAAGACATCCAAGGATCAACAGCAACCCAAACTGAACGTGATCCAGCAGCTACAGAGGACAGACATGTGTGTTCACCACTCCTGGGATCTCCCCAAAAAAGGATTTGTACTCAGGGTGAGCTTGAACATTTCTCACATTCAGCTTGTCTCCATTTCTCACATAAAAGCCACCCAAGGACAGAAGCCAAGCTGTGACCCCCACCCTGGCTCAGCCACAGCTCCAACTGCCCAGCCTCACCCACAGATCCAGGGATGGCCAAGGCTGCTCAGGGCAGCACTGAACTGGGCCCAGTGCAACGTCCTACACTCAGCATTCCTTAACACCTCTCTGCTGCTGGAGAGATTTTCAATCCTGGACCATGAGCTACAGCCAGGAACCAACACTTCTCCCCAGGATGGGAAATCTCCGAGCCACCCACCCAGCGAATGGTCACCACAGCCCCATGACACAGCCCCTGTGGGGAATGTGCAGGGACATGAGTCCTCCCCAGGGCACCTGAGCTCTTCTCCTGGTCTCCCCTGTGCCACACAGCCCAACTCCTGTGCCCTGGGAGGGGGATCTGCTCCTGCACACCTCAGCTCCTTCGGCGTTTGCTGCGTCCGGCTCGGCACAGTGTCCCACCCCTCCCCTGGATCCACCTCTGCTCTGGGGAGCTGTCCATGCTCACAGGGGCAGGGAAGAGGAGGAGAAAACTTACACTGGCAGTGGAGTACGAACATGCAGAATTCTTTATGTTTGCTCCATGCCACGAGTGCCACCGGGACAGACCCGGACACCTTCCCCCAGGGGCTGTCCCTGTGCCCTGCTGGCAGCTACTCTGGGGCACCCCAGGGTGGAACAGCACCTCAAACAGCTCCAGCTGCCTGCACCCAGCACTGAGGGCAAGGAAACACATCGTGCTGGCCCTTACATTTTAAATATTCTGAACAGTAAGGAACAAACCCCAAGAGATTATACAGTATCACACGAAGACTGCTGCTTCTTTTTAACTATACACCTAATCTCTGTTCCATTAAAGTAACAACTGCCCCTGCCTGACAAAGTGCTTGCTGCCAGCCCGCCCAGAACTGGCAGGGGTGAGGGTGTGGGACATGCACGAGCCCTGCCTGCAGCCCAGGGTGAGCAGGACTCACGGTTGCAGCGTTTCTGCACGAAGCGCAGCTTGCAGGCGGTTCGGTACGTGGAGAGCCGGATGACATCGAAGTTCTGAGCCCCTGCAACACACAGAATGTCCTCTGTGACACTCAGGCAGCACCCCATGGAGCACAGGAGGGAGGGGATCCTGCCCCTCTGCCCCCTCAGCTGAGACCCCCCTGCAGAGCTGCCTCCAGCCCTGGGCAACAGCAGCACAAGGACGTGGAGCTGCTGGAGAGAGTCCAGAGGAGGCCACGGAGATGCTGCCAGGGCTGGAGCCCCTCTGCTCTGGAGCCAGGCTGGGAGAGCTGGGGGTGCTCAGCTGGGGAAGGGAAGGATCCAGGGAGGCCTTGGAGCCCCTTCCAGAGCCTAAAGGGGCTCCAGGAGAGCTGCAGAGGGACTGGGGACAAGGGATGGAGGGACAGGACACAGGGAATGGCTTCCCAGTGCCAGAGGGCAGGGAGAGATGGGACATTGGGAAGAAATTCTTTCCTGTGAGGGTGGGGAGGCCCTGGCACAGGCTGCCCAGAGGATCCATGGCTGCCCCTGGATCCCTGGAAGTGTCCAAGGCCAGGTTGGACACCAAGGTCTGCTCTTGACTCACATGAGCAATTTGTATGTTGGCCAAAACAACAAAAGGTCCCTGAAAGCACCAATTTTACACATCTGGACCTTCTCTGGGTATGAAGCTCACCTGGAAAGGAAAAACACTGATGTGTGACCTCAAAGGGAAATATTCCACCAATGGAGAGGTGGAGTTGGAACACCTCTGAGCTGTGCCAGGGCAGGGTCAGGTGGATCTCAGGACAAGGTTCCTCCCCCAGAGGCTGGTTGGGCACTGCCCAGGCTCCCCAGGGAATGGGCACAGCCCCAAGGCTGCCAGAGCTCAGGGAGGGTTTGGACAACACCCTGAGGGACAGGGGGGATTGTTGGGGTGTCTGTGCAGGGCCAGGGGTTGGATGGATGATCCTTGGGGGTCCCTCCCAAACCAGGATATTCCCTGATCCTGTGACCTCGGGCTCCTCCCAGTGATGTGCTGAGGAGCCTCACACAGAAAGGCCCTTGGGAACATCCACAGCCCAGCACTTCACTGGTATGAACAGCCACAACCTGAGAACAGCCACAGCCCAGCACTTCACTGGTATGAACAGCCACAACCTGAGAACATCCACAGCCCAGCACTTCACTGGTATGAACAGCCACAGCCTGGCAACAGCCACAGCCTGGCAACAGCCACAGCCTGGCAACAGCCACAGCCTGGCAACAGCCACAGCCTGGCAACAGCCACAGCCTGGCAACAGCCACAGCCTGGCAACAGCCACAGCCTGGCAACAGCCACAGCCTGGCAACAGCCACAGCCTGGCAACAGCCACAGCCTGGCAACAGCCACAGCCTGGCAACAGCCACAGCCTGGCAACAGCCACAGCCTGGCAACAGCCACAGCCTGGCAACAGCCACAGCCTGGCAACAGCCACAGCCTGGCAACAGCCACAGCCTGGCAACAGCCACAGCCTGGCAACAGCCACAGCCCAGGACTTCACTGGTATGAACAGCCACAGCCTGGGAACATCCACAGCCCAGCACTTCAGTGGCACTGAACAGACACAACCTGAGCTGCACAGACACATCCTGGATGGAGGTAACCAGAATTCTGAACACTTCTAACAATTTAGCCAAGGGTAAAACCCTGCAGGTGGTCCTTCTGTACTAAATGATCACAAGCTGAGAAAACCCCTTGGGAGTGATGAGGCAAAAGTGATGCCCTGAGGCACCAGACAAAGCCAATCCAGTGGGGATGTGCTGTTGGATTGGAAAAGGTTCTGAGGAGATTCCCTCCAGCATGCCAGCCTGGACAACAGGAGGAATTTCTTCATGGAAAGGGTTGGGCTTTAAGGTCCTTTCCCCCCCAAACCATCACATTCTATGATAAAAATGCTACTGTGGAATTCCTTCAGCAAAACAGTATCAACATCCAGTTTTAAGGAACACCTCCATCAGTTTGTAACTGGAATTAAGGACATGCTGGCCTAATCCAGGCGTTTCCTTCAGCCCTGTGTTCCCACAGGACAGCAGAATGAGGGGATGGCAGGCAAACATGCAGTGTTTAACAATCCCAGCCCCTCTGCCAGGAGTGATCCTGCACAAACTGTTCCTCTCCTGAGTCACACCAGCATTGCAGGGCCATTTCTTATCTTTTTAAGGCAAAAGGTGCTCTGTTGCCTGTTGTCAGTATTTATTTCAACAGCTGCCCACAAACCTCAGATACTGCCAGAGATGAGAAATGTGAACGTTCTTTAGAAAAGGAGCTTCCCAAAACCCTGGAAGGAATGACCTTCCTGGCAGGTGTGACCCACCTTGTGCTGCTCCTCCTGAGCAGCTCCCAGGGGCACTCGGGATGTTTTTCCCTGGGTGGGGCAATGTCTCGTGGAAGGAGATGGGAGTGATGTGGCAAAACTGTCACAGGGGAGCTCTTGGTAAAGAATAAACGACATTGTGCCTTCAGATTTCCTACTTACTCATTTCCATGAACAGCTGCCTCTTCTCTGCCATGGTCCTCCTCCTCTTCCCACTCTCTTCAATCATCCTGGAGACAAAAATGGCAAACACTGTTTGTGTCAGAATTGCTGTTACAAGAGCAACTTGCTGTGAACAACGTGGTTTCATCCCTCACCAGAGACAGCCTGATCCTGTCTGGTGAGTGAGCAGACCAGCAGACAGACAGACAGACAGACATCCCTCCATAATTACCCTGTTCCACCACACACACACACTTTGGGCTCCTCAACACCTTTCTGAGGGAGGGGGGGCACAGGAAACATTAATTCTGAACGTTTTAATTGCTCCTGCTAAGTCTGAAAAGCTCAGAGCAGCATTAATACACACAGAAATACCACAGAAGGAATTCCTTTGTGTTCAAAGGGGGATTGTCTGCAAAGCACAGAGCAAGCTGAGCCAAAAAGGTGATTTTGGGGCCTCTGGGGTTCAGGAGGAGAAAGCACATCCCACTCTTTCCCCTGGCTGCCAGAGGTCAGTGACAATCCTCTTCCCTGCAGGATCACTGAGGCTGGAAAAGGCCTCCCAGGATTTGGGGGGATGCTGGGGTTTGGGGGGGGATTGTGGGGCCCTTGTCTTTTCAAGAAAACTTGTAAAAATTCATTTCACTTTGAAACCCAGTGCCTGAGGTCAAACCATACCTGTCAGGGAAGTAAAGAACTTAAGTGCAATTAAGCTGGAAATAAAACCAAGTATGTTGGTGGCACAGGCCTCCCTTTCTCAGGGAAACATTAAAGAGGTGACAGCGACAGAGAGGAACTTGTGCCCCCAGGTAAGAGGGCACAGGGACAACTGAGCCCCTCTCACAGCTCCATATAGTCCTGAAAGATGCAGAATTTCAGTCAACTCCAGTGAAAAAACGCAAGTTAATCCAGTTATCAGTGTGAAATCTAATTTATGATTCACTTAATTACTAAATCATTCTTTTGTTACCAGCTTCACTGACTTATGGTTCAAAACTTAAGTTTAAACCAGGCTGTTTAAAAACCAATAAATAGGGTTTTTAAGTGTCTAAAACCTAAAACAGGCAAAAATCCCTGACAGTTCTCCTACAGTTCCACCAAGATCTCTGGAGTCAGTGGGCTCAGCCTCCTGCAGCCCCGATTGCATCAGCCTGGAATGTCCCCAGGGAACAGGGAGCTGTGCCTTGGCACTGCCCAGGAACAGCCTCACAGCACATCCAGCTCCAGACCCACCACAGCCTTCCTCCTTCTTCCCTTCCACAAAGGAAAACAAGCACGTGGGGTTATTACAACAGGCAGATATATTTTACTGCCTTATTTCTCCCTCCTGTAGAAAAGCACAGGCTCAGAACTGACACACTGCTGTGGGTTTATTGTCCTAAAGGAAAGCACCTCAGTGGCATTTGTTGGAGAGATGTAAAGGTTTGGGTTTTCTTGTTCCCTTTTCAGGTTCCTAAAATAAATCCATTTTATTAAGTTCAATGAACATATTCAAACAGAGTATCTCAGCCCAGGTTTCTCCCAAGGAACTCACCTGGCCCTCACTGCAGGTAAGAGCAGGAGTTCAGTGTCCTGGACACTGGGACTCTGTCCCTGAGATTCATCTTGTTCAAGCTCCAGGTACCCTCATACACTGCCCCAAGCTTCAGGAATTCTGGAATATTTCTCTCTGTTTCCCCATCACATCAAATATGCAGGTCAGCTTGAAGCCCACCAGGTGCTGTCCCTAAAATCACCTTTATTCCCACTGCACCCTTTTAAATTCCACAGGACTCCGAGGGGCAGAAATCCCCTTGGAGGACTGGATGAAATCACAGGAAATAGTGATTTCATGTTTTAAGCCGGTTTTAGGAGAGGGTATTTTACCAACACATAAGGGACAATAACACTTGAATCTCCTGCAACACCCAGAAAAATAAAGATACCACGAGACCTCCCTCTGCCTGGGCTCTGGTGCATGTCCCTCATCCCTCCCTTCCCCTACAGACACACAGTCATCAAATCCCAGATTGGTTTGGCTGGGAAGAGACCTTAAATCCCACCTTGTTCCACCCCCTGCCGTGGGCAGGGACACCTCCCACCAGCCCAACTGCTCCAAGCCCCATCCAACCTGGCCTTGGACACTCCAGGGATGGGGCAGCCACAGCTTCCCGGGGTTCCCTGGCACAGCAGGGCTCGGGATGGGAGCCCCAGGGGCCATTCAGGGGGCACAGGCACCTCACAGAGCACTGCCACCCAGGGATCAGCAGGTCAGACTGACCAGGACACACACTTCCAGAATCCCAGAGCAGCCAGTGTTCTCCACAAGGAAAATGAGTCAGTGATCTGTTCTTGTTGCCTGACTGAGGGACCTGCTTTGTCCACAATCCCAGAATCCCTGAGGTTGGAAAAGCCCTCCCAGCCCATGGATCCCCCCTGTGCCCCATCCCCACCCTGTCCCCAGCCCAGAGCACTGAGTGCCACAGCCAGGCCTTCCTGGGACACCTCCAGGGCTGGGCACTCCAAACCTCCCTGGGCAGCCCTTTCCAGGGAGGAATTGTTCCCAACATCCCACCTGGAACCTCCTTTTGGGCAGCCCTAGGCCGTTCCCCCTCACCCTGTCCCTTGTTCCCTGGGAGAAGAGCCCAACTCCCACTGGCAGGTATTTGGGAATGTCCCTATGGAATCCATCAGAATAACTGACAAACCTGCTTTAATTCCTGAACAAGGAGACACAGAAGGATCCCTCGGGGACGAGGCTGGGAAGAAGAAAGATGGGAATTCTTTCTCAAGTTCAAAACAGGAATGAACCAAACCCACAGTAACTGCAACTATGTTTGGGATGCAAATTACAGAGCTGGGCTCCCAGCACAGGGAGGGGGAGCAGCAGCTTGTCCTGCACTGGTTGGGTTGGATGTTTGGAGAGGGGGGAAGGGGTTTGGGGTTTCAGTGGGCATTTTTTGGGTGGTTTCTGTTTGGTTGGTTGGTTGTACCTTGTTTTTTAAACATTTGTGGCACAATGGGTGAGAAAAGTGCCAAGAAACACACCCAGGGGCTGGAATGACGTGGCAGCCCAAATCCTGGGGATGGCTGCTCACATTCCATGGGCACACGTGGGGAAAACCTGCTCAGACACAGAGTCAGGGAACTGCTGGATCCCAGAATGGTTGGAGTGTAAAGGCCCCCTAAAGCTCAGCTCATCCCACCCCCTGCCACGGGCAGGGACACCTCCCACCAGCCCAGGTTGCTCCAAGCCCATCCAGCCTGGCCTGGGACACTTCCAGGGATCCAGGGGCAGTGCAGTGTTCAGCTCAGAGAACACAGAGATGCCACGCCCTGGAAAACTGCAGGTGAGTGTGTTTGATGCAAACCTCCAAAATTCTGCCATCTCCCTTTATCCATTCACCTTGGCCCCCCCTTGCAGCAGGTAAACACCTTCATTGCCTCGGGAGCAACACGAGCAACCCCGACACAGCTAACAGAAAACCTCATTTATAAATTGGATTTATAATAATAAACGTGGGGAATCCCACACTCAGCCACCACCTACAATGGAATTGCACCATAAACTTAAACACTTTCCTGATTTCTCCTGTTTGAATTTGTTTTCCTTTCCTCGTTCACATCCACCCTTCTGCTCCAGGGTTCTCCCTCTTCCTCACCTTTAAAGGTTCCCTCTCCCTCCCACCCCCAGAGCACGGGCAGGTCTCACATATCCATGTTATGGATACACACACACCTGGCTGCAGGAAAACCTGGATAAATGCAGGGAAAGCCCTGCTGGCTGCTCTCCCTGCCCTGCTCCAGCAGGTCCAGCAGTGCTGACTCTGCCCCACGTTCCTGTGGTTCCCCAGCCCAGGTGCTCCCAGGTGTTCCCAGGTGCTCCCAGGTATTCCCAGGTACTCCCAGGTGTGCTCCCAGGTATTCCCAGGTACTCCCAGGTGTGCTCCCAGGTATTCCCAGGTACTCCCAGGTGTGCTCCCAGGTATTCCCAGGTACTCCCAGGTGTGCTCTCAGGTGCTCCCAGGTACTCCCAAGTGCTCCCAGGTATTCCCAGGTGTTCCCAGGTGCTCCCAGGTGTTCCCAGGTGTGCTCCCAGGTGTTCCCAGGTGTGCTCCCAGGTTTTAGGCCAATACTACAGGACCTTTGTTAAGAGGTTTCGCTCTTCTTGGAGCTCATCAGCTGTAGGTAACGGCCCAGGGAGGCTCCTCCTCCTCCCCTCCTGCCCCCACTGCTCCTCCTCTGCCCTCCTGCTCCTCTGGACACCTTGGCCCTTGGCTTCCATACCTGCAGCTCCAGGTGCCTCCTCACTGCTGCTGGAGGACTCCAATTTAGTCACCAAGTCACCGAATCGGCCAAAGATTTTATTTTTTTTTTCTTCTGACAGTCAACTTTGTTTTATTTTGTTTTATCTCCACCTTTACTCCAAGGGAGACTCTGACCTTTAGGATTTGATAACCGTCTCCAGGCAGTGGTTTGCACTGAAACTCAGCCTCACCAGCCAAAGAGAACAGAAAAAGGGGAAAAAAAAAGTTAATTTACAAATTGTTAAATCTGAGTCTGTTCAGATTCCTGATGTTGCATTTTACTAGCACAAATAATATTTAACTGCAGCTGCTGCATGAGGGTAAAATTGTGCTCAGACCTATTTGTGCTCAGAAATAACTTGTAACTAAAATAAATCAGAGTCCCTCTTTGGGGCACAGGATGATCTGAGCTGTGCTTGACACACACACAGAAGGAAGCTGAGTGACTTTCTGATTTGGAGGAACAAATATTCCTGGTGGTTCAAGGAAAACCTTTCATCCCCCCTCAGCTCCTTCACTCTTAAAAATATAATTGGGACTAAGATCTTGAATAAAAACTCAGGGCACACCTGCACTGGCAGAAGAAGTTACTGCTTTGGGCTTCAACTCACATTTCACTTAAATAGTTTAAAATAATTTCTGAACCGTAATAAATACTTTGTTGAAGCATAAAATTAAGTTTATTTATTATATAAGGGTGTTTACATTTCCTCATCTTAGATTTCAGTAAAAATATGAAGTATGTTTACTTTTCTTTCCTAATTTGAACAAAGACCCCCACAATGACTGCTCTCACTCCCTCATCTCCCTCTGTGGATGCTCTTACTCATTTCTTTGCCCTTCAAGCTCATGGTTCATATCCCAACCTCCCTTTCCTCAGCAGTCACACATTAATAAAGGTAACTGACCAAAAATAGTCCTGTTTTTCCCCTAAGCCTCTTCCTAGGGGGACAAACTGATCTAGAAGTGATTCCAGAGGGACACATCCAACCCTAGGGGGAGAAAAGATAAACCTTTTCTATATATTCAAATGGTCTGGCAACATCTTCTTTTAAAGGCTATTTCAACCATTTCTGATAATTCTTCCAATTTAACTTAAAATCTCAAACTCTGTTCCAGCCACTGCAGGCATAAGTAACTGAAGTAGAACCAACTGTGCACAAAAGCAGGGAAAATACTTTAAAATGTTATTTTTGTGTGTCCAGCCAGCACAGGAGCATCTCTGGGAACCAAGAGGCACCTTCCAGCAGCAGGTGCCCCAAACCCTGAAGGCCCAGATGTCTCACGGATGTTTTTACAGGTTCTGGACTCAAATGTTGGTGTGAGACCTTCTCAAACCAAAACTCACTTCAGCCTGGAAGAGTGTGAGTGAAAAACTCCCAAGGGCCAGGGAGTGGATTGTAACTCCTCAGTGATTAGAACTCTGCAGTGAAATTCTGTACAAGCCAAAGGTTCCTTTTTTTTTACCCCCAGAAATGCAGTGGATCCAAAGCTGGTTTGGAACATTCTGCAAAAACCTGCCCATATAACACAGGAAACCTCACTAAACATGAACAGGCAATCAAGTAGTTTAGGGGAAAAAAATTAACACTAAAAAATAAAGCTGTCCCTTGTCCATGCTTTGCCATTCCTGTTGGAACTGTGAGGTTCCCCAAGATGCCATCTGGTTTGTTCCTGCAGGACACAGCCCCAGCCACCCCCCAGTGCCTCCAGTTACTGCTGTGGGAAAGAACTGGATGGCCAGGGACAGTCCTGCTGGGATAAACCTGGGCTGGGGATGGGGGAATGCAGTCCCATCCAGCTGGGAATGGGCTCCAGTGGGTCACACAGGGATCAGAGCTGGGACCAGCCCTGGTTAAGGTTCTCATCCACGTCCAGACAAGGGGGTTGGGGGCACCTCAGTCAGGTTGTGGATGACACCAGGGTGGGTGGGATGTGGGTCTGCTGGAGGGCAGGAAGGGCCTGCAGAGGGGTCTGGCCAGGCTGGATCCATGGGCACCCTCACACAGGAGACACAGGGAGGGGCTGGAGCGTGGGCAGGGAAGGGAAGGGAGCTGGGAAGGGGCTGGAGAAGCAGGAGAAGGGTATGGAGGAATTATGAGGGAGCTGGGGGGGGCTCAGCCTGGAGAAAAGAGGGATCAGGAGGGACCTTTTCCCACCCCACAACCCCCTGACAGGAGGGGGGAGCTGGGGGGGGTCGGGCTCTGCTCCCAGGGAACAAGGGACAGGAGGAGAGGGAACGGCCTCCAGCTGTGCCAGGGGAGGCTCAGGTGGGACAGGAGGAGGAATTTCTCCCTGGAAAGGGTGGTCAGGCCCTGGCAGGGGCTGCCCAGGGAGGTTTGGAGTGCCCAGCCCTGGAGGTGTCCCAGGAAGGCCTGGCTGTGGCACTCAGTGCTCTGGGCTGGGGACAGGGTGGGGATGGGGCACAGGGGGGACTCCATCTCAGAGCTCTTTTCCAACCTCAATCATTCTGTGATTCCATGAGAACATCCTGGCCTAAGCCCCAGTGTGAGCCCAGCAACCTCACGTGCCCACGTGGTCAGAAATGGATAAAGATCTTCCTGGATGCAAGTTAAACAAAGATGGAACAAGCAACAACATCAACCGCGGGTTTCTCTGAAAACCTTCCAAAGCTTTCAACACGACTTTTAAAAAGAAGCTCCAGGTTCCCTCAGGACAAAACAGAACAAATTCAAACCCAGGAGAGTTCCAAACCATCTGCATTTCTGTCACTTCAGGTCTGCAAGTGTCAGCTCAGTGCCCAGAACAGAGAGAAACCCTGAAGAACTCAGGGGTCAGCCCGTGACCAGGGTGACAGTGGCTCCTGCCCCAGGAGTTATTTTAGGTACCCAGCAGCACACATTCCTCTCCAGTCCCCAGGAATCACTCAGCCTGGGGCCCAGCAGACCTGCAGGCTCTGCAGGACAACACTCTGTGTTTCACTAACACAGCTCTGCACGCTCACATCTGTTCCCCAGCAAACCACAGGGAGGGGGCAGAGAATTCAGGACACTCAGTGCCCACGACGCTGAAATGCTTTACTTGAGTAACCAGAGAGCCAAACACTCTGATTTCACTGAGCTGCCCCAAAGCCTGAGCAGCAGGAATGGGTTTTTACAATCTGCTGGAGGCTGAAGGTAATGTCTGTGGGTGGGATTTACCACGAGCCTGCAAACAAGGGCAAATCCAGCAGCTGAAACTGTTTCCTTAAAACAAAGCAGTGCCACTGTTAGAAAAGGTAATGAAACGTTCCACCAGGATTTTCAAGCAGCAAGAAGCTGGAAATACCCTAATTAAGAGCTGTGCTTCCCAAAATGGATCTGGCAAACCCTTCCCAGCCACTGCACCCTGCAGGGGCCCAGCACTGCTCACAGAGCACAGGAGAGAACTCCAGAGCCAAATGGAATATTCATTACCAGGAGATGTTCTGAGCTCCATTTCTGCCCCTCTCCCTCCTGACCCCGAGTGGGAGATGCAGCAGGGGACACACAGCTGGGAGCACTGACAGGACCAACCCAACCCTCAGCAAAGTTCACCCAGAGCTCCCCTGGCACAGCTGCAGGGATGGGAAATCCCAGCAATCCCAGTAATCCCAGTCCAGGGGCAGTGAGAAACACCTGGAAACGTGAACCACTCTCCTGATCACAGCTGAGTCAGGGATAAAAGAGCTTGCCTGGTTTTAATTCTTTAATTTCATCTCCTACATTAACTTAAAAGGAAAAACAAAGTAAGCCAGAAGTAAAACTTTAATTGGTGACAGGCCATTGCTTCTGTAAAACCAAGCACTGAAAACTAAAACTCCCTTAAGCTTTGGCACTTTCTGTTTTAAAAAAATAAGTTAAATTAAGGCCTCAGCTCCCTCCCTCTTTGCCTTAGGCCAGAACACCCCCTTCACTCCCCCATCTCTTAAATCACAGAATCATTTAGCTTGGAAAAGACCTCCATCCTCAGCAAGTCCTTTGACCCAAATGAAGTTAAAATCTGCACTGATGAAGACTGAAAAATACCTCACTCTTGTGGTCAATCAGTAACTACTTTGAATTATTATAATTTTAAGTGGTTTTGAACCACAGAACATCCTTTAGACATCCAATCCTTTTAAAATTCAGTAATGAATTGGCACCTGCCATCATAATTCCCTTTGATTCCAAAGAGATGCACCTGGCCAGATAAAACTCCACAACAGATATCACATCATAAGGTCTCCTGCCTTTTCTCCCAGATCTAGGCTGCCTAAAAGTCTCCACTGGCATGAGTGTTTTAATAAGCACTAAACCAAACAGAGACAACAAAAATCATGATTTCTTCTCCCACAGCCAACAAATTCTAAATGACCCACAGCCTGTGAAAGAAGCAGCCTGCTCCAAAAAAAACAGGGAGCCTGGGACAACCCTGGGGAGTCTGGGACAATCCTGGGGAGCCTGGGACAATCCTGGGGAGCCTGGGACAACCCTGGGACAACCCTGGGACAACCCTGGGACAACCCTGGGACAACCCTGAGACAACCCTGGGACAACCCTGGGACAACCCTGGGACAACCCTGAGACAATCCTGAGACAACCCTGGGACAACCCTGGGACAACCCTGGGACAACCCTGAGACAACCCTGAGACAACCCTGGGACAATCCTGAGACAACCCTGAGACAACCCTGGGACAATCCTGGGACAATCCTGGGACAACCCTGGGACAACCCTGGGACAACCCTGGGACAACCCTGGGACTATCCTGGGACAACCCTGGGACAACCCTGGGACAACCCTGGGACTATCCTGGGACAATCCTGGGGAGCCTGGGACTATCCTGGGACAACCCTGGGACAACCCTGGGACAACCCTGGGACAACCCTGGGACTATCCTGGGACAACCCTGGGACAACCCTGGGACAACCCTGGGACAACCCTGGGACAACCCTGGGACAATCCTGGGGAGCCTGGGACAATCCAGGGACAATCCTGGGACAACCCTGGGGAGCCTGGGACAGTCCTGGGACAATCCTGGCATGGCTTCTGCATTCAGCAGCACAGAACCAGCAGGGAACAATGAGGGGGAGCCCCATGGCACCTACAGGAGGTCCTGGATGTGCCCCCTTACCAGTGGGATCCTGGAAAAAGCAGGAACAAACCCTGGCAGCCCAACCATGGAGTGGGGAGCTGCTGCCCTGGGACTGAGCCCAGCAGCAGGTTTGGGATGGATTAAAGCAGAGAGCAAGACAAGAATCCTGTGTGTGATAACGGGAACAAGGAGGAACCCAAAGAGGATTTAACAGGACAACATGGTCAAGGAAGAGGCCTCAGCCAGACACCTCTGGAGCAGCATCCTGGGCAGGTGGAAGCACAGCGAGGATTTAGGGGTCAGAGGAAAACTGGAACTGAAACTTTTTGAACAACTGGCACATGGAATGGTTTGTCACTGGGCAGCCACACCAGACAGAGCACAGAGTGATCAAAGGTTTGGGTTGGAAGGGACCCTAAAGCCCATCCAGTGCCACCCCTGCCATGGGCAGGGACACTTCCCATTATCCCAGGTTGCTCCAAGCCCCGTCCAGCCTGGCCTGGGACACTTCCAGGGATCCAGGGGTAGCCACAGCTTCTCTGGGCAACCTGGGCCAGCATCAGCCTTAATAAACTCTCTGCAGTTCCCTCACTTCTTGGGGTCCCTGAACACTTCAGGAGCACTGAACTGCAGGTTTGGGAAGAAGAAAGAAACAGGAAAAAGAAGAAGAAAGAAACAGGAAGAAGAAAGAAACAGTTTTAGGAACCAGAGTAACCAAAGAAACTGAAAGTACAGAGCACAGTTAAAGGGCAGCAACACACAACTACTGCCCAACCTCCAGAACTCTGATTCTGTCCCACCTGAGACTTGAAGCAGCATAGAAACAATTTCCACAGTATCTCTGTGCCACCCATCCCGTTCCCTGTGGCTCAGCAATCCCCTCGGGAAGGAGACAGCACTACAGTGGGGCTCTGAGAGTGGGGAGGCCCTGGCACAGGTTGCCCAGAGAAGCTGTGGCTGCCCCTGGATCCCTGGAAGTGTCCAAGGCCAGGTTGGATGGGGCTTGGAGCAACCTGGGCTGGTGGGAGGTGTCCCTGCCCATGGCAGGGAGAGGGGAATTAAATGTTCTTTAAAGTCCCTTTTCACACAAACCATTCCATCATGAGATTCACCTTCCCCAGCCAAGGGATGTGTCACACAACGATGCAATTCTGTGGGAATTTCAAGTAGAGGAGTGTATCTCACAGAGGAATATTTTTACATGTCCTATACATGACAGAAAATGCAGAAATCACTGCTCCAGGCCACAGGTTTGTCAGAAATGAAACATTCAGTACCAGTTCCGTGAGTGCAAGAAACAGACACCTGATAACAGCATTTATGTTCGATCCCACAGTCAGTCCAACAGATCACAGTACCTGAATCACACTGAGGAGCCTCTCTGGGCAGCTCCCACTTTCCTGGGCTCGGCTCCTTCTCCAAACATTTAACTGACGACCTAAAAAGACGAGGAAAAAAAGGAAGTTTGTTTGTTTGTTTTTTCCTCCGAGAAAGCAGCGGTTTTCCACAGAAAAATTACATCCCCCCTATCTCGCAGACACAACACGGTGCTGCTTTTGCCCTGATGGTGTGTCCCGTTAAACCCGAAGGGATGGAGCCAGAACACTCCGTGTCTCCCGTTAATCCCAAGCGCTGGAGCCGCACCCTCCGTGTCCCAGTAGCCGCTGTTCTGGAGCAGAGCGCAGCCCGGCCCGGCCCAGCCCCGCTGCCCGCACAGCCCGGGGCCGCTGCACGCCGGGGCTCCCCCGCGGCCCAGCCCGGCCCCCGCTGGACGCTTCCCCCGGGCCCAGCCCGGTGCCCCCGAGCTCCCACCTGTCCAAGGTTGGCAGTCGGGGTTCCCGGCGGTTCCCGAGGGGTCCTCTGGGGTCCGTGCGGCTCCAGGGCCGGCGGGGCCGCCTCAGCCCCGGCCGCGCTCCAACGGTCCCGGCCGCAGCCGCGCGCCGCCCCAGCCAATCACGACCCGGCCCTGCCGGCGGCGCGCGGCCCCCCGCCAATCCGCGCCCGCCGAGCCCCGCCCCCTCGCGCGCTCCGGCCAATCGGCGGCCAGCGCCGCCCCGCCGCGCTCCCGCCTCCGCTCCAACGCGCGCGCGGCGCTCACCCCGCGGGCGCGGCGGGAACGCGCAGGCGCAGGGGAAACAGCTGAGGGCGCGGCCCCGCCCCCGGCCTGCGCTGAGGGGATCGGGGGTGCGCGAGGCACAGCGAGAGCCGGGAACTGTCCGGTCACCCCTCACAGACACAGCCCGCCCTCACAACCGTCCCCTCACTCCTCACACACACAGCCCGCCCTCACAACCGTCCCCTCACTCCTCACACACACAGCCCGCCCTCACAACCGTCCCCTCACTCCTCACACACACAGCCCGCCCTCACAACCGTCCCTCACTCCTCACACACACAGCCCGCCCTCACAACCGTCCCCCCACCCCTCACACACACAGCCCTGTGTTTCCCTCTCTCCCTTACGCATTTTCGCTAAAGGTTATCTTTATACCCTATTGCTATAGATACAGATGATGACACCCAAAATGGCAACATACCTGTTTACCTATGAAAGAAAATTGTCCTACGATAAACCCCACATAGACAATGTTTTCAAACACCGATTGTTCGGTGTCATTTCACGCTAATCCACCCCGAGGGGTTTATTAATAAGAGCCTGGGTTTCTCTCCCCTTTCTGGGGCGGGTCATAACATGGTCTCAGAGGGCATTTCCAACCCAGACAATTCCATGATTCCCTGACTGCATCCACCCCTTCCCACCCGCATCCCACCTGGATACAGGTGCCACCAATTCCCCGATTCCCTGACCGTATCCATCCCTTCCCACCCGCATCCTACCTGGATACAGGTGCCACCAATTCCACGATTCCCTGACCGTATCCATCCCTTCCCACCCGCATCCTACCTGGATACAGGTGCCACCAATTCCATGATTCCCTGACCGTATCCATCCCTTCCCATCTGCATCCCACCTGGATACAGGTGCCACCAATTCCATGATTCCCTGACCGTATCCATCCCTTCCCACCTGCATCCCACCTGGATACAGGTGCCACCCACCCTCCATGCCTCTCCCCCAACACCTCCCTGGCAGTGCCCAGCCAAACCAGCACTGGGAAAAAACCCAGTGAGGGCTGTGGGGAAAAATGCTGGAACTTGGAAAAACACCAGGTGGTGCCCTGGCTTTAGTTATTTATGTCTCTGATACGGAGAGTTCAGGCTTTGCTCTTTCCTACCTGTGGGCTGTGCCCACCCTCCTCCTTCCCGAGGGTCCCAGGGGAGTCCTGCCTGGCTAAGAAGAGCTTAGGATCTTATTTACTTAACTAATTAATTAGTTGCGTGAATTAAAAAGGAGGAGAACAACAAATTAAAATCTAGTGATGTCACCAAGCTGCAACGAGGGTCAGGATGGATTATTCCCACTGGCAGGTTCCCAAGCCCTTCACAACACCTTTCCGTACTCAAAAATAGACATTTTTGGTATTTTTAATGTATTCAGGGGAAAGAAATCTCAGGCTCCTGCACATTCTCGGGTGTCTCATGCTCCTGCTGGTTTTACCGAGTTTGTTAAGGGCATTCAGAGCTTTCCTGGCAGAAAATCGGGAGAGCTGGTTTCACACCTGTTTCCCCGAATCCCTCCATTTCAGGGAAATCAAGTTCCCATCACTTGACACAGGTTTTTTTCCTGTTTCTTTCTTCTTCCCAAACCTACAGTTCAGTGCTCCCCAAGTGTTTAGGGACCCCAAGAAGCGAGGGAACTGCAGAGGGTTTATTAAGGCTTAGTAGTAAACCAAAGTTTTCCCCTTAAAATGAGCCAAAAGATGATGTAATGGGTGTCAAAACCAGCTTACAAAGCCAGGAAGGTGCAGTTCCCCGTCAGCAGAACGAGTGGCAGACCTGCTAACCCCACCTTTGCCAAAGGCTGCATCCCAATGGCCACACGGATTGCTCCTGTGCTGGGCACGGCTGCATCCCAACGGACACGCGTGTTCCTGATGGATTGCTCCTGGCTGGGACTGCTCCCTGCTGGTTTAAATGCCCAGAAATCACCTCACTGCCTTAAAATTGCCTTTTTTTTTTTTTTTCCTGTACAACCCCCACAGTTTCCTGATTTCAGTGTGGCCTGTGACAGGGCCTGTGCTTGGCACTCACCTGGAAGGCGCTGGAAAACCCATGGAGCCGGTTTCTGGGCACATCCCTGGGACACCACTGTCCACCAGATTAAAAAACTATTCCTGAAACCTCTGTGCATGAGGCTCAAGGTGACACCTGCCCCTTCAGGACAGGTAACTCCTGTCTGTTGGGAAGCAGGCCCGGAGGAAGCTGCAGCAGCTGCACCGTGTTCACACCCGTGGGATCACATCCCTGGAATCTGACCACGAGGAGGAGCCCAGAGGCCTCCAAGTGTGAAACTCCTGGCCCAGCTTTTCCAGCATAAAATCCGTGCTGCAGCACTGGGGGAGCCTGACCTGAAAGGGGCAGGAGACCAGTTCAGTTCAACTTTAAACTGGGAGAGGAAGGGCTGGGAGATGCAGCAGTACCAGGGGAGTAAGGAATGTCTTTCTGGAAGTGCAGCAGCTCCACCCCTCTGCTATTCTTTATTTTATCTCACCTTAAATGTGAACCAACTCCCAGAGCTGTCGTTCCCTCAGGTCTGAGGTGGTTCTGCAGGTGGGGGATGGAGCTGGGATGGAGAGGAGTGGGATGAAGGTGGGATCCCTCTGGACAGGGAGCTGAGGCACAGGAGTGCTCATCCCTTCACAGCCCCCCAAGTTCCCCTGAGTACCCCTCAGGGCAGTGGGTTTGGGGTGAAAGCCCTTCAGCCTGCCCAGGGCAGCTCTGACAGTCGAGTGGTTCCCCGCAGAGCTCACGCCTGCTCATCCCTCCCGGCCCCTCTGCCTCGGTTCTGTGCCTTTTAGACATCATCACACCTCGGATCCAACCAGCTCAAATACTTTTTAATACATTGAAAATGTAAAATAAAGCATATACGAAGTACATACAGTATATATATATACACATATTTCAAATACTTAAAATTCTTATGTAAAATATGATTTTTTTTTCTATATTATTTGTGTAAAAATACATTTTCAAATGGTGTCGCCTTGATTTCGCTGTACAGCCCCTTGAGCCCAATTGAAGTCCCTTTTAAAAAGGCAAAAGACAAAGGTTTAGGAATTTTGGAACTGCGTTTGCAGGCCTGTTGTCCACACAGGAAAAGCCTCTGGGAAACAGCACTGGATTGCTTCTTTGTGAGAATTCCCATTTTTATTGCATTAATGGCAAAAACTGAACCTTTTCAGTTTTCCTGCAAGAACCCCCCCCTTGGCCTCGCCGAGGAACTGCTCCCTCCTGTACCCTGTTATCCACCTCAGAAATCACCCTCTGTCCACGCTTTTTACAGATACTAAAATATATATTACTTAAAATATATTACTGTAAGCTCTTAAACTCGCTCTGCAGTTATAGCAAACATATAGCATTTAAAAACAACCCAGGGAACAAGGGAAACTCGGGATCTCTCCCTCCCAGCACACGCTCCATCCCCGTCAGACACCGGCGGCACACGGACCCCATGTGTTCCCCCAGGCCTGGAACACCCCTGGCAGCCTGGGAATGGTGTGTTCCCCCCCCCCCAATTAATCTGTGCTAATCAAAGTGATAATTCAGGGTGCAAGTGCCACCCCAGCCCCTCCCAGCCCCGCAGCCCCCCACATTCCCAGAGCCACCCGCATTCCCGCTGGGGGATCCCAGAGTTCAGAGCTGAGCCCCCTCCAGCGCTGACCCCGGGGCCCAGCTGAGCCCGAGCTCAGCTCCCAAGGGATCCCTGCCCAGTGAGGCCATTCCTGAGCCAAACCTGAGTCCCTGCAGAGGGGAACCCCATCCCAGTCCTGTTCCCCAAACCCTCCCGGCTTCACCTGAACCCTCGCACTGAGCTCCCCCAGAGGAGAGAGGCCCCAAACCCGCTTCCAGTCCTCCCTCCCGCCCCAGGATGGGCTCTGCTGCCCCTGGAGCTGCCCCTGGAGCAGCAACACCCCCGGGGGTGAGGACCTGAGGATCCCTCGGGCTGCAACGACCTGACCTGGAATCACCACCCCAGCAGCTGTGTCGTACAACCAGAGCAAAGACACAGCTCCCCAACCAGTGCAACTGCTCAGAACCTCTTCCTTCCTGGGGATTTAGGGAGGGACAGTGACACTCCACACCAAATTCCTTCCCTTGGCTCCCACCTGGCTCAAAACCTGAACTCCCAGAGCTGTGCTGGCACTTCCAGTGCCACAACCCGTCCGTGGGGTCTGGGATTGGGAAGAGGAGTGTTGGTCAGGCTGTAATTCCAGTTCTGCTTCCTGAACAGGGAAACTGAAACCTGAATCTCTTTCCTCACTGAGGTTCCTTTCCCTGCCAAAACCAAAACTCCGACGTCAGGCTTTAGAATCGTTTCTTTTGGATTTGAGATGCCAGCATTCCCTGCAGTGCTGTTGGATGAATTCCCTGGGAACCCAAGTCTAACCCACATTACGACATCCCTTTGTTTATAAATCCAGTGTGAAGGTGGGGTTGTTGTCCTGCAGGAAGGAGCCTCAGCAGTGGGACAGGCTGATCCCATGCCAGCAGCTACACAGGATCTCCCCTTCTAAAACACATCATCCCACAGCCAGCTGCAGCTTCTAAGGCTTTATCCCTGTTCCAGGGGGGTACTTGCAGTGCTTATTACACCAAGCCCATTATCCCAGGGATTTCCTCCCCACCAGTGCCCTCTGCACACCCGCAGAGCTGCTCCACCAGCCTGCACCAGGAGCCTGTTAAACCCAAGGACGGGCCTAAGAGAATTTATTGTCTGAACAGAAGAAGAGTAGCCCAAGCAAAGTGTTGATCCATGAAATGGAACTAAGGCACTGACAGAGGTGTAAACTCCCGAGCCACCACCCACGGTCCTGCACTGGCCAGTGCCAGCCTGGGGCCACCCTGATGTCTGGGGTCACCAGCCATCCCACATGGATCACCAGCCATCCCCCCTGGATCACCAGCCATCCCACCTGGATCACCAGCCATCCTCTCTGAATCACCAGCCATCCCCCCTGGATCACCAGCCATCCCCCCTGGGTCACCAGCCATCCCCCCTGGGTCACTAGCCATCCTCTCTGAATCACCAGCCATCCCCCCTGGGTCACCAGCCATCCTCTCTGAATCACCAGCCATCCCACATGGATCACCAGCCATCCCCCCTGGATCACCAGCCATCCCCCCTGGGTCACCATCCATCCCCCCTGGATCACCAGCCATCCCCCCTGGATCACCAGCCATCCCCCCTGGATCACCAGCCATCCCACCCGGGCCAGCGAGGCCCAGGCGGGCACACTCCCGAGGGACAGCTCAGGGCCCAGCAGCTCCCTGCACTGCCAGGGAAGGGGCACAGAGCCCCAGTCCATGCACAGCAGAGGACACCGGTGAGATTTAACGGGATGAAGGATCTGGAAGCGCAGCTGGGGCGGGGATGGTTTGGGAAATGCCAGAGGAGCACTGGAGCTGCCTTTCCAGCGGCAGCCCGTGAGACACCGGCGAGCGCTCAGGGACACAGGCAGGTCACTGCCCATGGTCCCTCCTCATCCTCTCCTTCAGCCTGGAAAAACACACGAGGGGAGCCAGGGAGTGACCAGACCCGCTCCAGCTGGGCAGCAAAACCTCTCCCTCTCCTTTAGGGCACGAGCCACCAGGTCAGTTTGCTTTGCAGCCAGCACAGCCTGCAAATGGGATCCTCCCGGGGCTGTCCTGGGGAGGAAGGGGACAGGATTGTCCTGCCCAGGATTACACTGCTGGGACCTCCTTCACGCCTAGACAAGGACAGAGTTACTCAGAATTCCAGCTGGAAGTGGGAAGTGGTGGGAACACACACAGCCCGGGGGTTTCCTGAGCTACGACCACCACCAGCGCGAGACGCTCGCGGGGGCAATTTTGTGCAGCTTTCTGGAGATTTCAGCTTTAGATTAAAAAAATTGAGCTTATTTCTAATCCCTAAATCCTCTGCAGGGGATGGCTGAGCAGTGATGTGGACTCAGACAGAGGGGGGGCCACTGCTCTGCGATGAATTTAAGGTGAGCAGATCCCAGACCAAGTGACGCTGCAGCTCCTGCTCCGGAGGCAGCTGCGCTCGCAGGGCAGGGAAGGAAACACTCCTGCTACCACGGGGTTTAGTTTGCAACTCCCTTTTCCTTACCATCACCAAATAAATCACAGAACCATGGAATATCCTGAGCTGGAAGGACCATCACGTCCAACCCCTGGCCCTGCACAGACACCCCAACAACCCCACCCTGTGCCTCAGAGCGTCGTCCAAACCCTCCTGGAGCTCTGGCAGGTTTGGGCAGTGCCTGCTCCTTGGAAAACCTCCCAGACAATTATTTCTGCTCCTCCCCACCACGTGCCAGGTTCCCGGGGGCAGAAGGGAAGGGGAAGCAGCAGTACAGCCCAGGGAGAGGAAAGGAGGGCTGAGGACCCCGTGCACCACCCAGCCGTCCCACTGCCATGGGAATATTGCTTCAGCTTTAAAAGGCCTTTGGATTCAAAGTGAATTCAGTGCTTTTCCATCAAAAACACGCCCAGCTCTGTTCCCTGACCAGGAGGCAGCGAGTTCCCTGCCTGCCAGGGCAGGGACAGGGTGGGACTGGACGGGCCCACCGAGCCTGGTGGTCTCTGAACAGCCCTGGTGTGACGAGTGCCCCGTGTGAGCCCGTCCTCAGCTCCCGAGGGAACGCGGGGCCACCGCGGGACTGCTTTAGTTTCCATCCTCCAGAGGAAGGAATCCGGGAATGGACAGTGAGGACGAGCATCCCCAGCTGTGTCTGGCCCTGCCAGGTACAAGGGGCAGGGGCAGCCCCGTCCCCAGCCCATCCTTCCCCTCAGCTGAGCCCAACCCGAGCTGAGCTGAGCCTGGTTTGGTTCTTCAAACACGGAGAGCTGCCCAGAGAGGCCCAACCAGACACTCACTGCCTTTCCCTACACGGAATAAACACAGAATCTTGGATAGAAACTGGAGATGTCTGACCACGGGGGGGTTTGGGGGAGCACAAAACGCTTCCCAGAACGTGGCAGGACCGAGGGTGACGCTTTGTGCCCCTCACCTGCCCCCGTGTCCCAGCAGCTGTTGGCCCTGGGCTGCAGGAGGGCACCTCCCAGCTCACTGGGAACGCCCAGGAGAGCAGATTCCTGCCAGTCCAAGCACAGCTGTGTGAGCTCTGCTCTCAGTGCTTCAGGGGGCACCGACAATCCCAGTTCCTGAGCTGTTCCAGGGACTCTGGACCCCACGGCCGGGACAGTTCCTTCTTTCAGTTTGCCCAGTCACACACCCAAACACCACCTCCCTCACAATGTGGTGTGGAAGTGCCTCCTGGGAGAGGATCTGCAGCTCAGAAACCCCAGCCCATATTGCACAGCCCAGGAGCCTCCTGGGGACAGCCAGGTCACAGGGGGGGAAGGCAATGGCTGGAAAGGCTGGCACGACACTGGCAGTGCCTCCCAACTCCCAAAGATTTGAACCAGAGGGCAGCCAAGGGAGCCCTCTCAGGGCTCTGTCCCCGGTCAGCACACACGGATGGATTGGGATTATCCCACTCTCCTCCTTGCCAGGAGAAGACCAACCACAGGCTACGGGTTGGAGCCCCCGCGTCGAGCAGAGCTCAGCAAACACGCTCAGAGCGGGCTGGGGTTACTGAAACTGCAGCACAAGTCAAACACTACCTCCTAAAAGATTGAAAAAATATCTTTAAACAAAATAATGTGACATATTTACATAATTCCTTAAGTGCAAACTCTTGTCACAATTCACGCAGCCGAGCGCGATCTCGACTCCCTGTACAAGAAGGTGCTCTTTCGTTAATGAAAGAAGGACTCTACTCTGTTTTCCTGATTCAGTAACGTGTCTCTTGTGCAAGGCAGTAAAATTCCTGTTTCTTCCCAACACAGTTCCGAAAGCAAACCCTAAATGGAGCCATCCTCTTCCCCCCGTGCCGTCCCGGTTACCGCACGACGAGGCAGGAGACGCAGAGCTTGGAGGGGCCAATGCAGTCATCGTGGCAGAAGGCCCCGCAGCCCTTGCACATGATCATGGCTTTCAACCTGCAGTAACATTTGGAAGGGGGGTCCTCCACGCCGCCGTCCTCGGCGAAGGCCTGCACCGGGAGGGGCTGCCCGTGCCCGCCAGAGCTCACGGCCTGGCCGGCGGGGATGGTGGTGACGGTCACGGAGAAGGACATGACGTTCCCCATGGAACTGGCCAGCTGGTTGCACTCGGACAGCCCCGTGATGAGCGAGCCCTGGCTCACGTCGGGCGAGGTGGAGACGTTTATTGTGCCGCTGTAACTGGGCCCCAGGAGCTGCGCCCCGGCGCCCACAGAGCCCTTCGGGGGGTGCGGGGCGGGGAGCAGCGGAGGCTGCGCCGAGTCCGGGGTGGGAGGCCCGAAGAGCTCCGGGCTGCTGTGCATCCTCCCCCTCATGGCGTGTGCCATCTGCTCCTGCGCGGCCTGCAGCAGGTCCCGGGCCAGCGCGGTGCCGTCCAGCGCCGCACTGCTCTCCTTGGGGCCGGCTGCCAGCGCTGCCTCGGCCTTCCCCGCCCTCGTCCCCAGGGAGCCGGGATCCACGGGGCTGGTGCTGTGAGACCCCCGCTCTCTCTCACGCTGACCGGACGCCTGCGGCTCCTCCTTGACGCCCGAGTGCTCCCGTTCGTCGCCGGTGCTCTCGTCATCCGCGTCCTCCTCGCTGCTGCTGCCCGGGCCGGCCCCCTCCTCGCACTCCCCAAACTCTGCCCTGGGACCCTCCGCGGGACTGCTCAGCCCCAGGCGGAGCTCGGGGTTCAAGGAGAAGCCTCTCCTCAAGCTCTCCGAGCCACGGCCGTAGGTGGAGATGTTGAGCAGGTAATGACCAGACATGGCAGGCTTGGACGTCCTCCTGCCCGTGAAGCCCAGCATGAATCTCTGGCTGGTGGAGCTGTTTTCCACTGGGAAACCTGAGTGTGGGAGGTTCAGCTGCGAGGGCTGAAGGACGGGCAACAAATTCTGCCTCTGCACCCTCTTGATGAGGGTCTGTAGGATCTGCTCCTGGGTCGCCTTGCTCAGCGCCTCGTGGCACTGCTGCTGCTCATGGCCGGGCTCCTTTCCCGAGGGGAGCGGGAAGGTCCTTGGAATGTGAGGCAGAGGCCTGTTCTGGCAGAAGATCTTCCCGAGCTGCTGTGAGGGCAAACCCGACGGCGTGTCGCCCGCCTCGGCACCGGGAGCAGCGGGAGGAGCCGCTGCCCCTTTCTCTTCCCGAGGAGCCAAGGGCACCGCTTTCATCTCTGCTTTGGTGAGCGGCTTCGGCAGGATCTGCTCCAGAGGGACGCTCTTGCCTTGGAGCAGCTGGGTGACCAAAGGGTTGTTGGCAGGAATGCTGGAGCTGGCTTTGGGCAGGGCCCCGCCCGGGGGGGTTTTAAGGCCGGGTGCTGCTGAGGGAGCACTGCAGGGTGGGACGGGGGCAGGAGCACCCACAGCTCCAGCCTGGGCCTGGGGGCCTGCGGATGGAAGTGAGGACACCAGGGGGGAAGGGGATTTGCTTTTGGACTCGTCAGAGCTGGTCCCTCCCGAGGCCGTGGGTGCTCCCGTGGGTACGGCCGTGCCGGTGCCACAGCCGGGCCCGTCCCCGAGCGCCGGAGCCCCGCGGGCACAGGGGGCTGTCCCCGCTCTGTCCCCGCTCCCGGCACACGGGGATCCCGTCCCCGGGGTCACCATCACCCGCGGGGGGCTCGGCTCGGCCCCCCCATTCCCATTCCCATTCCCATTCCCATTCCCATTCCCATTCCCATTCCCATTCCCATTCCCTAGTGCCGGGGCTGTGCAGGAGGAGCCGGGTGCTCTGGGCTGGGCGGGGCCCCTTGGCTGTAGTTGTGCTCCAGAAGGATTGCCAGGAGCTCCCTGCTCCGCCGCCGGGCTCTCCACCTGGGAGCGGGGCCCTGGGCACTGGGGAAGAAACCTTCTCGAACCTCCCCCGCTTCCAGCTCCTGCCAGTTCCAGTGGGTTTCCCGCCGTTCCAGTTTGGGTCTGGGTGGTGCCGCTGCCCGGGGGTGTCCCCCCGCCCGGGCCGGGCCCCGGCACAGCTCCCCCGGCCGAGGCGGCGGCGGCGGCGCTGGCGGCGGCGGCTGCGGCCGCTGCCCTCTGAGCCTTGGCCTGCTGGGCTCTCGCCTTGATGTCGGCCAAGGTCCTGGCCCCTGTCCTGCCCGGACTGGCGAGGGAGAGGGGGAAACGCGCCCTGGGAGAGACCTGGCCCGCAGGAAATGGCATCGGGGAGATCCTGGAGACGGGAATCTGGAACAGAGCAGAGCAAAGCGCGGCTGAGACACGGGGAACGTCCCCCCCGCGGGCTGAGAGTTTCAGGGCTGGCAGTTCAGTCTTAGAGAACCGGCTGCAGTTTTGGGGAAACCCCTTTGGAGACATCCCTCCTCTCCAAATAAGTAACAGGAGAGGTGCAGGGCCCTTGGATCTCACACCCAGTTTAAGTGCAGTACAACCCCAGCGGCACAGGGTGGAGCTCGTCCCTCACAGTCAGAGCCAGAACCATCGGACACCATCACTCAGAGCCCACCCAGCTCCTCCCTGCGGGGCTGTTCCACATCCCGGCCCTTAGCCTGGAGAAGAGGAGGCTCAGAGGTGACCTCATCCCCGTCTATAACTACCTGAAGGGAAGTTCTAGCCAGGTGGGGGTTGGTCTCTTCTCTCAGGCACTCAGCAATAGGGCAAGGGGGCACAGGCTTAAGCTCCGCCAGGGGAAATTTAAGTTGGATATCAGGAGAAAATTCTTTACAGAGAGAGTAATCAGGCATTGGAACGGGCTGCCCAGAGAGGTGGTGGATTCACCATCCCTGAAGATTTTTAAACGCAGATTGGACGTGGCACTGAGTGCCATGATCTAGTAAATGGACTGGATTTGGACCAAGGGTTGGACTCGATGATCTCAGAGGTCTTTTCCAACCCAATCGATTCTATGATTCTATGATTCTGTTCCACGCTTCCTTCAGATGGAATTTCTGCCCTTTGGAAGGTTGGTGTCACCATCCTGCTCTTCCCCCTGCATACCCACCACTTGTCCCCTCAGTGTCTTTTACAAACCATAATAATCCCTCCACCTGGAGATTAAATGCCAATATTTCAGTCCTTTCTTCCAAAACATTCCCCTCAGTGTCCCAGTTGACTTTCTCTAGGTTTGCTCTTTCCAGCTGAGCCCTGCCCTGCCCTGGGTGCTCCCCTGTCCCCCCTGCAGGGACCTCAGGGGGTTTATTTGAGGTTACATTTGTTTTCCGTACCCACAAAACCTCCCTGAGTCCCACTGAGCTCTGAGCAGCCACTTCACCGCTTCTCTCTTTGTTTTGGGAATGACACACCTGCCCCCATGTTCTCCTGCTTTTGCAGTCACCATCTGCAGTCCCCTTCAACTCACCCTGTTAAATCCAACCCCTTTATTTCCCTGGCAGCCCAACCAGCCTCCCTGGGTGCTATTCCAGGTCTCTTTATGGACCCCCAGTTCTATGTCACTGACAATTTCATTGCTGCTTTCCTGCCTCGGTGCTGTACTGAGCAACATGGTGAGAATAATGAACTGCTGTTAAAGTTCTGAGTTTGCAGCCTTTTAGTAAATCAGGGATACTGATATAGGGGAGCAGAATTCCCAGGGCACATAGAAATGCAGGAATTAAGTGGTTTCCCATTTATAGCTTCTGCCTAAGGCCCCAAACCAGCAGGTTCAGCAGCTGAACCTGGTCCTATGACCTGGCTCCCAAACCCGAGGGGCAAAGCCTGGAATGTTCCTGTCCTGCCCGTCCCAGCAGTGACCAATTCCCATTTCCTTTCCCAGGTGGGTTCTTGGGAAGACTGGGCAGCTCAGGGGCCTCTGGAACTGAGGTGTTCCCCCAAATGCTCCTTCCCTGCTCCTCAGCTGCCCTCGGCTGCTGCAAACACCTGCAGTGGTGCCACGTGGCCTGTTCCAGACACAGGAGTGCTGGACTGGCTCTCAGGAAGCCGTGGATGGCATTCCTTCTGGAGCTGGACCTCCCACACCCACAGGGCTCTCTGCACCCCTGCTCTGCCCTTACAGCCTGGCAGTCCCTCTGCAGCTCCCCTGGTTCCACCCTGGTACCTGGGACAGCGCAAGGTGCCCCTGCCTATGGCAAGGGCTGGGATGAGATGAGCTTTAAGGTCCCTTCCCACCCAAACCCTTCTGGGATTCCAAGATTCCAGGAGAGGCCCCCGTGTGAGGCCGGGCCGTGGCTCTGCCCCTGTCCCCCTTACCTTGAGGGGGGGCACTCGTGGCACGGGGGTCCCGGCGGCAGGAAAGGGCTGGGGCTGGCTCCGAAACGCCTGGTGGTGCCTGCAGGGCTCCACCACCCGGGGCTTCTTCTCAGGGGTGGCTGGAGCTTCCTCGTGGCTCTCTGACTTCCTCTTGTGGGCCTCCACGCTGACCTCCATGTCCTCACTCACGGGGGGCTTCTTCTCAGGCGGGGCCGGGGCCCCCGCCGGGCTCTGCCCCTTCGCCGCTGCCTCCCCTGCCCCGGGGCTCTTTGGTTTGCTGGGGGCACCTTCGTTCCCTGGCACCTCCCTCGCTGCACTGTGCTTCCTCTCTTCCTCTGGCTTCTGCCTGGCGGCAGTTTGGGGTCTCTCCTGAGCGGATTCCCCTTGGACTCTCTCTCTGACAGGGGCAGAGCGGTCGCCGGGCTTCACCGAGGCCTCGGGGGGCTTGGCTGGCTTTGGTGCGTCCTCTCTTCCTTCCTCTCCTCCTTTTCTCGCTGCTGGTGCTTCCTGGGCTGGCTGTGCCCGGGCCTCGGGGGCAGAGGGGCCGTGCTCCCGGCGTGGTGCTGCCGGGGCGGGCTCTGCCTCGGGATGCGCCGTCAGCCGCTCCGACTCCTCGGGGCTCAGCCCAGAACTGGCACAGAAACAGAGGCAGAGCTGGTAAAACATCGGTGCCAAACCCACACACGATCCTCGGGGAAACAGGGGCAGGGTCCTCTGCACCCCACACCCCGAATAAAGGTCCCACACAGCTCTGAGAACCTCCTGTGCTGTTACTTCTTACATGAAAAACAGGAACCGGTATCAAAGTTTAGAACCACCTGAATGGGATACCAGGAAGCTCCAGGCCTCTGCCCAGACACTGATTTTCCAGGCTGCAAATCCAAGGGGTTTGGCCAACAGTAAATATTCCCTGCATCAGCCACCACAGGCTCCTGTGCAGGGTGGGAACAAGCCCCCAGCTCGGGGCTGCCCTGGGCCCACACGGTGACTCTGGCAGGAAGGGACACTGAAAAGGGGCCCAGCATTTTTTCCATGGAAAAACCGTGGAATCTAATTCCCAGGGTGATTAACTTCATCCACCCCTCTCAAAAAACCATTAAATTCTGTTTTGTTCCCCAAACACGACCCCATGAAGCCTGAGGAAGCCCGGCCCAATGAGACCCTGGGAATGGCTCCTACCAGAGAAGGTCTCAGGAGCTGGAGGGAACTGAGGTCCTGCTATTCCACATGTCCCCTCCACACTGTCCTGCTGTCCCCTGTCCCCCTAAAACTCCAAGACTGTGGCTGTTGTCACCTTTCAGCACCCAGAGCCCTGGGTCAGGTGGCTGAGTAAAGTTCCACTACAGCTTGTACATACACACACCCACAGCACCCCCATCAGACCATGGAATGACAGAAATAACCCAAATGCTCTGGAGGGTTAAAGCACCCTGGATTAATGGGAAGCAAATGGACCTGCAGGCCCAGAACAAGCAGAAAATCTGGATAACAAGCAGAAATGCAGGATAAGAAATCCCTTATCAGTTATTTATATGTGTCTGCTCCTTCCCAGGTTTCTCAGTAACTCACACAGAAACCTGGAAACCTCTCCATAGCCCCAGAGGGTGGGAAAATCTTAAACCAAGAGGAAACACAGGATAAAAGACGGGCAGGTTTGGGAGTTTAACCAAGAGCTGTGGGATTGGAGACGTGGGCAGCACACCAGAGGTGGGACACGCTCGGTCACCACAGCTCCAAGGACCTCCAGAGCCCCAACAGAACCACGGGAGTGGCTCAAGGGGTCGTGGCAAGGAGTGGGAAAAGGTGTGAAGCCCAAGGACATCCTGCCTAAGGAGAACAGGGCTGCCCAGGGCAAAGCACGAGGCACTGGGGCAGCAAACACCTCGTGCCTGGCCTGGATCCCTCTGGCACTTCCCAGCTCCCTGGCGGGCAGGTGAAGCCAGAGACCCTCTTCAGGGTCCAGGACTCATGGACAGCAGTGTCTGTGGATGGACAGACACACAGCAGGGCACAGGCACAAGCTGAGCTCTCACCTCTGCCCGTAGTAGCTCTCAAAGAAGTGCTCCTTCCACAGCTCCACCTTCTTCTCCTTTTCGATTTCCTGCCGGATCCGGAGCTGCATCTCCGGGGTGAACTCTCCTGCGGGTGCCAAAGGGGTGTTGTCAGAGCCAGGAAAGGGTGGATGGACCAGGCACAGCCCAGAGCCCTCACACCCCAGGACAGCCTTGTCCCAGGAGCCCCAGCACCCCAGGATGCTGCACCCCAGGATGCTGCAGCCCTGCCTGAGCCCCAGGGGCTCCTCTGGGCACTCTGCTGGCACAGGCAGGGAAACAAACCCCCCTCACACCCCCGAGGGGCACATTCCCACCCAGGAGTTTGTGGTTGTCCAGAACTGTTCCCCTGTGCCCTCAGAGCCCTCCCCAGCAGCTCTGGAAACCATGAAGGTGTGTGAGATGTGTTGGTCCTGTGAGGGCATCGCTGACACCACGGCAGGGCTTTGATGACCTGAAGGTTCATCTCCTTCCCACACCATTCCCAGGAGGGAAGTGACAGGAATCTGGTCTTTTCCAACGCTGCAGTTACCAGAGAGGGGATTCCCCAAAGGGATCCACAGACATGGAATGTTTCCATCACTGCACAGTTGGGACTCTCGACAATTTGCTCAAATAACAGGACTGTAAGAAATTCTTGCTGAGTTTTGTTCTCTGTGCAGTGACTGAAATCTGTCCAAAGGGAAGCTGAGTGTCCCCTGGGAGCACAGTTCCTGCCAGGGTGGAATTGGGGCAGTCCAGGGAAGGGAGCTGGGAAGGGGCTGGAGCAGCAGGAGGGGCTGAGGGAGCTGGGGGGGCTCAGCCTGGAGCAAAGGAGGCTCAGGGGGGACCTTCTGGCTCTGCAACCCCCTGACAGGAGGGAGGAGCCGGGGGGGGTCGGGCTCTGCTGCCAGGGAACAAGGGACAGGAGGAGAGGGAATGGCCTGGTCAGCCCTGGAAGGGGAATCCCTTGGGCATGAGTAACTGATATTCCTGCCTTCTGAAGGCACTCAGGATTGGTGCTGCAGTCTTTAGAAAACTCTGGGAACAGGCCATGCCTCAATTCCACAGGGCAGGAGGTGGTCCCTGCCCACAGAGAGTGATGTGATGTGATCAAATAATGGAAATAAACACCTGTAAGTTCAAGGTAAAATGAATGTCGAAGGTGCAGAAGCCTCACAGATCAGCAAATGGCTGACTTTGTGCTGTACAGAACCACAGAACTGTGGCATGGTTTGGGTGGGAAAGGACCTCAAAGCCCATCTAGTTCCACCCCCTACCATGGGCAGGGACACCTCCCACCAGCCCAGGTTGCTCCAAGCCCCGTCCAACCTGGCCTGGGACACTTCCAGGGATCCTGGGGCAGCCACAGCTTCTCTGGGCAACCTGGGCCAGGGCCTCCCCACCCTCACAGGGAAGAATTTCTCCCTAGTATCCAATCTAAATATCCAAACTGACATCTCCCAGGACACCACACTGACCCTGGTTGAGGACACAGTGCCCAGCTCTGGGAACAGAACTCCCCTTCCCTCCTGAGCTCAGCAGTGTCTCTGTTCAGGTACCACGACTCTGGAGTGCCACAGCTCCACCGTCACTCCAGAGGCATTTGAAACACGTTTTTCCTTCTTTTCTCATCTTTCCCAGAGATTTGCTCTATTCCACATTTTAAGCTGAACAGAGAACTCCCTCTGCAGTGTCTCTGACCTTGAGGTCCCAGAATTCTGGGCTTGCCTTCGCTTCCAGAGGCTGGGCAGCCTGCAGTGAGTCCCTGCAGTGAGTCCCATGGAACAGCCTCCAGGCATTCCCCAGACCCTGCCCAGCTGGGAGCCTGCTGGGCTCAGGGAGGGGAGGATTTACCTTCTGACAGTCTCTCCTTCCAGCCCTGGGCGGCCGAGGTGAAGAACTCGTTGTTGAGCGCGGAGCCGCTGAGCTTCATCAGCCCGTCAGCCCCCACCTGCAGCAGGACACAGGACACACAGGACAGGCAGGTCACCTCTGGGCAGGGCAGGGAATCACCCTGGAACACGGCAGGAATCCCAGGGCTGCCACAGATCCCTCGGGAACCCCCCTGGAACTCGCGCGGGGAAAAGCAACAGTGTCAGTCCGGCCGTGCCCGGCCAAGGCTGGATCCTGGGAGCTGTGGGAGCTCCAGGCTGGATCCTGGGGGCTGTGGGAGCTCCAGGTTGGATCCCTGGGGCTGTGGGAGCTCCAGGTTGGATCCCTGGGGCTGTGGGAGCTCCAGGCTGGATCCTGGGGGCTGTGGGAGCTCCAGGCTGGATCCTGGGGGCTGTGGGAGCTCCAGGCTGGATCCCCAGAGCTGTGGGAGCTCCAGGCTGGATCCTGGGGGCTGTGGGAGCTCCAGGATGGATCCCCGGGGCTGTGGGAGCTCCAGGCTGGATCCTGGGGGCTGTGGGAGCTCCAGGCTGGATCCCAGGGGCTCTGGGAGCTCCAAGCTGGATCCTGGGGGCTGTGGGAGCTCCAGGTTGGATCCCAGGGGCTCTGGGAGCTCCAGGCTGGATCCTGCGGGCTGTGGGAGCTCCAGGTTGGATCCCGGGGGCTGGTGGGAGCTCCAGGTTGGATCCCAGGGGCTCTGGGAGCTCCAGGCTGGATCCTGGGGGCTGTGGGAGCTCCAGGCTGGATCCTGGGGGCTGTGGGAGCTCCAGGCTGGATCCTGGGGGCTGTGGGAGCTCCAGGTTGGATCCCAGGGGCTCTGGGAGCTCCAGGTTGGATCCCAGGGGCTGTGGGAGCTCCAGGATGGATCCTGGGGGCTGTGGGAGCTCCAGGCTGGATCCCCAGAGCTGTGGGAGCTCCAGGATGGATCCTGGGGGCTGTGGGAGCTCCAGGCTGGATCCCAGGGGCTCTGGGAGCTCCAGGATGGATTCCCAGGGCTGTGGGAGCTCCAGGTTGGATCCCAGGGGCTGTGGGAGCTCCAGGATGGATCCTGGGGGCTGTGGGAGCTCCAGGCTGGATCTCAGGGGCTGTGGGAGCTCCAGGCTGGATTCTGCGGGCTGTGGGAGCTCCAGGCTGGATCCTGGGGGCTGTGGGAGCTCCAGGCTGGATCCTAGGGGCTGTGGGAGCTCCAGGCTGGATCCTGGGGGCTGTGGGAGCTCCAGGCTGGATCCTAGGGGCTGTGGGAGCTCCAGGCTGGATCCCCAGAGCTGTGGGAGCTCCTCCTCACCCTCACCTCAGCCCAGCCCTCCACAGCCCTGCTGCTGCCCACACATCCGTGGTAGCAACACCCCCCCAAATGAATCCCAGAAGGATTTTCCGACTGTTTTACCTCCTGCACTGAAGAAAAGGGTTGCTCCCACTGACATAAATAAAGGATTTGGGTGTCTGGAACCACAGGAACCCCAGATGGTTTGGGTTGGAAGGGACCTTACAGCCCGTCCAGTGCCACCCCCTGCCAGGGGCAGGGACACCTCCCACTATCCCAGGTCGCTCCAGCCTGGCCTGGGACACCTCCAGGGCACAGTTTGCTGGGCAGGGCCCCCGTGTGAGCCCCCCCAGTCCCTCCATACCTGCCTGTCGACCTCGGGCAGCAGCAGCAGCAGGCGCTGCTGGCACTCGGGGGGCAGCACAGAGAAGGTGTGTTTGTTGATCAGCGCCCGCAGGTTCGTGTTCACCAGGATCGAGTCGGGCGTCTCCACGTCGATCTCGGCGCACTTGGCCCTCTTGAGCTGCCCTGCAACCAACCACAGCCCCGTCACACCAACCCCAAGGGGCTGCAGGGCCCCTCTGGAGTCCCCCCTGCAGGGATTCCACAGCAGGAATCCCTTTCTGGGGCTGGAGAATCACGTTTGACTCTGCACGTGCAGCCAAAAGCAGAGCGTGGGAGCTCCTTCCCAGCCAGAACCCTCCACACCTGAGGCACTGCAGCCTGGCTCAGCCACCCTCTTGTCACTCAAGAAGGGGTTCTCAGGAGCGTTTCTAGAACTCCTTTTATCCACATCAATTTTCTGTTTCAAGCCTCCAGTCAAGGTCAGTTTGATCCTCTGGATTTCTCCTTGGACTCTCCCACTTTGTTCATGGCAAAAAGCCTTCCAGGAAAATCCATCAATCAGCTCGTTGTGCTCGTGTGGAAACCCCCACAGCAGACACAGGGGAACCCCAGGGGGACCCTGCTGTCCCTCTGCTTTGCTGTGTGAGAGCCCCCAAGTCCAGCACTGCCCTTTGTGCCACAGCTCTGGGGCTGTGCTGCTGATTCAGGGGGGGATGACACGGGAAGCATTTCAGGGAATCATGGAATGTCCTGAGCTGGAAGGGACCCACAGGGTCCATCTAAGCTTAGATGTTTAATATCTCCCGTTCTGCTGATAATGCACTTCTGATCCAAGCTCCAAACCCTGTGGGGTGTGGCCAGCCAGACTGGGATGCACCCAAAGGAAATGGAACACAGCAGTGACACCCAGGGAAGGGCTGGAGCTGGGCCAGGGCAGGGTCAGGTGGGATCTCAGGACAAGGTTCCTCCCCCAGAGGCTGGTTGGGCACTGACCAGGCTCCTCAGGGCAGTGGGCACAGCCCCAAGGCTGCCAGAGCTCAGGGAAGGTTTGGACAATGCCCTGAGGGACAGGGGGGATTGTTGGGGTGTCTGTGCAGGGCCAGGGGTTGGATGGATGATCCCTGGGGGTCCCTCCCAGCTCAGGACATTCTGTGATCCTATAAGAAGATCAACACCACCCTTGGTAAATGTAAAGAGAACCCTAAAGGTCAGGAGGGCTGAGAAAGCCCAGATCCCAGTGAGGGGCCAGGAGCCAAACCACAGCAGGGTCTGAAGGGTGAGGATCTGGAAGGGATTTCTTTTTCCCTGTTCATGTTATCAGGGTGTGTAAAGACATTAAAAGGTCTGACAAACAGTGCAGGTCCTTTTGTGCTCTCAAACAGCTGCAAATTCCCAGGAAAAAGCCCTGATGAGGAGGACTGAGAGAGGCTGATTTGCACATGGAAGGTTGAATTATTCATCCTAATTCTTTATGCCAGTTCCCACAGCAGACTGGCAGCACCTCCCAGGGCTCTCCAGAAGTCCCCCCAGCAACAGAACTAACACACTTCACTCAGTTCTGCTCTTTCAGGCTTTTGTTCTGCCCCTGGAGCAGCCAGAGCTCTGGCAGCAGGGCACTGGGGCTCTTACTTGCATGGAGCCTGTCGGATCTCTGGAACGGCTTCTTGCCCAGCCCTGGCAGGGAGTTCTCGAGCTTCACAGAGGGAGAGGAGCTGCAGGTGGAGTTCTGGGGGCTGCTGGACTGCCCCTCTGCCTGCTTCCCTTCCCAACCTGCAGGGAAAGAGACCTTGGGACATGGGCACGGGCAGAGCAAGGCTCTGTTTGGATGGAACAGGTTCTCTAACACACAGTCCCAGCCCTGGAGTCAGGGACAGGCACCTGCAGGACACAAACACTCCTCTGCTCTTGTAGCACTCACTGCCCAACAGGCTGAATGCAGGAGACCCCTTTGGAACCATGAGACCATCCCAAAACAAAGGGATGGTGTGGTTTGAGTCTATTTCCCTGGGAGTCCCCATTTATCTCCCACCTGGAATAGTGGGAATCCAACCCAGGAATGTCCTGTTAACACTTCAGAGTTAAGGGAATTCCTGTTAGAATTCACTATCAGGAAAAAACCTCTTCATACTTTATGTGTCCTTTCTAAACTTCACTGTCACAGCTTTTGTTCCCTCAGCCCAGCCCTGGGAATTCCTCTTCCCTCCCCTTTGCAGGACTCAGGAGACAGTTCCATGTCCTCCTTCCCAGTCACCACTCTCCAAACCAGACAGATCCCACCCCTGGGATTCTCCTCACACATCCCTCACACCCACCTTCCTCTCTGGGCAGCAGAATTCCTGCTGCTGCTGGGAAGAGCTTCTTCCCCAGCTCCTCCTGCCTCCCTGTCCCTCCTCCTGCCAAGGGAGAGGAATTACCCTGAGCTGCTCTCCCCTCTGCTCTCTTTAGTTTAGGTGAGCACCAGGCAGTCCCCCAGCCTGGAAAGGTGCTGAAGTCCCAGGTCTTGGAAGAGAAACTCCACGGGAGTTGTGACATAGGATTAAGTCACAAACTAAATGAATGCTGGCTCCAATTAATGACTTGCACTACTCAGTTCCTTCCCCTGCTGTGCCAGCTCTGTTTCTCTCTTCCCCTTCTCTGGTTCCTTTCCCTCCCTTGTTCCTCACATGGGCTGTTCTGGCTCTGACTAAATCCCAGAAATTGTGGAATCAGTGCATTGCTTTCCAGCAGAACATTGTTCCCTCCTCACCTGTACATTTAATTTACTCCTCCTCCCCCCACACATCCCACTATCCCAGCTGGGAGCTGTCCCTGGGAACTGCCACAGGGACAGGAGGGGGAAAAGGGACTCCATGGGTGCTGATAAAAACCCCCCAGAGCCCCTCATGCCACAGGAACCTCCAGAGCTGTGCCAGGAATGGATTTACAGCCTGGCTGGGGGTGCTGAACTCCCACTGATCCCACCTGGAATCAGAGGAGGAAGTCAAGGAAAAGCCTGGAAACAAGAAAGGGTCCTGATCTGAGCCCAAGGAAAGCATTTAGGGCTGAAGGTACAGAGCAGGAAGGGCAAGACTTGCTGGCAGTTTCTGGCCCTTGCACCAGTCAGTGGCACCTCCCAGAGCAGGCTGGGGAACATCCCTTGGGAATGAATCCCACTCCTGCCCCAGGAATGAATCCCACTCCTGCCCCGGGAATGAATCCCACTCCTGCCCTGGGAATGAATCCCACTCCTGCCCTGGGAATGAATCCCACTCCTGCCCTGGGAATGAATCCCACTCCTGCCCTGGGAATGAATCCCACTCCTGCCCTGGGAATGAATCCCACTCCTGCCCCGGGAATGAATCCCACTCCTGCTCCAGGAATGAATCCCACTCCTGCTCCAGGAATGAATTCCACTCCTGCCCTGGGAATGAATCCCACTCCTGCCCTGGGAATGAATCCCACTCCTACTCCAGGAATGAATCCCACTCCTGCCCTGGGAATGAATCCCACTCCTGCCCTGGGAATGAATCCCACTCCTGCCCTGGGAATGAATCCCACTCCTGCCCTGGGAATGAATCCCACTCCTGCCCTGGGAATGAATCCCACTCCTGCCCCGGGAATGAATCCCACTCCTGCCCCGGGAATGAATCCCACTCCTGCCCTGGGAATGAATCCCACTCCTGCCCTGGGAATGAATCCCACTCCTGCCCTGGGAATGAATCCCACTCCTGCTCCAGGAATGAATCCCACTCCTGCCCTGGGAATGAATCCCACTCCTGCCCTGGGAATGAATCCCACTCCTGCCCTGGGAATGAATCCCACTCCTGCCCTGGGAATGAATCCCACTCCTGCTCCAGGAATGAATCCCACTCCTGCCCTGGGAATGAATCCCACTCCTGCTCCGGGAATGAATCCCACTCCTGCCCCGGGAATGAATCCCACTCCTGCCCCAGGAATGAATCCCACTCCTGCCCCGGGAATGAATCCCACTCCTGCCCCGGGAATGAATCCCACTCCTGCCCCAGGAATGAATCCCACTCCTGCCCCAGGAATGAATCCCACTCCTGCCCCGGGAATGAATCCCACTCCTGCCCCAGGAATGAATCCCACTCCTGCCCTGGGAATGAATCCCACTCCTGCTCCAGGAATGAATCCCACTCCTGCCCTGGGAATGAATCCCACTCCTGCTCCAGGAATGAATCCCACTCCTGCCCTGGGAATGAATCCCACTCCTGCCCTGGGAATGAATCCCACTCCTGCCCTGGGACAGGCTGAGGACCAGGGAAGCTCCCAGGGGCACTCCCAGGCTGAGCTGCTCATGGCTCTGGGAAAATCCTGAGCCTGCACAGGGAATTTCAGCTGAACAGTCCCACAGTTACACCCAGAACATGCAGGAGAAACTGTTTTTCGTGCTAATACTGTTTTACTGCTGTTCCAGAACCTTCCCTGGCTGCCTCTGCTCCGGGGACAGTGGGAATTCCCCTGGCCTGGAGAGGGACTGGCACTGCTGGCCACATTCCACATCCCAGGGAAGGAGTGTGGAGAGCCCAGCCCTGCCCAGGATTGCTGGGAGAGCCAAGGCTGTGCCAGGGAATCCTCAGACAACCAGAGCCAGGACAGGAGCATCAACCTTTCCTCCTGCAGCCAAACAGGGACCACCTTTTATTTCCTCTTACACTTGCTGGAAAAAATGGGGTTTCCTTCCCATTTTCAGCTTTCTCATTTATCAGAAAGCTGAAGCAGAGACACTGGGAAATTCCCACCTCTGCTCTGGAGCCAGGCTGGGAGAGCTGGGGGTGCTCAGCTGGGGAAGGGAAGGATCCAGGGAGACCTTGGAGCCCCTTCCAGGGCCTAAAGGGGCTCCAGGAGAGCTGGAGAGGGACTGGGGACATGGGATGGTGGGACAGGACACAGGGAATGGCTTCCCACTGCCAGAGGGCAGGGAGAGATGGGAGACTGGGAAGGAATTGTTGGCTGGGAGGGTGGGGAGGCTGGGCTGGAATTCCCAGAGAAGCTGTGGCTGCCCCTGGATCCCTGGAAGTGTCCAAGGCCAGGTTGGACAGGGCTTGGAGCACCCTGGGCTGGTGGGAGGTGTCCCTGCCCATGGCAGGGGGTGGGATTTAAGGTCCCTCCCAACCCAAGCCTGGGATTTGATGATTCTGTGACTCAGAACCAGGCTGACAGAGCCAGGACCCACCGTGGCTCTGGAAAGAATTCAGGGAAAACGGGCTGGAAGTAACTCCCAAGAATTCTGGATACCCTGGGAAATGCTGCTGCTGGTCAGGGAGCTCCTGCCCTGCTGGGTCAGCCAGAGCAGGGCAGGGACCTCCTTCACTCCTAACCCAGCACAAATGCTGGAAACCTCTCTGGGATCTCTCAGGTGAGAACCTGGACACAGAATCCACCCTGGGGAACGAGCAGCCACTTGGGAGAACATCAATGCCAGGACAAACAGCCCTGATTTGCCCAGCCCTGGGCAGCAGCTGAGCACGGGGAGAGGCTTTAACCAGGCAGTGGCACAGTGGGAACCATCCAAGATCCATCCCTGCCCCAGTGCATCCCCACTGAAACCAAAGCCAGGGAAACAGCAGCTGGGCCATGGCAGGAGCAGGAGAACAGCACAGCTAAGAGCAGGTTCCCTGCTGTCCCCTGGGTAGCACAGGGAGCAGAGGGGCTCCCCCATCCCCAGAGGGGCTCCCCCATCCTCAGAGGGGCTCTCCCACCCCAGAGGGGCTCCCCCATCCCCAGAGGGGCTGTCCCACCCCAGAGGGGCTCTCCCACCCCAGAGGGGCTCTCCCATCCCCAGAGGGGCTCTCCCATCCTCAGAGGGGCTCTCCCACCCCAGAGGGGCTGTCCCACCCCAGAGGGGCTCCCCCATCCCCAGAGGGGCTCCCCCATCCCCAGAGGGGCTCCCCCATCTCCAGAGGGGCTCTCCCATCCCCAGAGGGGCTCTCCCATCCCCAGAGGGGCTCTCCTATCCCCAGAGGGGCTCCCCCATCCCCAGAGGGGCTCCCCCATCCCCAGAGGGGCTCTCTCACCCCAGAGGGGCTCCCCCATCCCCAGAGGGGCTCCCCCACCCCCAGAGGGGCTCCCCCATCTCCAGAGGGGCTCTCCCATCCCAGAGGGGCTCTCCCATCCTCAGAGGGGCTCCCCCATCCTCAGAGGGGCTCTCCCACCCCAGAGGGGCTCTCCCATCCCCAAAGGGGCTCCCCCATCCTCAGAGGGGCTCCCCCATCCCCAGAGGGGCTCCCCCATCCTCAGAGGGGCTCTCCCACCCCAGAGGGGCTCTTCCACCCCCAGAGGGGCTCCCCCACCCCAGAGGGGCTCTCCCCCACCCCAGAGGGGCTCTCCCCCACCCCAGAGGGGCTCTCCCATCCCCAGAGGGGCTCTCCCACCCCAGAGGGGCTCTTCCACCCCCAGAGGGGCTCCCCCACCCCAGAGGGGCTCTCCCACCCCCAGAGGGGCTCCCCCATCCCCAGAGGGGCTCTCCCACCCCAGAGGGGCTCTCCCACCCCAGAGGGGCTCTCCCACCCCAGTGTCCCTGCACACACCTGACTTACCTGGAGTGGAATCCCCGCCTGCCTTGACGGCCTTGAGCAGGACGTGCTGGTTAGAGGACACGGGCATTCCCCGGCATTGCTGCTGCTGCTGCTTCTGCTGCTGCTGCTTCAGGGCCTGGGGGCACAGGGGGGACAGGGGGGAGCTCAGCTGGGTCCTTACAAACCATCCAGGCACGGCACAAACTGCTGGATCCTCCTCCTGCTCCGGCAAAAGTTCAGCACAACTTCTGACCGAACCAGTCCCCCCCCAGGCCCTGCTGTGTGTGTGCAGTGGGAGGCAGGTGATAATGGGATTAAATGTGATAAATGCACTGTCAAGAGGAGAATTCCCCCCTTTGCACCTACAGCTGAAAGTTAATGGTCACAGAACACCCACAAATAACTTCAAAGTGAAAGTACCACGGTGTAATCCATTCCCTCTCCCGGGGAGAAGCAAGAAGAAACTTCCTAAAAAAACTTTCAAAAGAGGCACTGCCCATCAGGGGAAGGTTTTTTAATTAGCAAAGTAACAGAGATTCAAACACTAAAGAAAAGAAAATAACCCCCTTTGTTTCAGGACAGACTCTTCAAGCAGCAGCCAGGACAGAGCCCAAAAGGCCCCGTGGCTGAGCCAAGGAAGGAAGGAGGGATTTGGTTAAACTGCAAACCAAAGTGTCTGTTTGCAAAAGCTGAAATCCAAACCCAACCAACCCCCAGAGCAGAATAAATTACAACAACAGATCAAGGATCCCCTGGAATTTCAGAAGAGGAAGTAACAGGATGTGCAGTGGGACTGCTCACTGGAGATCATCACTGTCTCAAACAATAACATTAACAACGAGGATAATGATAATAACAACACACTTAGAACCAGGGGAGGGAATAAAAAAGTGCAGGAACCTGCAGGATCTGCCTCCCAGGGAAAGCAGAAGTGGCTTTCAGAGTTTAAAGGCACAAACGAGGCAGTGACAGCAGAAGGATCCAGGCAGTGAAGAGACACCTCAGATCCTGTTTTCCCATTTATTAAATAGTTCCTATTTAGCCACTTCCACCACAGGTTAGGAAAACATTCAGCCAAAGCAAAACGTGGCAAGAGTGAACTGACCTCCTCTTACTGAGGTCAAAAGGTTTCTAAAAAAAAAATAGAGAGATAAAAAGGGAGACCTGCCAAAAATCCACAAAGGAGCCCAAGAAAGCTTTTCCAAACTGTCCCCTGAAGATGAGCCCCAGGGGACAGTGACAGTGGCAGAGCAGAGTTCCAGGGTTAAAGGCTCTCCCTCAGAAATGCCCCTTCCCTCTGCCCTCCAGGAATGTTGTAATTACTGGGCACTGGAGAAGGGAGGGCTGAACCCAACCAGTGCTCCTGGGGCACGGGCAGGATCAGGGACAGGAAAACTCCCTTTAATTCTCCTTTCACTCAGTGTTGTGTTTGTCCAGCCCTGCTGCCTCCTTCTCTCTATTTGCTCTTTTTATCTGCATTTCATAACTTGTCCTGCCCACTGTGGCAGTGGAAGATGTGACACCTGGTCAAAATGCCAAGAGGGGGGAACCAACATGAGCTTCAAGGTCCCTTCCAGCCCAAAACTCCACCAGGATTCCAAGAGGAGCTGCTGAGCACGGGGAGGGAAAGAGGTTTGTACCAAACCCTGAGCCTGTTTCATGGAATCATCGAATCCCAGGATGGTTTGGGTGGGAAGGGACCTTAAAGCTCATCCCATTCCACCCCTGCCATGGGCAGGGACACCTCCCACCAGCCCAGGGTGCTCCAGCCTGGCCTGGGACACTTCCAGGGATGGGGCAGCCACAGCTTTCCTTGGCAACCTGTGCCACTTCCATCACCCCCTGAACAACAGGCCCTAATTAGCTCATCCTGCCTCACTGCAGGTCCTTCCCCAAGGTCAAGGCACCTCTGGAATGCCATCCTGAGGGCTGCTTCTCAGCTGGAAAAGGTCAGGAAAAGGGGCAGGGCTGGAAGAGGTAAATCCTGTGGGGACACATTCCAGTTCCATCTGCTGGGATGAGATCCCACAGCCCCTGCACTCCCACCCCCCCTGCACTGCATCCATAACTCCTCACAGACACTTCCCTTCCTGAGGAGTAAATCCAACCCCAATAAAGCATTTCCTTCCCAAGGATCATGGCAGAGTGAGCAGTGCAGCTGGGGAAACACCTGCAAATCCCACACTGGGGGACGGATCCACCCCGAACTTTTCATGGGGAGAAGCAAATCATGGGAGGCACAAACACAAAACAACCTCCCAGCCTGTGCTGTGCACACAGAGAACAGGATCCACAACAGCCATTCCTGAGCATGGGCAAGAGTCAGAGCCCCTCTGTCCCCCACAGCACCAGCAGAGATGCAACACAAAGGCTGTGTGCCCTCCACACACACCATCCACAGAATTCCTGCCCTCCTTCCCTTCCTTCCATACACACACTGCACCATCCACAGAATTCCTGTCCCTCCATACACATCATCCACAGAATTCCTGCCCCTCCATACACACACCATCCACAGAATTCCTGTCCCTCCATACACACCATCCACAGAATTCCTGCCCTCCTTCCCTCCATACACACACCATCCACAGAATTCCTGCCCTCCTTCCCTTCCACACACACCATCCACAGAATTCCTGCCCTCCTTCCCCTTCCCTCCACACACACACTGCACCATCCACAGAATTCCTGCCCTCCAGCCCCTCCACACACACCATCCACAGAATTCCGGCCCCTCCACACACACCATCCACAGAATTCCTGCCCTACTTCCCCTTCCCTCCATACACACATTGCACCATCCACAGAATTCCTGCCCCTCCATACACACACCATCCACAGAATTCCTGCCCTCCTTCCCTTCCACACACACCATCCACAAGAATTCCTGCTTTCCTTCCCTTCCACACACACACCATCCACAGAATTCCTGCCCTCCTGCCCCTCCACACACACCATCCACAGAATTCCTGCCCTCCTGCCCCTCCATACAGACAGAGCACCCACAGAATTCCTGCTCTCCTCCCCTTCCTTCCACGTGGACACACAGCACCCCTGGAATTCCGTGGAAGGGAACCAGGGGAAGAAGTCAGTGCATTTAATTCTTCTCCCCAGAAAAACTGAAGTCACTAAAACCATTTCCTAAACGGGACTGTGGAAAGCTGCGGGCACTCAGCAGAGGGCTGGGGGAAAACAAATCACATTTTATGGCCTTTTGTCTAAAATAATACTTTAAAAAGGTCCTGATGCTTATTCAGGGAAAAGGCAAAGGAATGGAACAGCACAACACTTTGATCCCCTTCAGGGGAGGGGGAGGTTTCAGCCCAATGTCGTTTATGGACACCGGGAATTCCCGGATTAATTCCCTTCAGGGTGCAGTTTCACCAGGAAATACCACTTCCCAGAGGACCAGGAGCACTGCAGGGATGTTCAGGAAGATCCCCCGGGCCACTCACCTGCTTGAGAGCCTTCTTGCTGTGCTTCTGGGAGGAGGAGAGCACCTTGCCCTGGATGGAGGGGGACGGGCAGCCCGACTGCGGGGACGACGTCTGGGACAGGCGGGACGACACTGCGGGGAGAGAGAGAGGGAGAAACGTGGATGGACACAATCCAACCCTTGTGCCCTTCCCTCACCACGTCAGAGCATCTCAGGAAGCTCCTGGGCCTGTTTGCTGAAGGGTCCTTTCTGTCCCCTCCTCCCCACCAAGGCACAGGTTCTCCCACAGCAGCTCCCGTGGCTCCAACCTCAGCTGATCCACCTCGGCTCCATCTCTGTGTCATCAACCCCACAAACAGCTGCACAGTGGGAGGAAAAGCTCCAGGCTGAGCCAGATCCCAATGGGAACACCAGGCAGGCCGTGGCTGTGTCCCTCTGGAATGACCTGTGCTTGGGGTCCTCACTGACAGCAGCTCCTCACCGGGGCAAGGACGAGTCCTGCACTGGGATCACCCAGAGACCTGCACTGGGAACACCCAGAGACCTGCACTGGGATCACCCAGAGTCCTGCACTGGGAACACCCAGAGACTTGCACTGGGATCACCCAGAGACCTGCACTGGGATCACCCAGAGTCCTGCACTGGGAACAACACCCAGAGTCCTGCACTGGGATCACCCAGAGTCCTGCACTGGGATCACCCAGAGTCCTGCACTGGGAACAACACCCAGAGTCCTGCACTGGGAACACCCAGAGACCTGCACAGCACTGGGATCATCCAGAGTCCTGCACTGGGAACACCCAGAGACCTGCACAGGGATCACCCAGAGTCCTGCACTGGGATCACCCAGAGACCTGCACTGGGATCACCCAGAGACCTGCACTGGGATCACCCAGAGTCCTGCACTGGGAACACCCAGAGACCTGCACTGGGATCACCCAGAGACCTGCACTGCACTGGGATCATCCAGAGTCCTGCACTGGGGACACCCAGAGTCCTGCTCAGCACTGGGAACATCCAGAGTCCTGCACAGCACTGGGAACACCCAGAGACCTGCACAGCACTGCGGACACCCACGGGGTGCAGAGGAAGTGGAGCTTCACTGGCACTTGTTCCTTTTAAAAAAGAAACACGGGAACATACAGGATATCCCAGGAAATGCAGGTGCATTCCCAGTGGGTGAGTGCAGACACGTAAAGAAGTCTTGTCCAAGCCAGATGGAGTCCTGGAGTGAGGCTGGATCCAGTTCCAGGTGATTTAACCCTTAAAGAGCCTCGTCACAGCCAACAAACTGGGGATGGGGATTGAACAACAGCTGCTTGTGTGGCTCAAACCAACTGGTTTGGAACAGGACACCCAAAACCCCCAACTCTGGGGACTCCTTCCACCAGCCCAGGGTGCTCCAAGCCCCAACCAGCCTGGCCTGGGACACTTCCAGGGATCCAGGGGCAGCCACAGCTTCCCTGGGCAGCCTGGCCCAGGGTTGAATCCTTCTAGGGAAGAATTCCTTCCCAATCTCCCATCTCTCCCTGCCCTCTGGCAGTGGGATCTATTCCCTGTGTCCTGTCCCTCCAGCCCTTGTCCCCAGTCCCTCTCCAGCTCTCCTGGAGCCCCTTCAGGCTCTGGAGGGGGCTCTCAGGTCTCCCTGGAGCCTTCTCTTAAAAAGAAAAGCCCTGAGTCAGCAAATTCCTGGTCTGTGAATGTCTCAGCCCGTGAATTTGTGGGATAAACAAACACTGAGAGATCAAAGAAACCAAGTGAGGAGTAAAACAGTGTTTGATGCTGGGTGACCCCTGCCATAACAAACACATTCCCATCTAAACCAATTAAATTATCACTTCCTGAAGCAATTAGTTCTTGAACACACCAGAATAAAGCAGTGAAGGAGCCACGAGATAATGACCCAGCTCTTCACCAGCCACAGCCAGAGGGATCCCACTCAGCATCCAGGGAGAAGGGCAGCTCCCAGAAACAGGGCAGGGACAGCAAACACCAGAGAGCAACATTTCAGCAGAACACACAGAATTAGCAACAATGAACTATAAAATGTGAAACCCTCACGGGTGGCTCGGATTCAATGAAGGGAGCAGGTTTTCAGGGGGCACACACAGAGGAGAGGGGGCAATCCCAGCCTCTGGAAGGCCAGGAAATACAGCAGCAACTGAAGGGTTTGGGTGAGGAAGGGGTCATCCAACAGTCCCTGAGGGGATTGAACACCCCCAGGTGATCCCTGCCCCAGGTTAGAGGTGACACAGGGCACAGAGAGCAGAATCACCACTCCAAAGGCCAAAATAACCCAACCCTGGTGTCACACCAAGGGCTGCCAAGCACAGGCTGTGTCTGTGTGGGATATCTGTCTTCACTCTGGCTTTCTCACAAACTGAAAAGGATGTGGAGCTGAGATTCTGCCTCCTGGTGCCTTTAAATGCTCAGTGTTTCGAGGGAAGCTGCAGGAATGCTGACAGGATGGACCCTGGAAAGCAGCACTGATGTGACAACACTCCAGGGGCTGCTCTGCCTGTTCCCCACAACCCCCAGACCCCTGGTCAGTCACTCCTCTCACACACATGCACAAAGAAACTGGGCAGGAGGAGGAGCAGTGAGATTTATTCACCAAGAACTGACTGAGGAAGATGAGTGGATAACAATTCCTTTAGGAAAACTGCAGTACAGTGCTGCAAATAGCAAAGACAGGAGGTATCCAGGGATCCTTGGACCTGACAGGAGGAGGAGCCGGGGGGAAGGTCGGGCTCTGCTCCCAGGGAACAAGGGACAGGAGGAGAGGGAACGGCCTCCAGCTGTGCCAGGGGGGGTTCAGGTTGGATATTGGGAACAATTCCTTCCTGGGAAGGGCTGTCCAGCCCTGGCACAGCTGCCCAGGGCAGGGGTGGAGTCCCATCCCTGGAGGTGCCATCCAAAGGCAGTGGTGGAAGGGATGGTTTGGGTTGGAAGGGACATTAAATCCCATCCCATTCCACCCCCTGCCATGGGCAGGGACACCTCCCACCAGCCCAGGCTGCTCCAAGCCCCAACCAGCCTGGCCTGGGACACTTCCAGGGATCCAGGGGCATCCCAAATTCCTGCTCCAGGGGTGGCTGTGTGACCCTGGGCTCATCTGCCCCACGACACATCCACAGCTGCCCTTCACTCAGTTGGGCTGGAAGTACAGTTGAGCTGAACTAAAAATACAAACCCCCCCCCTCCAACTGTGAGCAGTCTTAAGCTTAAAATAACCCAATTTGAAACAGCTAATGGGATCCAGATGTATCACATGGAAAACTTGGAGTGAAGTCATTAAAACACGCTTTGAGGAGCACAGAAATGTCTCTGGTTAATCACAGACTGCTGTGGGGTGGAAGGGACTTTAAAGATCATCCAGTCCCACCCCCTGCCACGGGCAGGGACCCTTCCCACTTCAACCAGTCTGGGATTCAACAATACTATGGGTTTAAGGATCAACAAGGCACTGTGGGAGCAGGAATGGAGGATTCATGGAAAAGCAGCACAAACCCAGCAGCTGGATCTTGAACAGGTTCAGCCCATCCCAGAGGTCAGCAGTTTGAAGAGGTTCAGCCCATCCCACAGCCCAGCAGTTTGAACAGGTTCACCCCATCCCAGAGCTCAGCAGTTTGAACAGGTTCACCTCATCCCACAGCCCAGCAGCTGGATCTTGAACAGGTTCACCCCATCCCACAGCCCAGCAGCCTGAACAGGTTCACCCCATCCCACAGCCCAGCAGTTTGAACAGGTTCAGCCCATCCCACAGCCCAGCAGCTGGATCTTGAACAGGTTCACCCCATCCCACAGCCCAGCAGTTTGAACAGGTTCAGCCCATCCCACAGCCCAGCACTTGGGCTCTACAACAGCAGCCCCAAACTAACACTGACAGCAAACAAACCCAGGAGCCCACGTGGAACTGCCCCAGTGGGTTTGCCCGCCCTGGTCACTCACTGCATTCCCAGGAGTGCTTGGATTTGAAGCAGCACAGCACACACACACACACACACACAGGAGGCAGGCACTGGTGGCACTCTCTGCCAAGCAGGTTCTCCAGCTGTGCCACGTCCCTGAGGAGCCTGTCAGACCCCAAAGCTTCGCCTCGTGCTGCCAAGTGTGAGCTGCCCACAGAGCTCGAGGCACCTTCTGCTGCCTGCTGGGATTGGTGTCACTGCATTTTGAACAACAATGCATTTTTCAGAGGACCCAGTCAGTGGAGCTCCGGAGAAGTGTCACACCTGCAGTGAAACACACCCTGGACAATTCTGTCCCTCTCAAGCCCCTGGGGCAGCAGGTGGTTGTGAAAACCCCTGGATGTCACAGGGAAGAACCTTCTGCCTCTTTACAGAATCCTTCAGTAAAACATCTTCTCTTTCTGAGTGGTGCTTGTGGCTGCCTGGGACACCACAGGGTGCAGGGGACACGTGTGTTCCCGAGCCACAGCATCTCCCTGGAGCTTCCTGAGGGACACATGGAACATCCAATCCCAGACTGGTTTGTCACCCCATGAAGGAGCACGTTCTTCACTGGGAAAACCACACAGCTGACCTGGAAACAGTTATCTCAGACTATTTAGGAATCCTCCAAAACAATTTTATCCAGAGGAAGTGATGAGGACAATACAACACCAGTGATCCCATTTACCCCCAGTTCCAGGGCACAGAGTTGAAATACAGGCCTGTGCTTCCAGGTCCTAAATCTGGGGTCAAAGGACAGCCAGTATAGATGAACTTCAGCTGTTTCCCTGCATTCCCTTCCCTGATTTTACCTGCTGCCACTTAAACAAACCACCACAAGCTCCCCAGGGCAGGAATCCTGTGCAGAGCATCAGCCCCATGGCCTCTGATCCAGGAGCCAGCCCAGGGGGTAACACATCCAGCCAAGGGTGCACTGTCAAAACTCAGAACCATCAAATCCCAGAATGGTTTGGGTGGGAAGAGACCCTAAAGCTCATCCCATTCCAGCCCCTGCCCTGGGCAGGGACACCTCCCACCAGCCCAGGTTGCTCCAACCTGGCCTTGGACACTTCCAGGGATTAGCCAAGATTAAATTCAGTTTCTTCTCTGCCGTTGAGAGACCAGTTCCCAGCCACCACTGTCAAACCCCATCAAACTGAAGCTATTTGAGCTGTTCCTCCCCCAGTTGTTTGTGATTAACTCTTCCCGATTCGCTCCAGATGGGATCGCTCGCTCAGGGGCTCATGTGGAATTCACTGCCAGCAGCACTTCCAGCTCACACCCCGAACCCCTGTTTGCTAATCTGCAATACTACAAATAGCCCAGGAAGCTCCAGCCCTGCCTCTGACCCCAAATCCCCCTTGGACACGGGGCAGCCGGACCAGCCGGTCCCGTGCTCCGACCACGGATCCCACAGCTCAGGGATGGGATCGAGGGAACAGCTGAGGTACTCACGGCTCTGGAGGGAACACACAGCACCACAAACGAGGTACTCACGGCTCTGGAGGGAACACACAGCACCACAAACCCTGCTCTGTGCCAGCCCCGGGCCCACTCCTGGCTCCGGCCGTTCCCCCCCGGATCCTCGGCCCCAAAACGGCCGCAGGGTCGTGGAACCAGGCAAGGCTTGGGTTGTTTTCTCCAGCGAGGAACTGCGCAGTCAGAGCTGAATCCCAGGGCTGAGGCACTGCCAGGGACAGGGACAGGACAGGGACAGGGACTGGGAACAGGACAAAGCCCTTCCCTTCCCTTCTCTTCCCTTCCCTTCCCCGGCACTGCACCCTCGGAGAGATCCTGCCCTCGGCAGAGACACTCCCCCTCCCCAGACAGACACGGCCGAGCCTCTGAACTAAACTTTGGCAAGAGAAGGACGTCTCCAAAAGCAGCTGGCTGGGCAGCCTCAGCTCCAGGCACTCCCACTTCCATGGCCTCCCCACGGCTCTGGGAATGTGCTGCTGGGAAGGGAAGGGGAAAGTTCTCTCCGCAGCACTGCCGGGACAGGACGGGGGACAGAGGGAGAGGCAGGGAGAGCATCCTCCCCTCTGCTTCACTTACTGAGAGCTGCCTGCTCTGAGCCATCAGCTGCTTCCAGAGGAACATGGGAACCAGCAGCACAAAGCTCACGGGCTGCCGGGAACACTCCGAAGGAGAGTGGAAAGTCCCCGACCCCGACGGGAGCACCAGCAGGGGCTTCGACGCTCCTAAAAGTCAGGAAGTTGCCTCAAGCCATGTTTTGGGAGGAAAAGGATTAACTATTAACTAATTCTTCAACTATTATCTAATTCTTCAGCTATTAACTCATTCTCCCCCGGGAGGGTGGGGAGGCCCTGGCACAGGCTGCCCAGAGAAGCTGTGGCTGCCCCTGGATCCCTGGAAGTGTCCAAGGCCAGGTTGGATGGGGTTTGGAGCAACCTGGTCTGGTGGGAGGTGTCCCTGTCCTTGGCAGGGGGTGGGATGAGATGAGCTTTAAGGTCCCTTTCAATCCAAACCATTCCATAATCCTACGAACCCCTGGCCTGGAAGATGGAGAACTGCTGAGGGCACAGGGAGTGTGCCCAGGCTGTGCTTAGTAAGGACAGGGATGTCTGGTGCACTGACACGTGTTCTTCATTTTAAAAGACCTAATTTCCCACAAATGATGAAAACAGAGCAAATCTGACTGGTAAGAAAAACAACTGACAAGGAGCACAACTGAAAACTGCAACTTGTTATGGGACACTAATCAGAGCATCAGTAACCACAGGGAACCACATCCCCCACTGGAAACAGGGAATGGGAAAATCCTCCTCCTGGAGGAGAAGCAAAGGAAGCAGTTGAGATAATAAATGTATTATTTATTGCTGTGAGTCCTTCACAGGTGAAGACGATGGCCCAGCTGGGAATGTCACTGGAAATTGAAACTTTGCTGCCACTGATGCTGAAGTTACCCAGAGGCCATTTCAGGGGCTCTGAAAAGCACAGTGCAGGAGAAATGCTGCTTCACAGCATCCCAGGATCAATGAGGTTGGAAAAGACCTTCAAGACCAGGGAGTCCAACCTGTGCCCCATGCCCACCCTGTCCCCCAGCCCAGAGCACTGAGTGCCACAGCCAGGCCTTCCTGGGACACCTCCAGGGCTGGGCACTCCAAACCTCCCTGGGCAGGATGGGAGCAGTGCTGGCACAGCCCCGGGGCCACTGGCCTCGTGCCCCCCTGGGCACACTGCTCTGCTCTGCAGAGAACACAGGGCAGTGATACCCATTTCCTAAAAACCCCACTTCAGGAAGGATAAAAGCCTTTTATCCCGGATTGGTGAATCTGCATGTTTTCAGTCACTCAGGGCAAACACTGCAACTCCCACCAACCCCCCTGCAGAGTCCTCATGTCCCTACATCCAACAGTCTGTGTGTCTGTCTGTATATATATATATATATATAGGTTATACATTGTACTTCTACTTTAAATAATGGTTGGACAGGAAATTCAACCAAATTCAGAGTGTTTATGACAAGCCCCCCCAGAGACACACAATTTGCATGGGGCTGGTGCTGCCACCGAGGCCTGACGGTGCCAGGTGTGAGGCACAAACCCCCTCAGCTGCCCCAAAAACACCCCTGGGGCTGTGGAAACAAACAGAGATGCCAAAAGGTGGCAGGTTCTGCCCCAAACACCAGCCAGTCCACGGCTCTGCCACAAGGCACAAACAACTGGCCAAGGGGGCACTGGGCACAGCTGGACTCGACCCCAGCCTGGAGAGAAGCTCCACTGACCCAAACCAAGGCAAAAAGGACATTTCTGCTCCGTGTGTGCAGCTCCCTCAGTGATTGCACAATGTGATCCCGGGGAAGCAGCTTCCTCCCCAGTCACGGGCAGGGGCAGGAACTGGCTGCATTTAGAAATGCTGATATTTCTACCAAATCTCTCCAGCAGGAAGAAGCAAAGCGACAAAAACCAAACAGAACTCCTTTTTTTAGCTGTTTCTGGCAGCTGTTTTTGGGGCAGGCAGCAGAGCCTGGCTGCTGGGGACACCCAGAGCCACACAAAGCTCCTACAGCAAAGAGGTGCCCCCCTCCAGCTGTGACCTGGCCCTCCTGTGACTCCCAGGGGTCCCCTCAGGTACAGGGCAGTGTCTCATCCCTAATTCCCATTTTCCCAAGCCACTGGCAGTGAGCACAGAGCAGACTTTAACCCCTCCAGGTATTTTCCTTCGCTGCCCCAGGTAAGAGGAGTTTCTGGTCACAACCTGTTTTAGCCTCACCCAGATCTTCTGACCTCTTTTCAGTGCCTGACATTTTGCCAAATATATTTTTTGGGCTTCTAAAGTGGCTCAAACTGCCACAACTCTGAACACTGATCTGGTTAAACAGAAGTCTGGGAGCCAGGAGGGACCCCCTCAGTTGTGTAGAGATTCAAGACAAGCTGATCACTGGCCAGTGGAGAAGGATTATCCACAGCCTTGCCCGGTTCATTTGCTCCTTTTCCCCTGAAGTTACACAGGAAACTTGGGTTGGGCTTTGCTGGAGGAGACCCACGACTGCCAACTGTGTTTTATGTTCACAACATCCACCTGCAGCTCGTCCTACACCACATTCCTGAGCTGGTGCTAAAAGCACCTCACTGAGGCATTTTCACACTTGAACTTCCAGGATGGCTCAAAACACCACAGAACCCAAAGGGTCTCACCAGCATCCTTTCAGAATCATGGGACTGTCTGGCTGGGAAAAGCCCTGTGAGATCAAATCCAACCATCCCCCAGCCCTGCCCAGGCCACCCCTGACCCATGTCCCCAAGTGCCACATCCACAGGGCTTTGAAATCCCTGCAGGGATGGGGACTCCCCCCCTGCCCTGGGCAGCTGTGCCAGGGCTGGGCAGCCCCTTTTAGGAAGGAATTGTCCCAATATCCAACTGAAACCCCCCCATGGTTCCACTGAGGCCATTCCCACAAGCCCTGTGTCCCAGAAGAGCTGTTCTCACCACCAAACTCCACGGACCACCCCGAGCAGCTCTTTCACTTCACGGCCCAGCAGTGGGGTCTGTCTCACCTCTGACGGGCACCGAGGGACCCCAAAGGCCCCTGCAGGGAGAACTGTGCCCGATCTCCCTGCTGGCACAGCCACCCCTCCCCTTACCTGCCCAGGGCAGTGCCCAGAGCTGCTCCATGAGCATTCCTGCTGCTCCCAGGCTGGCTCCAGAGCTGTCCCATGTGGGGCTGCACATTCACCCCAAAATCAAAGTGTCCCTCTGGCTGCTGGCACAGCACTTTGTTTTCTGCACATATAAGGAAGTGGCTGGTGATGTTATCTGAGCACACTTCCTGTGTGATGTGGGGATGAGCACAAACCCTGTCACACAAACCCTGTGTCACACAAACCCTGTCACACAAACCCTGTGTCACACAAACCCCGTCACACAAACCCTGTGTCACACAAACCCCGTGTCACACAAACCTGTCACACAAACCCTGTGTCACACAAACCTGTCACACAAACCTGTCACACAAACCTGTCACACAAACCCCGTGTCACACAAACCTGTCACACAAACCCTGTGTCACACAAACCTGTCACACAAACCCTGTGTCACACAAACCCCGTGTCACACAAACCTGTCACACAAACCCTGTGTCACACAAACCTGTCACACAAACCCTGTGTCACACAAACCCTGTCACACAAACCTGTCACACAAACCCTGTGTCACACAAACCCTGTGTCACACAAACGTGTCACACAAACCCTGTCACACAAACCTGTCACACAAACCCTGCGTCACACAAACCCCGTGTCACACAAACCCTGTCACACAAACCCTGTCACACAAACGTGTCACACAAACCCAGTGTCACACAAACCTGTCACACAAACCTGTCACACAAACCTGTCACACAACCCTGTCACACAAACCCTGTCACACAAACCCTGTCACACAAACCCTGTGTCACACAAACCCTGTGTCACACAAACCCCGTGTCACACAAACCCTGTCACACAAACCCTGTCACACAAACCTGTCACACAAACCTGTCACACAAACCCTGTCACACAAACCCTGTCACACAAACCTGTCACACAAACCTGTCACACAAACCCCGTCACACAAACCCCGTGTCACACAAAGCTGTCACACAAACCCCGTCACACAAACCCTGTGTCACACAAACCCTGTGTCACACAAACCCTGTGTCACACAAACCTGTCACACAAACCCTGTGTCACACAAACCCTGTGTCACACAAACCCTGTGTCACACAAACCTGTCACACAAACCCTGTGTCACACAAACCCCGTGTCACACAAACCCTGTGTCACACAAACCTGTCACACAAACCCCGTGTCACACAAACCCTGTCACACAAACCTGTCACACAAACCCCGTGTCACACAAACCTGTCACACAAACCTGTCACACAAACCCCGTGTCACACAAACCCTGTCACACAAACCCTGTCACACAAACCCTGTGTCACACAAACGTGTCACACAAACCCAGTGTCACACAAACCCTGTGTCACACAAACCTGTCACACAAACCCTGTGTCACACAAACCCTGTGTCACACAAACGTGTCACACAAACCCTGTGTCACACAAACCCTGTGTCACACAAACCCCGTGTCACACAAACCCTGTCACACAAACCTGTCACACAAACCCTGTGTCACACAAACCCTGTCACACAAACCCTGTGTCACACAAACCCTGTCACACAAACCTGTCACACAAACCTGTCACACAAACCCTGTCACACAAACCCCGTCACACAAACCCTGTCACATAAACCCTGTCACACAAACCTGTCACACAAACCTGTCACACAAACCCAACACACAAACCCCGTGTCACACAAACCTGTCACACAAACCTGTCACACAAACCCTGTCACACAAACCCTGTCACACAAACTGTGTCACACAAACCTGTCACACAAACCTGTCACACAAACCCTGTCACACAAACCTGTCACACAAACCTGTCACACAAACCCCGTGTCACACAAACCCTGTGTCACACAAACCTGTCACACAAACCTGTCACACAAACCCTGTCACACAAACCTGTCACACAAACCCTGTCACACAAACCCTGTCACACAAACTGTGTCACACAAACCTGTCACACAAACCTGTCACACAAACCCCGTGTCACACAAACCCTGTGTCACACAAACCTGTCACACAAACCTGTCACACAAACCTATCACACAAACCCTGTCACACAAACCCTGTCACACAAACCTGTCACACAAACCCCGTGTCACACAAACCCTGTGTCACACAAACCTGTCACACAAACCTGTCACACAAACCCTGTCACACAAACCTGTCACACAAACCCCGTGTCACACAAACCCTGTCACACAAACCTGTCACACAAACCCCGTGTCACACAAACCTGTCACACAAACCCCATCACACAAACCTGTCACACAAACCTGTCAAACAAACCCCATGTCACACAAACCTGTCACACAAACCTGTCACACAAACCTGTCACACAAACCTGTCACACAAACCTGTCACACAAACCCCGTGTCACACAAACCCTGTCACACAAACCTGTCACACAAACCCTGTCACACAAACCTGTCACACAAACCTGTCACACAAACCTGTCACACAAACCCTGTGTCACACAAACCCCCTGTCACGTTCCACGCTGCCACGGGACAATTCCAGCCAGGTCTGGGCTATTCTGGGATTTGACTGTGAGATCTGGGATTTTTTTTTCCCTGAGGAAGGAGGTTTTGTGTGCTCCAGGTCGGCACAGCCCTGTGTGGGAGTGCTGCATTCCAGGGCTGATGCTCCCCAGCTCCTGGCCAAAGGAATCTCCCCAATTGGAATGTCATGTCTGGCTGGTTAAAAGAAGAGCAAATAAATGAACCCAGTGAAAATAAAAGCAGAACCCAGTGAAAATAAAACCAGCAGGGAAAAGGCTCGGAGAGACCTCAGGGATCCCTGCTGGAATTAGCTCTGATCCCCCCCAGGTCAGGATGGCACTGCCAGGGGCTCCTGGGGCTGCACATTCCCTCACTTCCCACTCCACTCATCCCTGACTGCAGGCTGGGATCCAGCTGAAGCCACTTTCTGCTTTCATTCTGCTCCCCATGGCAGCTTTCTAGACATTAAATGTTAGTTTTTCTGTGTACCAAGATCATGAAACTGCAGCGTCTGCTGGAGGAAACCAAAGGAATCCTTCCAGACCATAAAGGAAATGAAACACTGGAAATGAAAGATCATCTCCTCCCCTGTGGGCTTCTCAGAAACACACACTGCTTTGGGTGGGAAGGGACCTTAAAGCCCATCCAGTGCCACCCCCTACCTTTCCAATACCCCCTTAATTTCTAATTTACTAATCACTGGGCTTCCAGCAACACCCATAAAACGTGGCTTCATGCCAAAGGTCCAAATGCCACTCCTGATAAAAGCCATCAGCACCAGCCCCCACAGAGCAGCAAACCCCCTTTTCTGTGTTTGTACTGAACCCATTTTCTTCTGGGTTTTGGGTTTGAGGCACTTTTAGCAGCCATTTCAGGGTAGGATTCCCATTCCTTCTCACCTGGGTTCCTCCTGCCCTTCCAGCCATTCAGTGCTGTGATATACAAAACCTTTATATAAAATCTATCAAATGGATTCCTACATAAAGATCTCTGTAAGAGATACATGAATTCCCTCACAGGTTTTTACCCAATGTCACAACATTGGAGGTGTAGGGCAAGAAGCCCCCAAAAACCCCTCATGGACCAAACATTTTGAGAGGATTTGTCAGAAATGAAAATATTTCAGACAGACCATCTATGGCTTTCCTGTCAAAGGATGGATCTGGAGTCAAGTTTTACTTCTAGGGGGTTTTTTATACTTACACTTTTTTATAGTCATATGTAATTTTGTACTTTCATGGTGCTTTAAATGCTTAAAATTCTACATGATGCTTCTTTTTTATTGTCTTGTGGCTCCAGGGACGGGTCTGGCCCAGGTGAGCAGTAAAAGCCTCTTCTCCTGCAGTGACTCCCCACCAGGGCAGGGTTTGGCAGCTTAGAGCAGGCCTGTAACAGCTTTAGAGACCCCCTCTGTTCCTACTCAGGTGTCTCATTGCACTGGAAATGTGTTTTAAACAATGTCTTGTTTCGGCCAAGAAATTCTGTGCATGACTGAGGGGAAAAGGAAAAGGAAAATGTTGGATTGAAGGGTAAAGTTCCAGCACGAGCAGCTGCAGCACCAGCTCTCCAGGCCACCCAGAGCTGCCTGCAGGGAGGCTCCAGGCTCCCTCACCCAGCTGGCAGGGAGGGAACACTCATTTTTAACTGGGAATAACAGCACTGGAGTGAACAGAGTCCCCCCTGGTCCCAGAGCAATGTATGTCACAGCCCCACAGGGCATTAGGGCTCTTTTCTCATTAATTCAGCTCAGAGCATCTCAGCAGCCCAGAAGTGTCTGAGCAGAGCTTTGAAGGAGGGAAGAATTGAGATGTTGGAAGGAGGGAAATGCAGTTTGTCAGGAATGAAGGCTGTACTGCTGTGCCTGGCACAGTGAGACAGCAGGACAGGGGATAAGTGACTGTGGGATAAGTGACATTCCCTTCCCAGGGTGCCCAGTGACATCAGGATTCACCCCAGAGAGTGAAACCCATCCTCTCCTTTGCCTGGCACTCCTGCACTGCTTCCACAGAAAAGCCAGGATCTGGAGATGGCAGAAATGCCTCTGAACCACCTGAGCTGAGCAGCCCCAGACCCAGCACCCACTGCCCCAGCTGGGCTAGAGAGGGTTCAACACCAAAACCTGGTTTGGGAGGGAGAGGAGACCAAACCAGGACAGGACCAAGCTCAGTGGTTCAAGGTCAAACCCTGCAGGACCCCCCAGTTCACCCTCTCCCAGGGAACACGGGGGGAAGGCAGGGAAAGCCTGGGAGGAGCAGAGTGGCAGCTCCTGGGTGTGGAGCCCAGAGAGCTGCTCTGGGATGTGGAGGGGCCAAAACCCCTCCCAGGATCAGGTACCTGCAGCCCCTCACTGCCCAGGGGGGCACATCCCACCTGAGCTCCGAAGGGACGGCACATTCCAGGCTCTGGGATTGCTGTTAAGGCACCAGAAGTGATGGATAAAACCCCCCCAGGCCCTCCCCAGCCCATTGCTCCCAGAACAGGGACCCACCTTTCCTTTTCCACCTGCTCTTCCTGCCGTCCTTGGTGGCGCAGCCGTCGCTGCTGCTGCTGCTGTTCTCGGAGCTCTGCGAGTCGGACTGGCCATCACTGCTCTCCTCCGAGCCCTCTGACAGCTCCTTCAGCCCGTCTGGGACGTCCTTCTGCAGGGGGACACAGGCACACAGAGTCACCCCCCGGGCCAGCCCCTCCCACGGGCAGCAGAACCCTCAGAACAGGGAGGTTTTTATCCACCGGGGATTTTCTGCTGCTCCGGAGCAGAGTCAGAGCTGCTCCACCGCTGGCCTCAAACACTCTGCTGCCCTCTGGGAGTCCATTTAAACACTCAGTGCAGGTGACACGTCCTTACCACCACCCTCACCATCCCTCACAGGAGGCTTTAACTGCTCTACCCTGATTTCTCCACCCCTGATCACCAACTCCAAAGCAAGGGCCCAGAGGGACGGGACACAGGAGAATGGCTCCCCACTGCCAGAGGGGTCAGATGGGATCCTGTTCCCACCAGACCAGAGCAGCCCCTGACCTGCCAACACAGGTCCTGGGGAAAACACGCCTGGCACTGGTTTCTGAGTGGTCCTTACACCCTGTGAGGAGGGGCTGAGGGAGCTGGGGGGGCTCAGCCTGGACAAAAGGAGGCTCAGGGGGGACAATCTGGCTCTACAACTCCCTGACAGGAGGGGGGAGCCAGGAGGGTCCCCAGTTCCCAGGGAACAAGGGACAGGAGGAGAGGGAACAGCCTCAGGTTGTGCCAGGAGAGGGTCAGGTTGGACAGGAAGAGGAATTTCTCCCTGGAAAGGGTGGTCAGGCCCTGGCAGGGGCTGCCCAGGGAGGTTTGGAGTGCCCAGCCCTGGAGGTGTCCCAGGAAGGCCTGGCTGTGGCACTCAGTGCTCTGGGCTGGGGGACAGGGTGGGGATGGGACACAGGAGGGATCCATGGGCTGGGAGGGCTTTTCCAACCTCAAGGATTCTGGGATTCTGGGATTCAGTGAAAGCCCTGTGCAGCCCAGGCTGTGGGGGGAGCACCTGCACTCACCTGTGGGTTTGGGCTGTTCCCCTCAGAGGGAGCAGCAGCTCTTCCATCCCTCCCACACCAAGCCCAGCCTGCCCTCTAGTGCTGATCCCATGGGATCCACACTGCAACACTCATTTCCAGGGCAGGAGAACTGGCTGTTCCCTGCTGTTCCCTGCTGCTGAGCTGTCCAGGTGTGGTGGGTCATGTCCCCCCTGCTCCCCCACCTGAAAAGCTCTGGGCACCTCCCAGAGGTGCTGAGCCAGGAGGAGATGGACTGTGGCCCATCCCAACCCTCATCCCTGCTCTGCCTCTGTGCCACCCCCTCAGCCAAGGCTGAACTGGTGCCAAAGTTCCAAAGAACTGGTGCTTCATTCCAAAGAATCCTTAGGAATGTGTGAGGCAGCAGGAGGGAACAGCTGGACAGCTCTGGGTGTGTCCCACAGGGAATCCCTTCTGCTGGGAAAAGCACCTCAGAACAGCTCTGCCCGGACCTGGAGACAACTGACTCCTTGTCCTGGCCCTGAAACCAGAGCCAGGAGTGACTTCCACACCCAAGGCCAATTAGGGTGACAAGGGCTGTCAGTGTTAATGACCCTGTGGTTCCATTCCTCTCTGTCCAGGAGGGAGTGAGAGAGGAAAAGTGTCCCCGTGGGGACCCCCCACACTGAGCAGGTCTGGGCACAGCCTGCAGAGACAATCCACACCAAACCAGGAATGGTGTGAGGCCTCCTTCTAGTGTTTAAAACACAGATTATTTTTAAATACACCAATCAGATCCTCCCATATCTTTCCCTCTGTCTTCCTAACAGACTGAGGACAAAAGGTGATTTTTCATTTCTAGAGACAAGCTGAGAGCACTGAAGGTGAAGTCACCCTTTCAGGGCTGAAGTTCCACTGACATTTTAATTATTCCTTCATTTCTGGGACAGTGACTGATATCAGCAAACCACCCTGTGGGTAACAAGAGCAGCTCCAGCTGTGCCCTCACACCCAGTGCTCAGGAGGGAACGTCCACACTCCAACTCCTGCCAGTGAGGAACAGTCCCCTACTCAGGATTATCCTGGATAATTTGGACATCAGGAGGAATTTCCTCATGGAAAGGATGGTCAGGCCTTGGCAGGGGCTGCCCAGGGAGGTTTGGGGTGTCCCAGGAAGGCCTGGCTGTGGCACTCAGTGCTCTGGGCTGGGGGACAAGGTGGGGATGGGGCACAGGGGGGGATCCCTGGGCTGGGAGGGCTTTTCCAACCCCAGGGACTCCGAGATCCCAACCCAAGGTGTTTTTAAACGGACCAAAGTCACCTGAGCACCCCAGGGAGGTGCCAGGAGGACACTCACTCACTCACTCACTCACTCATTCACTCACTCACTCACTCACACACTCACTCACTCACTCACCTTCAGGGTGTAGACTCCCATGCGTCCCGGCACCTTGTAGAAGATGCCCTCCTCCCCGCGGGAGTTGGTGTGTAACATGGCATTCAGGCAGGCCAGGGGGGACGTCCCACTGCAACAGAGCACCAGCTTAGAGCCCAGGGGGCTTTGGGAGCTCATCTCCTGCCTGCTGGGGGGACCCTCACCCAACTATCCCACTCATGCAGAGGCACAAAGATCCCAGACCCAGCTCGCGTTCCCAGGGAGGACACGAGCTGGAGCTGCCACAGGGACACCACTCCACGAGTGCTCCAGCCAGGGGGAAAAAAGCAAACGAAAAAAGCCCCCACGTTCAGGCTCTCCAAGACTTTTTAGCCAGACATCAGCCCAGTCCCAGGGTTTTCCAGGCTCTGGATGCTCCAGGTTGCTGGCGTGGACCTCGGAGCGGGTTTGGTGGGAGCTCACAACGGGCTGCACGGGGATTTGAAGGTGTGTTGGGGGGCTTTTTTTCCAAAATAGAACCCACATCTCACAAACACGAGGGCTGTGGGATAAAGAATGGGATAAATTACACCATTTCCCCTGAAAAGAGGGGAGATCTCCAATCCCAGCAGGAGGGTGGAGGCAGAGGATCCCTCTTTTCACCGGTGAGGTGTCTTTTGTTTGGCTTTTTAAACCCACCCTGCTGCAGGCAGGAGCAAACCCAGGAGGCACAGGGGTGACCTGCAGGGACAGGGGGATCACAGCCTCTCCCAGCCAGGTGTCCCTGCTCCCAAAGCACACAAATGGGGAATCCTTCAGGAACCAGAGCCACCAAACTGACTGACACCCCGAATTTGTGACTGCTGGAGTGAACTCCCCGAGCAGGAGGCACAGCTGTGCCTGCAGTAAACCCAAACATTGCAAAAACCCCCCCAGATGGGGTGAAAAAAGGAGGAGAGGGAAATACAGGGGGGATGAGCAGAGCCCTCCAAGGATTTGGGCAGGGCCTTGTGCAGCAAGGCACCATTCCCTGCTGGGATCAGGACAGGCCAGATCCATGGGCTGGGCCCAAAGGTGAGACCCAGCAAAGCTGAGCTCTGCAGGAAAACCCTTTCACACTGCACTGATTGTTTTAGGGAAGCACAGAAATCCTTCCCTGGGAGGGTGGGCAGGCCCTGGCACAGGTTGCCCAGGGAAGCTGTGGCTGCCCCTGGATCCCTGGAAGTGTCCAAGGCCAGGTTGGAGCACCCTGGGCTGGTGGAAGGTGTCCCTGCCCATGGCAGGGGGTGGGATGGGATGAGCTTTAATGCTCCTTGCAACCCAAACCATTCTGGGATTTGATGATTTTATGCCTTTTTCCCCAAAGCCTGTGGAGGAGCAGGGATCTCTCCAAATCCCTCCCATTCCCAGGAAGCCTCAGGGTGGCAGGAGAGCTCTGCCACAGCCCTGACCTGCACCTCACCAAGCACATCCTCTTAAAAACTGCACCAGAGCAGAATCCCAGCATTTCACAGCAGTGTGGGCAGAGCTAGGCTTGGGAAGCTCCCCAAGGAATGATGCCTTGGCAGGACCCATCTTTACAAAAGCTTTACTCATCTGGCACCTCCACTGCTCCTCCTGAACTAATTCCCTGTTTGACAGCTTCTCCTTACTTTTAATTCCCTGTTTTCTCATGTTTGCCCCTCTCAAGGTACGTGCCCATCCCTGGCACAAATCCAACACTACTCCAGCCTGTCACACAAGTTATTATTAAATTTTTTAAAGTTAAAACTAGCCAACAAATCCCACTTCACTTTGAAAAGAAATGGGTTGGATTTGGGCAGAAGATACATGGTCATTTCACATCCTTTCTGCCTCTATGGGCGAGTCCTCGTGAGCACCCAATCCCTACGGGAACCATCCCATTCCCAGGACTGTCCCTCACTCCCAGCCCTGCTCTGGGTGCAGGATGGTGGTTCCCAGCTCCAACCAGTCTGACCAGTCCCTCAGGGCAGCTGCTGCACCAGCAGCTCCCACCTGAGCTGATCTGGATCTCCACTGGCACAGGAACCTCCGAACCGGGCACTGGAACCTCCAAACTAGAAACACAAACCTCCAAACTGGAAAAAAACCACCAAATCTCACCCAAAAAGACAAAAGAGAACAAGCCAAGGTGCTCCCCCAGACCCCAGAAGGCATGGGGGCTGTGCTGACCCTGCCTGATCCCAGGGAAACACTTTCCTTGGATAAAAGGGGGCTTTCCCCAGCCCTGGCAGTTTGCTCCCAAATACACCTGCACTGGGACTGGGGTTACATTTATCCTTGGAGATGAAACCTGTTCTCCCTGGATGGAGGGATTTCACCCCTGGTTGGGTCTTTGCTGCCCCTGTGCTTGGAATCCCCCAGCATTCCCTCACTCCTCTCTCCACTCCCTGTGCTTGGAATCCCCCAGCATTCCCTCATCCCTCTCTCCACTCCCTGTGCTCTGCACCCAGCCCACCTCCTGCTACCTGAAGTGCCAGAGCTGCCCAAAAGCAGCCTGAGGATCCAGATGTTGTTCTTCCAGTGATTTTAGTGCCTTTTTCCCTGACTTTATACCCAAGGCCATCTCCTCCCTGTGCCAGGAACACACACTGGACCAACAGCCAGCTCTGGCAGCTCCCACCACTCCACCCCAAACCAAGCAGGTGATGCAAAGATGAGTTTCTGTCTGCTCCAGGTGCATCACCACCCCCAATTTCACTCCAATCCCTCCCAAATCCACAGGGATCCACGGGCAGCTCCAGCTCTGCCAGCTGGTAACACGCCAGACCTGCTGGCAGGGAATCTCCAGCCGGGATTTATCCTTCAGGGAAGAGCCTGTGGAGCTCAGCAAGGCTGTGCCATGACCAGCCTGTAACTGCTCTGCTCCTTGGTGTCCTGTCAGGGCTCTGCCAGACCTGCTGCAGCTCAAATCCCTCAGTTTTATTCCCAAAGCTCCCGAACTGGAACGTTCTCCTGCTTTGCATCACGGCCATGGACCACCCCGGGCTCCAGCTGAGCTCAGGTTTGGCTCTTGGCTTGAAGATGAGAGGTCTGAGGTGCAGATGCACAAACCTGCTGGGCTGGAGAGGCAGGAGGGGCATCAGGATGAGGCTGGATGGGGCTGGGGGCACCCTGGAACAGTGGGAGGTGTCCCTGCCCGTGGCAGGGGGTGGCACTGGATGGGCTCTGAGGTCCCTTCCCAGACAAACCATTCCATGATTCCATGGCTCAGGGTGCCATTGTCTCCTCCTCACTTGGTGTGTGATGTGCTGACCCGGGACACAGGGGCAGGGACAGCTCCAAATTCCACTTTACTGCACCCAGACAGGATTCCATCCACAAATCCAAGCCCTTGGATCAAGGTGCTGCATCTGCACAGGGCACGTTTAGGATTTCTCTGAACTCGTGTTTCCCTCAGGAATTTACTGTAGGAAGAGCCAGGCCTGGCTCCTGCCAGGGCTGATTTCCCTGGATCTGCCTGGGCTGTTTCCATCCCAAATCTCACTGATGCACTGGAAATGGAACACAGGTAGCACCAGGGCACTGGAACTTTGTGCTGCCCAGGAACAGGAGCCCTTTCCAAGCCTGCTCTGACACACCAGGCAGGACCTGCCTGGTCAGGACACTTCCCTGGAGACAGAAGCACTTCCCTGATGAGAACCAGATAAATCCTGACACAGGGAACACTGACTCAGGCATCCTGCACCTCCAAAAGCCACTGGTGCCTCACCCAGTGCTTCCAACACCCATTTCTGACCAAAATTCCAGCAGTGCACCAAGGCAAGGATGCAGATACAGCCCTGGGGGACAGCCTGGATCCGGGTTATCCATCCCCTGGCACTCCCAGCTCTGCTTTTCCATGCAAATCCCGCTCAGAATTTGCCACCCCGGGTGAGTGCAGACCCGAGCTGGGTGTGCTGCTGGGAGCAAAGAGCCTTTGCAGCTGGACTGTCACTGATGCACTCCCAGCAGTGCATTATCCTGACTTTATTCCAGCTGGGAATTGTGTGTTCAGGGAGAGCAAACCTGTTTGAAGTGGTGTGGTGATGGGTGGGATGATCACCCAGTGCTGGGGACAGCCCAGGGACACATGGACAGGAGCCCTGGGAAAACCTGGATCAATGTCCTGGGGTTACACTGGTTCCCACCTCAGCTGAGAAACCCTTGGGAGGTCTGGGATCAGGATCCTGGATCAGGACAGGCTGGCAAATCCAGCTGGCTTTGTGCACTGGAATGAGCTGGTATTAAAGCACAAACATCCCTCTGGGAGAGTTTGGGGGGCTCGGGGGTGACTCCAGCAGCCTCTACCAGGGCTCCCTTGGTTTCCATGGCATTCCCAGCACACACTGAAACTTCCTGGCTTTTCCTTTTCCAAAAAAAAAAAAAAAAAATAAAAGCTCAGCAAAGCTGGGCCTTTGAGTGAAACCTGCCCCAGCCAGGGCAGCACAAAGGGACTGGTGGTGCCAGGGCAGGGGCCACGGGCCAAGATCCTGTGCCCTCCTCATTGTCTGCCTGAAGTCTTAAGTCCCTTCACTTCCCCAGAACTGATGCTTTATCCTCACTCCCACTGTACTGAGGCTTGGGAAAAACCAGGGAGGGACAAATCCACCCCTCACAGCTTCCTCTGCCAGAGGCAAAATGGTTTGAGTTGGAATCAACCCAAGGGCTGAGCTGGAACCAAAACTGGTTCAGCCTGGGGAAGGGAAGGCTCCAGGAAAACTTCAGAGCCCCTTCCAGGGCTGAAAGGGGCTCCAGGAGAGCTGGAGAGGGACTGGGGACAAGGGGGGGATGGTTTCCCACTGCCAGGGGGAAGGGAGAGATGGGAGATTGGGAAGGAATTCCTGGATGGGAGGGTGGGGAGGCCCTGGCACAGGTTTCCCAGAGGATCTGTGGCTGCCCCTGGATCCCTGGCAGTGTCCAAGGCCAGGTTGGACGGGGCTTGGAGCAACCTGGTGCTGCCAGTCACTGAAATGAGGGGGTTAGTAATGACTCCCTGCTAATGCCAGCCAAAACCAACCAATTTAACAGACCCGTGGAATTTATAAACCCATGACTGACACACAAATTGCATTTTTTTTTTTTTACATTACTGCCCGAACAAGGGGGTTTGGGAACTTGTAAATATTAACTCAGTTCTGAAAATCACCATTTTCCACGTGCACACTGTCACTGATGAGCTGGAGAACTGATCTCAGGGGGATTCCCAGCCAGGGACTGTCCCTGTGCCAGCAGGACAGGCACATTCCTCACTTATCTGGATGCTGGGAGGGCCAAAGCACGGCAGGGGTGGCTCTTGTGGGGAACAGGCAGCTGTGAGGCCACAGCACAAGGAATGGGTGTTCTGAGCTCTCCCCCACTGAGGAGTTCTCCCAGCTGCCCAGCATTTCAGCCCAACACACACATCCCACCTTTTCCTGCCCAGAAATCCCAAAATAAAGTCAACATTTCAAACAGGACGTTTTAACCCCCCCCCCCCACTGAATCAAAAGCTTCTTCAGACTGAGCAGGAAAAAGGGGGTTGAGTGGGAAATGAAGGTTAAGGTGAAGACTCTGCCCCCAGCAGCTGCCTGGGGAAGGGATGGAAGGAGGTGGAGCTTCCACCCTGCAATCCCCCTGGAGCATCCCTTCCACCCTGCAATCCCCCTGGAGCATCCCTTCCACCCTGCAATCCCCCTGGAGCATCCCTTCCACCCTGCAATCCCCCTGGAGCATCCCTTCCACCCTGCAATCCCAATGGAGCATCCCTTCCACCCTGCAATCCCCCTGGAGCATCCCTTCCACCCTGCAATCCCCCTGGAGCATCCCTTCCACCCTGCAATCCCAATGGAGCATCCCTTCCACCCTGCAATCCCCCTGGAGCATCCCTTCCACCCTGCAATCCCCCTGGAGCATCCCTTCCACCCTGCAATCCCAATGGAGCATCCCTTCCACCCTGCAATCCCAATGGAGCATCCCTTCCACCCTGCAATCCCCCTGGAGCATCCCTCTAACCCTGCAATCCCCCTGGAGCATCCCTTCCACCCTGCAATCCCACTGGAGCATCCCTTCCACCCTGCAATCCCAATGGAGCATCCCTTCCACCCTGCAATCCCAATGGAGCATCCCTTCCACCCTGCAATCCCAATGGAGCATCCCTTCCACCCTGAAATCCCAATGGAGCATCCCTTCCACCCTGCAATCCCACTGGAGCATCCCTTCCACCCTGCAATCCCAATGGAGCATCCCTTCCACCCTGCAATCCCCCTGGAGCATCCCTTCCACCCTGCAATCCCAATGGAGCATCCCTTCCACCCTGCAATCCCAATGGAGCATCCCATCCACCCTGCAATCCCAATGGAGCATCCCTTCCACCCTGCAATCCCAATGGAGCATCCCTTCCACCCTGCAATCCCAATGGAGCATCCCTTCCACCCTGCAATCCCACTGGAGCATCCCTTCCTGCACTGCAATCCCACTAGATCATCCCCCCTTCCCCCCTTCCCTGCTCCAAGGGCCTGAGCTGCCTTGGGCTGGATTTTAAAACCAAAGTGACCAAACAAAAATGGTCAAAGTGCTCCAGTTGTGCCGTATTTGGACCTCCAAACCCTCCCCTCAGCACATCCCACAGGGTGATTTATCCACCAAGGGGTGACTCCAGGTTAAAGCTGCAGTTTCAATGTGGGCCCAGCAGATCCCTGCACTCTCCTGCCCCGGGATCCCTCTGGAGCAACACCCTGTGCCAGGGATCCCGCAGGCAGAGGGGCAGCTGCTGCTGGGCACCCAAAGGGGACTGGTTCCACCCCAGGGAGCTGCCCCCAGCACAGGGAGGGGTTCATTAGTGACACAGCACCAGGTGACCCAGCAGGGAGAGTCATTCCCACCCTCCCTGCCCCAGGGACTGCACAAACCTCCCCCAAACCTGCCCCAGGGGCCGGGCTTTGCTCAGGGGGCAGCATTTCCCATTTTTTTTTTCCCTTTGGAGCATCCCCTTCTTCCCCACTTCCCACGTGAACCAGAACGTTCACACCAACAGCTTTTTGCTCAGCAAGGTATTAAAAGGTGGTGGTTGAGAAGACCCTGGTTCCAGGAGTCTGGAAGTGCCAGGGCAGAGCCAAGAGCCCCCTCCCCATCCCCATCCCACCCAGGACGTCAGACAGGGGCAGGGTTAGGAAAGCAGGGGGATCCCAGCTCGGGTCCCACGTTAAACTTGGCTTTTTCCCCACAAGCAGCACCCAGTGGTGGCCCCAGACAAGGTGCACACACCCCACATGCAACCCAAGCACCCCCTCACCCCAAACCAGCAGGGACAGGGAGGGGACACAGCGAGGAGCCGGGCACCCCCCAGGGACATCATTCCCAGAGGGAGGCAAAGGGCATGCAGGGAGGGCAGGGCAGGGCCAGGAGGGTCACACCAGGGCCAGGACCAGGGGCAGGGGCTCAGGGGGGCAAAGCAGGGGCTCTGCATTAGGGCTGGCAGGGGGGGTTAGGGAGGAGCAGCTTCGGGGCAGGCAGCAGTGGGTTCTTACCTTCTGCAGGTGGAGGGCAACCCAAAAAAAGGAGAGAAAGACCCCTTTAAAAACTCGAGCAAAACAACGGACTCATGGTTAATTCACACAAACCCTCCCCCCCCTCCATCCACCAGAGCCACATTTTAAATGTTTTGGGGTCGACCTGTGGGAATGTGGAGCCCAGGGGAGCCCTGGGGAGGGAGGTGGCACTGCCAGGGGGGTCCAGTCTGCTCCCAGGGCAGCTCCAACCACAGGACTGTCACCTTCCCTGGGGATGAGCTTCCCAGGAGCCAGGGGAGCCCTCTGGAAGTCTGTCTGTCTGCCCCGTGCAGACATACAGTGGAACAGGAACTTATTCCTTCAGCCCACTCAGCACAACTCTCAGCTCACAGCCCCAGGGCAAAGAGCAGCCCTGGAACCCAGACTGGCAGGGGTTAGATGGAGCAGGACCTTCAAAGAGCAGCCCTGGAACCCAGACTGGTAGGGGTGGGATGGAGCAGGACCTTCACCAGCCCCAGGGCACAGAGCAGCCCTGGAACCCAGACTGGCAGGGTCAGATGGAGCAGAACCTTCAAAGAGCAGCCCTGGAACCCAAACTGCCAGGGTCAGATGGAGCAGGACCTTCACCAGCCCCACAGATGATCCATGGTCTCACCAAGCTACCAACAATGCCAACTCAGGCACATTTGGGCCTCCCCCCAGCACTGGGGCTCCCCTCACCCTGTCTCACACCCTGCAGCCCCTCTGGGCACACCAGCACTGCCAGTGAGGGGCTCTGCCTGAAAACAGGGATCCTGAGGGATCCTGGAGCTGCACACATGGATCCTGAGGGTTCCTGGAGCTGCACAGGAGGATCCTGAGGGTTCCTGGAGCTGCCACGTGCACCCAAACCAGGAGCTGGGGCAGGACCAGGAGTGCAGACAGAGGTCTCAGCCACACTCAGGGGAAGCCCCCTCCTCTAAGGCTTTTGGGGCACAGAGTTAAGAGCTCCAGTGCTTTTGGGTTCCCCCTCTGTGTTTCTGGCACAGAACCATGAGCCAGCTCGTACTGAAGAGAAACCCTGAGCTGAGTTTTTTGAGGCCTCTGTTCTCCAGGAGAGAGCCAAGCTCTGATTCCTGCAGTGCTCATCAACACAGGATTACTCTCCCTGTCCCCAGTCCCTCTCCAGCTCTCCTGGAGCCCCTTTAGGCTCTGGAAGGGGCTCCAAGGTCTCCCTGGATCCTTCTCTTCTCAAGGAGAGTGTTCAAGGGGCAGAAGTGGCAACTCCAGCTTTTCCTCACTTTGGGAATTGTCCTGGTAGAAGCTCCTGCCTGGCTCAGAGCACAGAACCCTGCCCAAGGGGACAGCCAGGAGTGCCCAGAGGTGACACCCAAACACCAGTGACCTGGTTAAACATTAACCTGGAGCCCTCCCTGGGACTCCACCTGACAGGCACTGATCCAAAAATAGCTCTGACCCGGACTTTACACCGGAGCCTTTCCACAGGGGTTTCATTGAACACATCCCAGAGGCCTCAGACAACACCCCCTGCTCTGCCCTCAGCTACAAATGTCAGCTGGTCACTGTTTGTCCCCTCCAGAAAGCACCAAACCCAGCTCTGAGCTGCCTGAAGAACTCCCTGCCCTGGCCTTCCTGACCCTCCCTGCTCCCAGCCCCACTCCTGAGGAACCCAGGGAGAAACCCTGGAGAGCCCCTTGCAATTAAAACACTGCCAAAAAATTCCCCTTTCCCACCGGGAAAACATCAGCAAAGAGCCCCAGGACCCCAGCTGTGAGTCAGGAATCCTGCACAGCACGGCCCTAAGAGGCTGGCAGTGCTTTTAGGGACGTTTTAGAAGAGCCATCTCCCAGGAGAGAGACAAAAATCTCACTCACTGGAGAGGTCTGAGATAACCCAGGCTGGTGGTTCCTCAGCAAGGCACGTGGATGTCCCTGTCCTGCCCCCCAAACACACCCAACACCACCAATGTCAAAGCCAGGGGACACGAATTCAAGGTGTCCCAGCTCATCTGGAGGTCACCTTCAAAAGCAGCTGTGAATTAAACAATGTGTGAAGTTATTTATGGTCCAGTTGGCTGCAGCACCTCCCAGGCCAGCTCACAGTTTGCAAATTCAGCCCCCTGGAAGGAGGTTTGAGGTACAGGAAAACCAAACACTCCTGGCCATTAAGAGAAGAAGCCAGCAGAGAATGCTAATTTTGGTCAGATATTCACTGATTTTAACACGTCCAAGGAGATCAAGGAAATTAAAAAACGTGGATTTAAAAAGCTGCTTCTCCTCAAACAAACGTGACTCCCTGTTGCTGCCTCTCACTGCCCATCCACCCCAGGGAACTCTCCCAGCTGGCTCCTGGAGCACCAGGACAAAAAAATCCTAAATACAGGTGAGGCAACCAGCCAGTATCACCCTGGGTTTCTGTTCTGTTACCAAAAAAAAACGTTATGAAAGATCTTGCCTTGTCCAAAACTCGGCCAAACTGCCCTGCACGCAGCAGAGATCTCTGTTCCCTCAGCTGCTGTTGTTTCATATCACAAGCTGTTTTATATTCTCCTTCTTCCCTGCAATTCCAAACCCTCTACAGCAGCACCAGTGCCCTGAGTCCCCTGAACTCCCCCCCCATTCCCTCGAGCTCCTCCAGGAGCAGCTCCTGCCCAAGCACAGCCCAGGGATCACTGCAGGGACAGGGACTGGCTGCCCTGCAAACAGCAAATTGACATCCCCTGGGCTCCCACTCCCCTCTGCCTCACCCCAGCACGTCCCTGGGAAGGTCACCTGTCACTTCTGGGATTGTTTTCTCCCTGGAAATCAGGGATTCTAAAGGGTTTGACGTAACTGAGGATCTGAGGCCATAAATGGTGAGTAAAAACCCAACAAACACCCCCTGCAGTGGGAGCTGGCAGAGTTTAAGGATGAGGTGTTTGGTGGGAGTGCTTTGCTACCAAGAAATCTGCAATTTGGTTTATTGAAAGCGAATTGCACTGAGAAACAACTCCCAAAACTCTAGAAACACCTGAGACTCTCACCTTTCACCCAAGGCAGGAGCCAGGACAGGGCACTGCTGTCACCTGCTGCCAGGGGCTCTGCCAGAATGAACCTCCACAGCCTGGAGAGCTCCCCCTGCTCCCCTGACAGCCTTTTCCTCCTCCCCTAACAGCAGTTTTCCTCTAAGAAATGTTGATTTTGTGTTCAGCCCATCTTGCCACGGGCTGTGACTCGCCAGAACCCCAACCCAGCCACCAGCACTGGCCCTCACTGCAATGTAAGTGCTTAAAATGGGACAATCCTTTAGGGTTTAACCCAAATAAAGCTTCATTACACCAATTTAACACCTGAGGGGAACCATCCCTACCCAGCACCCAGGTGTGGCCAAGGGGAGGAGCTGAGATGAGTTTCCCCCCTGGCTGTTCCCACCAACACCCCTGGCACTGGAGCTGAGGAGTCTGTGCTGTCCTGGTGCTCAGCACCAGCTCCTGGAGAGGGGAAAACAACTCCCCCAGCCCAGGCTCAACCCCCAGCCCAACCCTGAGGGGAGGAGGAGAGGCTGACAAGGGTTACAGGCACTGCTGCACTTCTGGTCTGCCCTTTTTGGTTTTGCTGTTTGGTCCCACATGTGGCCTGAGCAGGCAGAGACTGGACCCTTTGGGTGCCACCTGAGCTCCTGCTCGAGGCTCTGCCCCGAGAGAGAACACCCTGAACTGCTAAAAAGGGTCCTGAGTCCCCTAAAAAGGGTCCTGAGTCTCCCAAAAAGGGTCCTGAGTCTCCCAAAAAGGGTCCCGAGTCTCCCAAAAAGGGTCCTGAGTCTCCCAAAAAGGGTCCTGAGTCCCCTAAAAAGGGTCCTGAGTCCCCCAAAAAGGGTCCTGAGTCTCCCAAAAAGGGTCCTGAGTCTCCCAAAAAGGGTCCTGAGTCCCCTAAAAAGGGTCCTGAGTCCCCCAAAAAGGGTCCTGAGTCTCCCAAAAAGGGTCCTGAGTCTCCCAGAAAGGGTCCTGAGTCTCCCAAAAAGGGTCCTGAGTCCCCCAAAAAGGGTCCTGAGTCCCCCAAAAAGGGTCCTGAGCCCCCATGCCTGGGTGTTTGCTGGCCCTGTGCTCTGCCACCAGGACAGAGCAGTGCAAAGAGGCAAGTTTGGGATGGTTGCTTAGTTCCAAAACAGAAGAAGAGGCCCAGACAACCCTCTTTATCCCCCCCTCTCTTTTCATGTGCTCTCAGAAAACAGAAGAAACACTTCGTACCTCACATGGACAATTGTCCCCTCACCCATCTCTGGGAAGGAGGGGAGCCAGGACTCTGGAATTCAGCTGCCCTGGAGCTGCCCTGTGCCCAAACCAGATGGGAACCAGGGAGCTGGAACCCTGCCCAGCACCCCAGAGCCTGATCCCTTGGGAGCAGGAAGGTCCCTCAGGCAGAACCACACACCCCCTTCCAGGTAATTCCAAGGAAAACAGCAGCAGGCATGAAGTTTTCTGCATCAGGATCTTGAGCTGAGGCTGCTTTGTCACTTCCTGGGCGGCTCTGAGTGTGGTTTGGGTCATTTCAACACCTCAGCTGAACTGTCAGTTCACTTCTTGGTCAAAAGACAACTTAAAAAACCTGCTGTGTTTCCTGCAGTGCCTGAAGCACCTGATCAGCTCTGGGTTATCCCATAAAAGAGCTGGAGTCCTGCACACCTGGGAATCAGGGATGACCCTCTTCCAGCTCCCTTGGGGGAAAAGCACTGGTGACTTGAGGGCTTGTTTGCAGATGGGACCCAGACACCAAACCTGCACCATTCCAGTCCCAAAAATCCCCAGGAGATGGGGGTTTAACAGCAAACCACCCTGAGCTGGGACCAGCGGGTCTGACTGGTACAGGTGCTCCACTCACCTGATCTCCTTAAGTCCTTCCTTCTGGATAACCTGAAGGATCTCTTTATGGCTCATGGGTGTGTTGGGATACTTCTCCAGGACCTGGCAGGCAAAAGCAGATTGAGAGGAAGTCACTCGTTTGCATTTTGACTTTAATATTCAACCTACACTTAATGGTTTGGATTTCTCCAAGGGAAGGGACTGCTGACCCTCTCCCACCTCATGGCCACCCCCTGAAGGACACAGGGAGCAGAGGGACTCCAGAGAGCAGCTGAGGGACTTCAGTGCAATTCCCGAGTTTTATTTTGAATGTGCTGCCCCTAGACAGCACTCTGTGGAGAATCAAAGGCTCCACAGCACCGGGGCAGCTCCCCAACCACCAGCTTTCCCACCCTGGAATGCTTCAGGAACTCTGAGATACCTCAGACCCAACACTCCCAAAAACCCCAAATCCTTGAGCCCGAAACTGCTGCTCAGTTTGGCTGAAAGGATCAAAGAAGCTGAAGGAAAGGGGGGGGTTTGACACTGTTGGGAACTCTCTGCACACAGGTCAGCCTTCAAAGTCCATAAATGTGGTCCACGGAAATGTAAACTGCCAAACACATCCCCACCCCTCCCCAGCCCAGCTCTCCTCCCTTCCGAGGGCACTGAGATGCAAAAGTAGGATTGAAAGAGTGGCCAGAGAGATGTCTGAGGCTTCTGAAGGAAGATGCCAGTTACCACACGTCATTTGGATATTTTAGGCAGTCATTTGTGCTGGGGGATGGGCAGGAAATGCCTCGTTTCCTTCTTAGTCATCAGCTTTTGACCCGAGCCCGGCACAGCAACCCCCAGTCCTGGCTTGGGGCTTCCACCAGACCCAAACCACAGGAGCCTGCAGTGCCCACCCTGACAGTGCCAACCCTGACAGTGCCCACCCTGACAGTGCCCACCCTGGCAGTGCCCACCCTGGCAGTGCCAACCCTGACAAGTGCCCAGCCTGACAGTGCCAACCCTGACAGTGCCCACCCTGGCAGTGCCCACCCTGGCAGTGCCCACCCTGGTAGTGCCAATCCTGACAGTGCCCACCCTGACAGTGCCCACCCTGACAGTGCCAACCCTGACAGTGCCCACCCTGACAGTGCCAACCCTGGCAGTGTCCACCCTGGCAGTGCCCACCCTGACAGTGCCCACCCTGGCAGTGCCCACCCTGGCAGTGCCAACCCTGACAGTGCCCACCCTGACAGTGCCCACCCTGGTAGTGCCAATCCTGACAGTGCCCACCCTGACAGTGCCCACCCTGACAGTGTCCACCCTGACAGTGCCAACCCTGACAAGTGCCCACCCTGACAAGTGCCCACCCTGACAGTGCCCACCCTGACAGTGCCCACCCTGGTAGTGCCAATCCTGACAGTGCCCACCCTGACAGTGCCCACCCTGACAGTGCCAACCCTGACAGTGCCCACCCTGACAGTGCCCACCCTGACAGTGCCAACCCTGACAGTGCCCACCCTGGCAGTGCCCACCCTGGCAGTGCCCACCCTGGCAGTGCCCACCCTGACAGTGCCCACCCTGGCAGTGCCCACCCTGACAGTGCCCACCCTGACAGTGCCAACCCTGACAGTGCCCACCCTGACAGTGCCAACCCTGACAAGTGCCCACCCTGACAAGTGCCCAGCCTGACAGTGCCCACCCTGGCAGTGCCCACCCTGACAGTGCCCACCCTGACAGTGCCAACCCTGACAGTGCCCACCCTGGCAGTGCCCACCCTGACAGTGCCCACCCTGACAGTGCCCACCCTGGCAGTGCCAACCCTGACAGTGCCCACCCTGGCAGTGCCAACCCTGACAGTGCCCACCCTGACAGTGCCCACCCTGACAGTGACTCTGCAGGAGGAAACCAACAGTTTCAGTTCCTCTGTTCAGCAGCTGTGCAGGACCCAGGGCTCCTCCTGAACCCCTGCACCTCCTTCCCTCTGGGAACACCCCGTTATCCCCACAAGGGTTCTGCTCTCCTGGAAAGGACTTGGCTTGGGCTGCAGCCTCTCCCTGCTCAGAGAACAAAACCCCCTGCATTTGGCTGCATCTGGAAGCTCTGGAAGCTCCAGGTGATGGCCCCATCCTGGTAAATCTCTTGTTAAGTGGTGTTAAAGCCTGACTTTCAGAGGATCAGACAATCCCAAAATGGTTCAGGTGGGAAGGGAGCTCAAAGATCACCCAGCTCCACTCCCTGCCGTGGGCAGGGACACCTTCCACCAGCCCAGGAGCTCAGTCTGAAAGCTTCTTCTGCACCAAGTGAGGGCAAGAAATGAGGTTTATCTCCATTTCCATCTGCAGTGTCACCTTCCCACTGCAGGCAGCAAAGCCAGGAGAGAAAGGAGGCAGTGCTGGGAGTGCATCCCCAGGGAGCCTGGGGGCACTGCCCACTGCTCACACACAAACCCAACCGGGCATTCTTCTCCCTGGGCACTGTGCTCTCCTCACTTTCACCACCTGGACCTGCTCCTGACAGGCCCCATCTCGCAGCAACCCCTCAGCTCATTAACTCCTCACCACCACGGTGCCAATTAACGCTGAGCTGGACCAAGGACTCTCACCAGCGAGTGCAGGGAGCAAGAAAAGCTTTCCCAATTCTATAGAAAAGCTTTCCCAATTCTATCCCTGCCTGCCCCCAGGATGCCCCCAGGCACCTCTCCCGGGTAACCTGCCCCCACCTCTTCCTCCCACAGGCCTTTTCCCCGGAGCTGAGCTCAGCAGGACGAGCTTGGCCTCCTGCCACCCCTGCCCTGCTCCCTGCCCACGGTGCTGGGCCGCCCTCAGGTCACCCCGGAACATCAACCAGCTCTGCTGGGTTCCTCTGCTGCACAGGAGACATTCCTGGAGTCACAGAATTATTTAGCTTGGAAGACACCCCTGAGATCACCGAGCACAACCACCCCCAGCAGTGCCAAGGCCACCACTGACCCACGGCCTCAAGTGCCACCCTGGCTTTGCCAACTCAGCATCCAAGTGTCTCGTGTTCAGCAACCACCAGCACAGGGGAAACCCATCAAAAAGGCCCCTATGGCTCCCCAGGACCAGGAATAATCTGCACCCTCCTGATAAGAGTCATCCTGTGCTCTTCAAGAAACTTATTGAATGTTAACTGGTTGGCTGGACAGAGCAGTTCACACCTCCAGCTGCACCAAGAGCTGGCTCCTGCCACACAGGCTGAGCCAGGGGAACCAGGAGTGAGGATTGAAGGGACTCTTAAAAAAACCAGATACACTGAAGTACCTCCTCCTCTCCCTTCTGCCCTGTAATCCCCTATCAGAGCTTTCATTTTTAGTTGCTGTGTGTAGATAAATAAGAACTCCTGTCTGCCAGAGGGCTGGGTTTGAGGGGCACTGGAGGATTGAGAGTGAGGGTTTATGAAGGACCTTTCTGCTGGGCTGAGCCCAGAGAACAAACCAGCAAGTGCCACCACTGGGTCCTGGGACCCTTCATTCCCTGGGCAGAGCTGGGAATGCTGACAAGTGTCAGCCCAATGCAGGGGAAGCCAAGTGCTTGGGATGGGGTCACTGATGCTCAGATCACACCCCCTCAGGGGGGGAAACAGTCCACTTGGCTCCTTAGTGACAAAAAAACATTAATCATGGAATGGTTTGGGTTGGGAGGGACCTTAAAGATCATCTCATTCCAACCTGTCTCGTTCCAGTCCTGTTTTCTAGTTCCAGGGATCATCAGAAGAAATGATGTTTCCTAATTTTACACCTCGGTTGGGCTCGGTGGCCTTAAAGGGCTTTTCCAACCTCAGCAAACCTGTGGTTCATCTCTTCTGTGTTATGGTTCTGCTGAAGATGTTTGTGTGAATCAGCTGATACTGGTGTCAATATCATGTAAATGGGAGAGTGTCAAAAGTTAAACCCAACCACGCTCTAACCAGGACTGCCAGGACTCTGTGTGATCCTGGAGGGCTCCTCCAGCTGAAATGGTTCTGTGACCCTGGGAAATGTGTCTTGGGCTGCTGTACCTGCAGACAGTGGGACATCTACCCCCTCTGCTCCCCAGTGAGTGGAAATCACTGCTCACACAGAGCTCCCTCTCTGGTCCAACAGAGCTAAAACTGCCACGAGAAAATGCATTTCCAGGCTGCCCACTCCTGGGTTTTGTTCCTTTCCTCGGCCCTTTGTCAGAGGAGGAGGTGAGAACCCACAGGAAGATCCTCTGGAAGCAGGAGAGCAGGCCAAGGGCTGGGACTGGATGGATGGACTGAGGGCTGAGTGAGAACAGGTCAGGAAGGAAGTGGTGAGAACCTCAGCTCTGACACCTCAGTGCTCAGGCAGCAGCTCTGCCAGGGCAGGGCTGGGACCTGGAGGTGGAGCTGGAACCTGCAGGGCCAGGCTGAGCTGGGGAGGGATTTCCACACACCCTACTCCACCTGAGTTCTTCCTAAAAAACACACAGGCTAAAGTCATGGCTCCTTACACCCCACATTTTCCTACTGCTTCTCACTAGGAAAAGGAAAGTTACTCTTCCTACAGAGCTTAAAAAGACCCTGCACTGAACCCCCTCATGCCAGGAAAAGGTGGGAATTCACTGAGCCACCACTGCTCTTCCCCTTCCCAACTCCACCTGCCCCATGGAACAAAGCTCTGGGCAGTGGAGATCTCCACCCAGGACACTGGATCACTGGGATGGTCACCAAAGCTCTGCTCTCCCAGTGATTCCATACACACACAGGGATCCCATATGGGGACTCCATACACACACAGGGATCCCATATGGGGACTCCATACACACACAGGGATCCCATATGGGGATTCCATACACACACAGGGATCCCATATGGGGATTCCACACACACACAGGGATCCCATATGGGGATTCCACACACACACAGGGATCCCATATGGGGACTCCATACACACACAGGGATCCCATATGGGGACTCCACACACACACAGGGATCCCATATGGGGATTCCACACACACAGGGATCCCATATGGGGATTCCACACACACAGGGATCCCATATGGGGATTCCATACACACACAGGGATCCCATATGGGGATTTCATACACACACAGGGATCCCATATGGGGACTCCATACACACACAGGGATCCCATATGGGGACTCCATACACACACAGGGATCCCATATGGGGATTCCATACACACACAGGGATCCCATATGGGGACTCCACACACACACAGGGATCCCATATGGGGATTCCATACACACACAGGGATCCCATATGGGGACTCCATACACACACAGGGATCCCATATGGGGATTCCACACACACACAGGGATCCCATATGGGGACTCCATACACACACAGGGATCCCATATGGGGATTCCATACACACACAGGGATCCCATATGGGGACTCCATACACACACAGGGATCCCATATGGGGATTCCATACACACACAGGGATCCCATATGGGGACTCCATACACACACAGGGATCCCATATGGGGACTCCATACACACACAGGGATCCCATATGGGGACTCCATACACACACAGGGATCCCATATGGGGATAACACACACACAGGGATCCCATATGGGGACTCCATACACACACAGGGATCCCATATGGGGATTCCACAGACACACAGGGATCCCATATGGGGATTCCACACACACACAGGGATCCCATATGGGGATTCCACACACACACAGGGATCCCATATGGGGACTCCATACACACACAGGGATCCCATATGGGGATTCCATACCCACAGTGATCCAAACAGCACTGGGGGTGCCCCAGCAGTGCCCAGCACAGGGACAGGCACTGCCCTGGGCCTGTGGCCACACCATTTTTGACACAAATTGAACACCAGGAACGGGCTCCTTCCAGATCCAACACCAGGGCCTCGGGAAACTCAGCCACTGCCAAACAAAACCCAACGTTCAGTGCTGATTCCTGGGCCAGGAGGGATGGATGGAATGACAGGGAACACGGTGCCTCTGCCCCAGGGAACAAATCCCCCCCACACACTCCCTGGACAGAGGTTCCTGGCTCCCCAAGAGCTGCAGAGCAGCCCCAGGACACCACAACAGCCACACTCCTGGGAGGGCTGCACTGAACCATCCGTGAAAGGGGGGCTGAGACCCTCAGTGAGGGAGGCAAAACCAGAGCAGCCCTCCCTCAGACCTGCCCAGCACAGACCATGAAACCCTCAGTGAGGGAGGCAAAAGCAGAGCTGCCCTTCCCCAGAGCTGCCCAGCACAAACCACCTCTCCCTGGGACACAGGGCCAGGTTGGTTCAGAGCTCAGCCCCTGCCAGCAGCAGGAGTTGGCTGCACTGTTCCAATCAAGCTCTGAGTGATCCAAGGCCTGCCCACGTAAATCCAGCAGTGCACCACGCCAGGATTCCAAGGGAAGGAGGAGAAAAGCCTCCTGGAAACTCGTGTTTGAAGTGGCTGGGGTTTGTTTGTGTTTGTTTGGAACAGGGATCAGCCCATCAGGGTTTAATCCCCAGGTTCTCCAAGGCTGGCTGTGAAGGAGCACCTCAGCCCATTAATGCTTTCAGAGAGCCTTTGGAGAAGGGCACTTTGGAATTCCTGCTGCTGGTTGTTCCCTCGTGCAAAGGAGGGTTTAAAACTGGGCGACCTGATGGTGCAAACACAGCCACTGCTCGCACTCCTTCCTGGAAACAGCATTTAAACTTCCCAAATCCAGGAATCCACAGCAGCCTGAGGAGTTCCTGCCTCAGTCCCCGCATGCTCTGCAGAGAGACAGCAAAACCTGATCATCTGGTTCCACCTCCTCCTCCTCACATCCAGCAGGGACCTCGGAGCTCCCGGCCATCCATCCCCCTCCAGGAGGAGAATTCCAGCTGAGCTCCAGACACCAGCGAGAGCTGCAAATCCCCTTCCAGTGGGAAACCATTCCCTGTGCAACGCAAACCCTGGAGAGGGAAGTGGGTCAGCTGTAAAAAACCCAGGGAGAATGTGAAATTCCTGCTCGGTCAGACCCCCTGGAGCAGCCATGGGAACACCAGGAACAGGGGCAGGAACAGCAGGAACAGGGGCAGGGACAACAGGGACAACAGGAACAGCAGCAGGGACAACATGGGATGAAGGGCTTGACCCAGATTGCAGTATCTGCTCCACTCATCCAATTAGCCAAATGCTGCCCGGGGCTTTAGCCAGAAAACCAGGTCAGGAAGGAATGGGCAATTCCAGGTGCCACCAAACACCAGGGAATGCTGTCACTTCACACCATCCCTGAGGGGGTTGAGCAGCAGCCTGGAGAGGTGACACCCCCCAGCCACGTTTCCTGGAGGAGGGCACGGAGCACTGCAGGCTGTGCTGCCACAGCAGTGCCAGGGATGCTCAGGAACTGCTGGTTCCACTGCTGGAGAGGTGGGGCAGGACTGGCACACGGGGTGGAGGCTGTGCCCCACACTCAGCACAGGCAGGAACCAAACTGAAAATCCCAGACTGGTTTGGGTTGGAAGGATCCCTAAAGCTCAGCTCATCCCACCCTTGCCATGGGCAGGGACACCTCCCACCAGCCCAGGGTGCTCCAAACCCCATCCAGCCTGGCCTTGGACAATTCCAGGGATCCAGGGGCAGCCACAGCTTCTCTGGGAATTCAATCCCAGCCCCTCCCCACCCTCCCAGCCAAGGATTCCTTCCCAATCTCCCATCTAAACCTACCCTCTAAATTGCCCATATCTGTGATGTTTCATCTCAATGACACGTCCAAGAGGACACTGAAGTGCTGCTTCAAACCAACCTCATCTGGATTAACGGAGAACTTGCCCAACCAAAAGACAACGTGACCACTCCACAGACTACACTGGGCTCCCACTGACTTCCAAAACTCCCACCCAGACGCTCGACAAGCTCATCTTCAAGTGGAGAATAAAGTTTCTTGGAACCACAGAGTGTCACGAGTTGGAACAGACCCCCAAGAACCGAGTCCAACTCACAAGTTTGAAAGAAGCTCAGCAAAGCTGTGGGATGTTTTTGTACACCCAGCTGTCAGGCCCTAAGCTCTCTGTAAGTATTAGTGGCAATAAAATTAATATGGGAGTTCCAGCCCTGCAGCAGCACCTCCATTCTCAGTGCCAGGTGAGCAGGCAGCTGGCTCGGGGCTGGGACAAGTCCCTGGTTCCCAGCAGGGAAATCATGGAGAGCACACAGGAGAGCACACAGGGGAGGGCTCAGAGTCCCACAGCCTGCACAGCAGCCCCACAGAGAAGTCCCCAAAACAAGCAGTGCTCAGCCAGCCCAGGGGCAGAGCCAACTCCTGCTCGGGTCAGGCAGGGACACGGGAGCAGCTCCCAGGGTCCGTGCAGGAGAGCACAGGCACATCCACACCAACCCGGAGCTGCTGAACCCAGACAGGGGCTTGGCTTCACTCAGGGCAGAGAAACGTTGGACTCCAGTGTCCCCATGTCCCAGCAAAGCCCCACACTCCTGCTGGGAGGTGGTCCCACAGCTCTGGCACGGCTCCTCCCTCCAGGCTGCAGGGCCACGTGCCCCAGCCCGGTGGTAAACAGGGTCAGGGATCTGATCCCAGCTAAAAATAGCAGCACCTTTCCTTTCAGTCAAGGGGGAAAAAAAAGTTTTAGGATGGAGTTTGCCAAGCAGCCTCACACACTCGAGGGTGCTGGAGGAGAGGCCAGAGTAAGGGCAGTACTGGCACAGAATCCCGGGATCACTGGGGTGGGAAAAGCCCTCCCAGCCCATGGATCCCCCCTGTGCCCCATCCCCACCTTGTCCCCAGCCCAGAGCACTGAGTGCCACAGCCAGGCCTTCCTGGTAAGTTCAGGATGACCCCAACCCTCAGGGCCAACTGGAGCCACTGGGTTTCCACAGCCCAGTGACCCTGGAGGGCACAGGCAGCTCTCTGGGAGGACACTGCTCTTACACATTCCTTCCCCTCCAGCAGAGAAGAAACCTGGACACCCATCCCTCCCTTTTAGGGCTGGAAAACACGGAACTGTGCCCAGCTCTAGGGGAGACACTGGGTCAGAGATGGACAGGGAGCCCCAGTACCCCGAAACAACACAAGAAATGGCACCTGAAGCACATTTGCTGCTTGTTTGTAGAGACCCCAAATAAAACCAGTTGGTTTCTGAGCTGCTCATTTATTTACAGCTCGAAAGCTTTAAGAGAAAAAAACAAATAACTTTGCAGAACTCCCATTTGCACAGTGAGAGCTGGAGGTGGCAGAAGGAAGGGAAGGGAACCCCCTGCAAACCCTTTCAGCACAGGGAGACGGGGAAAAGCAACACCCTGAGCGTGTCTCACGTGGCATTCCAAGATGTGAGCCCGGCACTGAGAACAGCCAGGGCACTGCTGGGCCTAAAGGGGGGGTTCCAGGCTGTTAATTCACCAGATGTCCCAAAGCAGGAGGTCAAACACAAAGACACAGGTGGTGGATGGAGCTGCCTTTCCAGTCAGACATTGATTTGGAATTATTTGGATGGGAAGGGGCCTTAAATCCCATCCCATTCCACCCCCTGCCATGGGCAGGGACACCTCCCACCAGCCCAGGTTGATCCAAGCCCTGTCCAGGCTGGCCTGGGACACTTCCAGGGATCCAGGGGCAGCCACACCCTATTCCATGGGCTGGACAGGGACACACCCTAATCCATGGGGCACAGGGGACACACCCTATTCTATAGGGCAGAGGGACACACCCTATCCCATGGGGCACAGAGGACACACCCTATTCTATAGGGCAGAGGGACACACCCTATTCCATGGGGCACAGGGGACACACCCTATTCTATAGGGCAGAGGGACACACCCTATCCCATGGGGCACAGGGGACACACCCTATTCTATAGGGCAGAGGGACACACCCTATCCCATGGGCTGGGTAGGGACACACCCTAATCCATGGGGCACAGGGGACACACCCTATTCTATAGGGCACAGGCACACACCCTATTCCATGGGGCACAGGGGACACACCCTATTCCATGGGGCACAGGGACCCATCCTATTCCATGGGCTGGGCAGGGCAGGAGCCCACAGGAGCTCATGCTCCAGCTCCCACTTGCAGCCCCCTGACCCCACCCAGGGGAAGCATCCCCTGACAGGTTTGTTAAGAGCCAGGGCCTGTTTAAAACACTCCATTTGGGAAGCTCCTGTCATTATCTAACAGGATTCTGCTTCTTCCTTAGGAGAGCCAGAACTTTACCACAGAATGAGCTGACATTTCAGCACCTCAGGGACACCCAGCTCCAAACCATCCAGAGGGTCACCTCCCCTCTCAGGGATCAAAGCACAGCCACAGCAGGAGCATCAAACACCTTCCACAGCAACACCCTGCAGGGGAACAGGATCCAAAGCCAGGGAGCAGCACAGGACACGCCGGGGAGGGACAACAAACCCCACCACCCACAGACAGGGACCTAAACCAGCAAGCCCTGAAAATCCCACAGTCCCAGGAGAGCTGGGCTTGGAAGGACCCTCTGGAAACCATCCTGTCCAAGCCCCTGCCCAGGCAGGGTCACCTGGAGCAGGTGGGGTTGGGATGTCTCCAGAGGGGGAGACTCCACGCCCTCCCTGGGCAGCTGTTCCAGGCTCTGCCCCCTCCATGGAAAGAAGTTCTGCCTCATGGTGAGGTGGAACTTGCTGTGCTTTAGCTCATGGCCATTGCTCCTCGTCCTGTCCCTGGGCACCACCGACCAGAGCCTGGGACCATCCTCAGACACCCCCTGGAGATATTTGTGTGCACTGATGGGATCCACTCTCAGCCTTCTCTGGACTAACCAGGCCCAGCTCCCCCAGTCTCTCCTCATCAGAGAGAGATGCTCCAGACCCCAAATCATCTCTGTGGCCTCTGCTGGACCCTGTCCAGGATCTCCTTGTCTGCCCTGAGCTGTGGAGCCCAGAACTGAGCACAGAGCACGTTTGTGCCTCACGTGCCAGGACACACAGGGGAGATGGGAAACGGGCTCTGCTGATCCCAGGGGATGCTCCACGGGCACAGAGCAGGCACTGAGCTCAGGAAAAGCTTCTGCAAGCCAGCAGGGACCATGTTCACTGCTGCTTCTTGTAAGAGCTTTGAGAGCAAAGTCAAATTACCCCACATGAGACGCAGGAACGAAAAGAACACAAATTGCAGGACTTGCTGGAAAAAAGCAATAGGACCATTTTTACCAAGTGATCTTAGGGAATCAATTTTGAATTGGGAACCCAGTGAAACACCAGGAACTCGTGCACTCAGGCTCCTGCAGGGCCAGCAGCTATCAGAAGAAAACACAGTGCCCAGTATCCATGAAGGCCCTGAGAAGGGCTCCAGGAGAACACTCTTTCCAGGAAGGAATTCCTCCTCGTGTCCAACCTGACCCTGGCACAGCCTGGGGCCTTTTCCTCTTGCCCTGTCCCTGGTTCCCTGAGAGGAGAGGCTTGGAGCAAGCTGGTGCAAGGGGGTGTCCCTGCTCCTGGCAGGGGGTGGGACTGGGTGACCTCTAAGGTGCCTCCCAACCCAACCCACTCCCAGGATCCTGAGCAGGGTTTCAGAGCATCCACAGAATGTCAGCAGTGGGGGTGATTATCCCATTCCCACATTTTATGTGAAAGGCTGTTCATTATCAGTGAAAGAGCTTTCCCCACGTCCCACTGAGGCTGCAGTGCAGACCTCTGAGAAGGTCCCACAGCTGGTTACAGCAGAGATGTTTGAGAGACGCCACAGGAATTGGACTGGAACTAGTCCTGGCTGCTCTTGGCCCTCTATTTTTACTGCTCCCAGCAGAACCACAGGAGCAGAACACCTCACAGTGACAGGAAAACAAAACCAGATCTCAAGCACCTGCCTCTGGTGTGTTGAACACTCACTTTGGGAAGGGCTGCACGGGCAGAGCTGAGCCCAGAGCCACAGGCTGAGCCTCCCTGGGCACTGGGGTGTCTGGGCAGCAACACCATCTGCATCCCTGCATCTGCACTCCTGCAGATCCCCTGGGGCACAGAAACACAGCCTGGGGCACAGGAGGGTCCACATAAAGGACTGGGATTTCCCCCTTCCTGCAGGAAAAGCTGTGTGAGACCCAGAATCCACCACAGCTCATAAATGCTGATTGTGCCACTTCTCTCACACACCAGGCAAGAGCTGCTGGGGCACAGTGACCAGGTTCCCTCACAGCCCCCTCTGGTGCAGAGGGTGCAATCAGGTGATCTTTAGGGTCCCTTCCAAGCCCTTCTGGGATTCCATACCCAGGAAACACAACTGGCTTTTGTGCTCCACCATCCTCACCTGGAAAAGCCTTGCACAGAGATGCTCAGGCCAGATTGGAGCTGACTGGAGGGGAGACACAACTTGGGAAAAGCCTTTGGAGGCCCCTGCAGTGCCAGAGAGGAGCTCACTGAGGTCAGAACCTCCAAACCCTTCAGAGCCAAAACTATTAATGGAAGCAACTGAGCAAAGGTAGAGATCTGGGGTAGAACTAGTTATCTAAACTCCATTGATTGTTTTAAATAAGGACAGAAACTCTTCTTGTCAGGGTGGGGAGGCCCTGGCACAGGCTGCCCAGAGAAGCTGTGGCTGCCCCTGGATCCCTGGGAGTGTCCAAGGCCAGGTTGGATGGGGTTTGGAGCAACCTGGGCTGGTGGGAGGTGTCCCTGCCCATGGCAGGGGTGGCACTGGATGAGCACTAAGGTCTCTTCCAACCCAAATCAGTTCCCCATGGAGCACAGATAAGACGTGTGAGGTCCTTCCCCAGCCCTGAGCTCCTCTCCTGGAGCACAGCACAAGGAGCACAGCTGCCCAAACCTCTGGCTGGGATCCTGCTGGGAGTGGCACTCCCGGGCAGGGTGGGGCACTGGGGATTCCCCTCCTGGCACCTTCCTGCTGGGCTCTCCCAGCCCTGCCCCACCCTGCTCTGCAGCAGGGAAACAACACTCCAGCATTTTTCCAGCTGCACTGGTGCCTCAGGACAGGGGGGACCCACTGCCCCCCCAAGCCAAGAGCCAGCCCCTCGGGCAGCTCTGGAAATCGGGTGTACTGCTGATAACAACCAACTGAACCCAGCCCAGCACTGACAGCCAAGTCTGTCCATCAGCTCCACAAACAGCCTCACCCAGCTCCAGCCAGAGCGAGCTCACCTGCACCTCCACAGCTGCAACCTGGGGGTTTTGATGCCTTCAACAGGTTAAAATTCCCAGTGGGAGAACACAGGCCTCGACTTGGAAGTCAGCATTTGAAATGGCAGGGCAATAATTGGATTATTGTGACTGGAAGAAGGATTTTGTAGTCTGCTGGTTTGCTCCAACCATTAGAGGGGATTACACTTCCACCTCCTGCATTCCAAATTCTGCTTCCACACAGGAGCCCACGTTTAAAGCCTCCATGTGTCTGTTAGAGATGTCCAAGGTGAGCTTAAAGCAACTCTGAGCCCACTAGAAGCTCCAGGACCTAGAAGGTCAGATCTCAGAGGCCACCACCCGAGGCCAAAGCAGAGCTCTCACCTGCAGAGCAATTGCTGACTTCACAGGGAACCCACAGAGTCAGGGGATGATTGAGGTGGGAAAAAACTTCTGAGACCACAGAGCCCACCCTGTGCCTGATGCCCACCTTGTCCCCAGCCCAGAGCACTGAGTGCCACAGCCAGGCCTTCCTGGGACACCTCCAGGGCTGGGCACTCCAAACCTCCCTGGGCAGCCCCTGCCAGGGCCTGACCACCCTTTCCAGCAGGAAATTCCTCCTCCTGTCCCACCTGAGCCTCCCCTGGCACAGCCTGAGGCCGTTCCCTCTCCTCCTGTCCCTTGTTCCCTGGGAGCAGAGCCCGACCCCCCCCGGCTCCCCCCTCCTGTCAGGTCCCCCCTGAGCCTCCTTTGCTCCAGGCTGAGCCCCCCCAGCTCCCTCAGCCCCTCCTGCTGCTCCAGCCCCTTCCCAGCTCCCTTCCCTTCCCTGCCCACACTCCAGCCCCTCCCTGTGACTCCTGTTTGAGGTCCCAGAGCTGCCCCAGCACTGGAGGTGCCCCAGCAGTGCCAGCACAGGAATCCTGAAGGAACAATTCAGAAAAACGCAGGAAAAACACATCCAAGGGCTGTGGCTGCTCCGAGATGTGCAGGAGTGAGGAGTGAAGGAGCTGCAGCTCTCTGTTAACACGTGATGGGGTTTGTGCCAGCTTGGGCTCAGTCCTGGGCAGCCACGAGTCCCTTTCCCTGGAAGTGCTGCCAAGGTGTTTCCCTGGCCAGCAGACACGTCGCTGGGCCACGTGGTTTGGTCCCCAGGGCAGTGGCCACCAACTGCCCTTCCCTGTCCTGCAGAAACCTCTGCAAAAGCACTTAACAGACAGCACAGACAGACCTGCAGCACTGCTCCACGTCCCCCCTGCACACAGCTCCTGTGCCTGGACACAGACCCAGGGCAGGGAAGGAGCTGTGATAACACTCAGGGGATTAAAGCAACAAAAAAAAGCACCATCAAAAAAAACCAACACAGCAACAAACAATCCCTTCCAGAAAAAAAAAAAATCCAGGAAGCCTTCCCCAGGCTTCAGCCACCAGCTCATGCCACAAACTGGGATTAATCATTTAATCTCCTGCAGCACCACCTCATTCAACACCTCGTTGAGGAGGGACAGGCCCATTCCCAGGTTCTCCAGGAAGAACCTGCTGTGCTCCACCCCAGACTCCAGACCTTTCCCTGGAGCAACCAGGAAGGACATCGACCCACTGGAGAGAGTCCAGAGGAGGCCCCAGAGATGCTGCCAGGGCTGGAGCCCCTCTGCTCTGGAGCCAGGCTGGGAGAGCTGGGGGTGCTCAGCTGGGGAAGGGAAGGATCCAGGGAGACCTTGGAGCCCCTTGCAGAGCCTAAAGGGGCTCCAGGAGAGCTGGAGAGGGACTGGGGACAAGGCATGGAGGGACAGGACATAGGGAATGGCTTCCACTGCCAGAGGGCAGGGAGAGAGGGGAGATTGGGAAGGAATTGTTGGCTGGGAGGGTGGGGAGGCCCTGGCACAGGTTGCCCAGAGAAGCTGTGGCTGCCCCATCCCTGGAATTGTCCAAGGCTGGACGGGGCTTGGAGCAACCTGAGCCAGTGGAAGGTGTCCCTGCCCATGGCAGGGGTGGCACAGGATGGGATTTAAGGCCCCTTCCCACCCAGCCCATTCCATGACTCCATGGCCAGCCCTCTGAGGCCCTGGTGACACGAAGCACTGTGCTCAGACACCCTGTGCAGTTCAGTTCCACCACACCCTGCTGCTCTGCCAGAGCTCCCCAGGAGCACACAGGGGGCTGGCAGAGCCTCCAGCTCGGGGCTCACAGACCCCCACAAGCTCTGCCTGGGTCTGCAGCCCCCTGGAACCTCCCCAGGTTTTCAGGTCGGTGTGTGTGGGTGAGACAACACTCTCAGCTGCTTGCAGACAACTCCCACAATTTGGATCCTTCCACCCTCTCTCCTGAGTCCACCTCAACAGGGAAATGTACAGATGGAGAAGAGAAGGATCCAGGGAGACCTGAGAGCCTCCTCCAGGGCCTAAAGGGGCTCCAGGAGAGCTGGAGAGGGACTGGGGACAAGGGATGGAGGGACAGGACACAGGGAATGGCTTCCCACTGCCAGAGGGCAGGGAGAGATGGGAGATTGGGAAGGGATTCTTGGCTGGGAGGGTGGGGAGGGGCTGGCACATGTTGCCCAGAGAAGCTGTGGCTGCCCCTGGATCCCTGGAAGTGTCCCAAGGACAGGTTGGAGGGGGCTTGGAGCACCCTGGGCTGGTGGGAGGTGTCCCTGCCCATGGCAGGATGAGCTTTAAGGTTCCTTCCCACCCAATCCACTCTGGGATTCTAAAGCCCATGGCTGCAGCAGCTCCCCCTCACATCAAACATTCCAGGTGCTGTTCCTGGCTGACCCTGGAGCACTCCCAGAGCCCATCCCCTGCCTGCACTCCCAGCCCTGGCAGCCGTGCAGCGGGAGCAGGAAACCCTTTTGTCGGGTCACACACGGGGACTTCCCGTGGAACACAAACAACAAACGGCTTCCGTATGGGCCCAGGCAGCGCCCACTTCCCTGCCTGCCACCACCCCGGGGAGAGGGAACAGAGCAACCCTTTGGGCTGGAAGGGACTTAAAGCTCCTCCAGTCCCACCCCTGCCATGGGCAGGGACACCTCCCACCAGCCCAGGGTGCTCCAAGCCCCCTCCAACCTGGCCTGGGACACCTCCAGGGATCCAGGGGCAGCCACAGCTTCTCTGGGAATTCAATCCCAGCCCCTCCCCACCCTCACAGCCAACAATCCCTTCCCAGTCTCCCCTCTCTCCCTGCCCTCTGGCACTGGGAAGCCATTCCCTGTGTCCTGTCCCTCCAGGCCTTGTCCCCAGTCCCTCTCCAGCTCTCCTGGAGCCCCTTTAGGCTCTGCAAGGGGCTCCAAGGTCTCCCTGGATCCTTCCCTTCCCCAGCTGAGCACCCCCAGCTCTCCCAGCCTGGCTCCAGAGCAGAGGGGCTCCAGCCCTGGCAGCATCTCTGGGGCCTCCTCTGGACTCTCTGCAGCAGCTCCACGTCCTTGTGCTGCTGTTGCCCAGGGCTGGAGGCAGCTCTGCAGGGGGGTCTCAGCTGAGGGGGCACAGGGGCAGATCCCCCCCGCCCTGCTGCCCATGCTGTGGGAATGCAGCAGGATAACACATCCCAAATCAGGCTAAATCCAGTCCTAAGGAATCCTGGCTCTCCCTGGGTTAACAGGCAGCACTCACAGAGCTCTGCTGAACTCTGGGCTGCCACAGCCCCTGTCTGAGCTCAGCCCCAGCTGGGCACAGCACAGGCATCCCCCTGGCACAGGTCTGGCTGCAGGATCACCAGCTGAGCCTGGACACCAGTGGCTGGTCCAGCTCAAGAACTGGCACAGGCTGGGCTGCCAGGGGCACCTGAAACCTGTGCCCTGCTCTCCTCAGCTTCTGTGCTGTGTACTCTGTGCACCATGAGCTCCTCACCTCATCCAGGGTGGGCTGTCTGAGCTGCAGGGACAGCCAGCCCCTGTCCCAGCAGAGCCACCAGTCCCCAGCCCTCTGCAGCTGCACTTTGAGCGAGCCAGGAAATGAGAAGAACCTTGTTTATCAACAGTGACTTCCTGCCCACACAGGGACCTTCCCTCCCCTCAGCCTGCCCTGCTGCCCCACACAACAGCCCCACACCCCCCAGAACAACATCCACAGCCGGGGTCCCCCTGAACCCCCTCATCCACACCCCTCCCCAGATCTCCCCAGCAGACAGTAAGGCCACACTTCTGTGCTTTATCTTGTTTCCAGCTAATACTGAGCTGCTCCAAGGGACCAAGCAAATTGAGAAGACTACCTTGGTGTTCTCCCCTCCCCACATTCCCACCATCTCCCCAGCACTGGAGGACACTCACCCCAAGCTCCTGGCTGGGAAGACTGAACTGGCACGAGAACAGATGATCAGTTAATTATAAAAACCAATGGGTTTTTTTTTGCAGGTTTGGCTGCATTAACCACCTGCAAGCAGCAGTGGGGAGGTGACAGCAGAGGAGGAGGTGGAGGGGGGACAGAACTGCACCAGAACATCCAGCTGGGATGGCCTGAGGCTGCTGCTCAGGGCTCTGGGCACAGTGACAAGGAGGGGCTTCTCCAACCTGGAGGATCCTGTGAGGAGCAGGGCTCCAGGAAAACACAGAGCCCCAGGCCCTTCCCCTGCAGCCTTTTGGGGTCACCCCAGCCCAGGGCCAGCTCGGAGCTCAGACACAAACTGGGAGGTTTCCCAAGCCTGAGGACAGTTCCATGTCACCTCCCAAAAGCAGAAGCACAGGATATCTGGAAGCTGCCACATTTCTCAGTGTGGTTTTATAACTTTCCCTACAAACCCCGGGCAGCAGCAGAGAGCCCAGCCCAGGCACACAGGCGAAGGCAGGAACCAAAAGCCACGATTCCAACCCAAAAAACCGCAGGGGAACTTATGGAATACTGGAGCTGGAGTTTGACCAGAGCAGTTTTAACATTCCTGCTGAGCACACCAACAGAAACATCTGCCAGGGCTGAGGTTTTGGCAGGGGTTTACTCATCTTTTCCTGCTTTTGTCTGCCCCTGTCCTGACTGGGCAACGTGGAACCTGCAGTTCTGAGGCCTCAGTGCAGCCTCTGGCTAAAGACCTGTTTGAGCTCTCCCAGAATCCACTTAAGGGCTCAGAGGATGGACAGCAGGGCACAGGGGCTGGAAAAAGATCTGGTCCCACCTCTATACCCTCCACTGGACGTTCTTCCACTGTTCTTTCAAAACAAACAGGTACAAATTATACCCAAAAGCACACAGAGAGAAACACCAAAGTGTTTGCCTGTGGGACAGTATCTTATTTCTTAAAATCTCCAACTGCATCCCACCTCCTGAAAGCAGAGCAGCTACTCTGACGCCTCCCAAGCTGCAAACACAAGGTCCAAACGCGTTTATTTATTAAAATACCCCTTGCAAGTCTCAGCCGCAGGTTTCTATTTACATTTGCTTCCCAGCCAGACTTTTCAAGTCCTGTTTGAACAGATCCCTCTTCCAGAGAGGTTCGCGGAGCTCCAGCTCCTCCCCCTCTCCAGGAGGGGGCTTTGCCCCCGCGGGGATCTTCGCTGGGCTTTCGCAGCTCCAGCCCAGCTCCCGCAGGTCGCGTCGCTGCGGTTCCCTCTCTCATCCCCGTCCCGCTCCTCAACTTCCCTTTTCTCTTCCCCGCCCTGTAACGCGCCCGTCCCACACAGGGACTACCCCCGAGATCAGCCTGGACACGGGACGGCAAAAAAAACACCGTCGGGATGGGAAACCGGGCGATAAAAACTCTCCTTTCGGGGTTTGCGACTCCGCCTGACCCGGGGCGACTCCGCAGCTCCTACGGCACGCGAGCCACCGACACGCTGCAAACACTTAAAAAAACCCACCCCTGTGCGTGTCACTTGTGCGCGGATGCGACTTAAACCCTCGCTCACCACCGCAAATCCAGGCGGCAGTCCCTCCCCCACGGCGCTTCCCAGGGAAATTCCTGCCGGGAAGCATTAAGCAACTGGAGAACAGGTCAAAATAAAAAAAAAAAACAAAACCCTGCCTATGCGAGCGCGGGCGGCGGAGCGGAGCCCCGGGGGCAGGCCCCGTGGCCCCGGAGGCCGAGGCCGCCCCTCCACCCGCCCCTTCCCCCCGAGCCCCGCCGGGAGCGCCCCGGCCCGCCCCGCGGCCTCCGACCCGCCCCGCGGCCCCCCCCGCGCACCGTCCGGGCGGCCTCTGCCCAGGTCCTGCCCTTCTTCCTGCGGCCCTTCTCCCTCATGTCGGACGCGGCGGGGCTCGGGGTGCTGCGGGGTCGTTGCCGCCGGCGGGAGCGCGGCGGGGGCCGGGGCGGCCCCTCAAACGCGGGGAGCGCCGAGCGCGGCCCCTGCGCCCGCCAGCGCCGCCATGTTGGCTCGGGCTGCGCACGGGCCGCGGTCATGTGACCCCGCCCGCCGGCCCCGCCCACAGCGCGCGGGGGGCGGGGGGACAAGCCACGCCCACCCCCGCGTCACGCTGGTGCCTCGCCCTCCCTCCCCCCTCCTCCCCCGCCGCGTTCCCGCCTCGCTGAGGGAGGAGCAAAGATGGCGGCGGCGCCTGAGGGGGGGGCGGAGATGGCGGAGGGGGCTCCCCAGAGGGCGGCTCGCTCTCCGCGCCGTGGTGGCTCCGTGTCCTGCCCGACCGCGGCGGTCCGGGTGTCGCCGCCACCACCTGCCCTCGCCCGCTGCCACCAAGTGCCACCCGCAGCCTCCGCTCCCTCCTCCGCGGCCGCCGGCGGTCCCCTCACCCCTCGCCGCGCGCGCGGCGCCTGAGGGGCAAAGATGGCGCCGGCTCCCTCAGAGCTACCGTCGCCCACTCCACAGCCACAGCCATAACTGTCCCCTCACAGCCACAGCCATAACTGCCCTCTCAGAGCCATAACTGCCCTCTCAGAGCCACAACTGCCCCCTCAGAGCCACAACTGCCCCCTCAGAGCCATAACTGGCCCTCAGAGCCACAACTGCCCCCTCAGAGCCACAACTGCCCCCTCAGAGCCATAACTGCCCCCTCACAGCCACAGCCATAACTGTCCCCTCAGAGCCACAGCTATAACTGCCTCTCAGAGCCATAATTGCCCCTCGGAGCCATAATTGCCCCTCGGAGCCATAATTGCCCCTCAGAGCCATAATTGCCCCTCAGAGCCACAACTGCTCCCTCAGAGCCATAACTGGCCCTCAGAGCCACAACTGCCCCCTCAGAGCTGTAACTGCCCTTCACAGCCACCTGGTGCCCACCACCTTCCTGGTGACACCAATGCCAACATCTCAAGGCTCAGAAATTGTAAATAATTCGCCCAGAGAGTCACAGAGAATGAGAGAAGGGGTTGTGAAACAGGGTCTTGGCCTATCAGTGAAAGAGGTGCCATGGCCTCGAAGGAGGGACCTGGCACAAAGGGCCACCTGGGCTGTTATGGCACAGTTGTCACCGGCTGTGTCTCCTGTCAGCTGGCTGGGCCGCAGGATGTAAATGTGGGTTTAAGTGCTGTTCAGAAGCTGGGCCCCGGGGCAGTGGGTCACATCTTGCTTGCCAAGGAATCCTGTGAGGGACTTTGCCTAAAACTGAACAGGGGGCACCTCCCCAAACGACCCCCAGAGCCCCCCGAGTGAATCCGTGCTGGCACAGAAACAAGGATTGCATAAGATTGATTGCACCGGCTAAATAAATGTGCATCAGGTAGGCGGCAGCTATATATGGCACAGGTGAGCTGATGAAAATACTACTGTGTAAATGTGATTTTTTTTACTCCTTGGGGCGCTTCGTTTGTGGAAACCTCCACCTTACGCCCCGCACAGAACAAGCAACGTCTCCTTTATAAACCAGACTCTGTTTCTAGTTTAGTCCTAAAACCTCCACTGTCCCCCAGTGCCCTGTGCCGGCCGATTCCCCCCTTACATCAACCCCTGCACGGCCCCTGCCTCAGTTTCCCCCAGACCACCAAGCCCCTGCCAGAGGGCAGGGTTAGATGGGATACTGGGGAGGAATTAGAGGGGATACTGGGGAAGAATTAGATGGGATACTGGGGAGGAATTAGAGGGGATACTGGGAAGGAATTAGATGGGATACTAGAAAGGAATTGGATGGGATACTAGAAAGGAATTGGATGGGATACTAGAAAGGAATTGGATAGGATACTAGGAAGTAATTAGATGGGATACTGGGGAGGAATTAGATGGGATACTAGGAAGGAATTAGATGGGATACTGGGAAGGAATTGTTGGCTGGGAGGGTGGGGAGGCCCTGGCCCAGGTTGCCCAGAGAAGCTGTGGCTGCCCCTGGATCCCTGGAAGTGTCCAAGGCCAGGTTGGACAGGGCTTGGAGCAACCTGGGCTGGTGGAAGGTGCCCCTGCCCATGGCAGGGGGTGGCACTGGATAAGATTTAAGGTTCCTTCCCAGCCAAACTAGTCTGTCATTCTCACTCTGTCATTACCCATTCTGCTTTAGCATTAACTCCTGTTTAACAAATACGAATTATTCAAGCTTAAAGCAAACTTTAACAACCTTGCTCCTGGTTTTTTCCTACTGGGATGGTGCTGGTGCAGCTCCAATAAGGTCAGCCCTTCCCTTTACCATCAGGGATGGACTGATCCCCTCACAACGAGCTGTGCTTCACTTCCTGCCACAGAGCTCCGAGAGATAAAATTAGATCAGAGAGCACGACCCCGAGAGCAGCTGGTGCCTGAGCCACTCACTCCAAATATCCCTAAGGAGCTGCAGTTTCTGCTGCAGCCATTGCACTGCCTGCCACACTGAGAGCTACAGAAACGATGAGTTTAGAGAGGATTGAGGGAGTATTGTGAAAATCATAGAATAACAGACTGGTTTGGGTGGAGAGGGACCTTAAAGCTCACCCAGTGCCACCCCCTGCCATGGGCAGGGACACCTCCCACCAGCCCAGGTTGCTCCAAGCCCCGTCCAACCTGGCCTTGGACACTTCCAGGGATCCAGGGGCAGCCACAGCTTCTCTGGGCAACCTGTGCCAGGGCCTCCCCACCCTCCCAGAGAAGGATTCCTTCTTAAAGAATCTCTTCCTGAGAAGGAAGTCTCTCGTGGGAGATTTTACCTGATCTGCACAACTTCAGCACCATCGTCTCATTGTCATTTATTACCCCCATGTTCCTCCAGAGCATCACAACCCTCTGCTGAGGGCACGTCCAGAGCAAGATGTGGAGCAGAGTGACTTCAGAGCCCGCCAGGATCCAGGTGACAGTGGGATGTCATTCCAACACTCAGGTGTGAGTCATTCCCAGGAGCCCCAGGCTGGTGATCTCACCGGTCACACGAGGTGAATCACTCTGGGACAGGGTCTGACCTTTCTCTCCTGCACAGATCTCAGCCATGATAACAGCGAGATCACTCTGGGACAGGGTCTGGCCTTCCTCTCCTGCACAGGAGATCTCAGCCATGATAACAGTGAGATCACTCTGGGACAGGGTCTGGCCTTCCTCTCCTGCACAGATCTCAGCCATGATAACAGTGAGATCACTCTGGGACAGGGTCTGACCTTCCTCTCCTGCACAGGAGATCTCAGCCATGATAACAGTGAGATCACTCTGGGACAGGGTCTGACCTTCCTCTCCTGCACAGATCTCAGCCATGATAACAGTGAGATCACTCTGGGACAGGGTCTGACCTTCCTCTCCTGCACAGATCTCAGCCATGATAACAGCGAGATCACTCTGCTCTGTTTCCACAGAAGGACGCAGCCTCTGTTTCCCCTTCCCTGGGAAGTGATGCACTGAGCACCAGACGGGACATTCCAGCAGAGGGGTCATTCCCTACAGCTGGATTTCTGGATTTCAGGACCTGTCTGCAGGAGCTGCAGTTTTCCTGCCCACCCTCGCTGTGCACAGGGGGAGGAAGGGCAGCCTCCAGTGCTGGATTCCACGGGGGAAGAGGAAATCAATGGACTGCTCTTCCCAGGGAACAGTGTGACTAATCCCTGGGGTCTGGGATGGGCTGGAATCACCACTGCAGAGGGAGCTTGTGGCTGCCCAGCTCTGCTCATCACCCCTGGTTGAGCTCCATCTCCTGACAGCTCCCAGCAGGGTGCCACGGGCTCTTCCGAGCAGAAATCATTCCAGTGGACACCTAACATGTTAATCAGATAATAAACAATTCAGATATGAGGAGGGAATTCCTGGCTGGGAGGGTGGGGAGGGGCTGGGATTGAATTCCCAGAGAAGCTGTGGCTGCCCCTGGATCCCTGGGAGTGTCCCAGGCCAGGTTGGACAGGGCTTGGAGCAACCTGGGCTGGTGGGAGGTGTCCCTGCCCATGGCAGGGGTTGGGATGGGATGGATTTTAAGGTCCCTCCCGCCCAAACCATTCCTTGGTTCTGTGAGTCTGTGATTTCCTGAGAAACATCCATCCTGGAGGCCTCCATTCAGTTCATTCCACCCAACATTTTAAAGGGGGGCCTGGAGCACTCCGAGATGTTCCCCAGCCCCTGGTGAAAGCTCTGGGAGCTGTACCTGGGAGGAACATTCCCTCTCTTTCCCACACTTACAAGGCTGATATTCCTGCAGAGGTGACTGACTATCCACTGCCTCCTCCTCCTCCCCAAACCAGACTGGCTGGTCTGGCCCTGCTGACGAGCTGGAGGGCGACCAGATCTCTGGGGTGACTCTGCTGCTGCTGCTGCCATTTGGGAAAATACTACTGATAAAATTCATCCAAATACTACTGATAAAATTCATCCAAATACTACTGATAAAATTCATCCAGATATTACTGATAAAACTCATCCAAATATTACTGATAAAATTCATCCAAATATTACTGATAAAATTCATCCAGATACTACTGATAAAATTCATCCAAATATTACTGATAAAATTCATCCCAGAGTTTTCATCCTGTTCATCCGAGGTTTAGTCTGAATCTCACCTTGGCAGAGTATTGACTGTCCTTGGCATGGAATCATCAAATCATGGAATGGTTTGGGTGGGAAGTGACCTCAAATCCCACCCAGTGCCACCCCTGCCATGGGCAGGGACACCTTCCACCAGCCCAGGTTGCTCCAAGCCCCGTCCAGCCCGGCCTTGGACACTTGCAGGGATCCAGGGGCAGCCACAGCAGTGACGTGACTCCTCCTCATTAAAGGCTGAAGTACAGCCCGAAGGAAAAATCACCAGAGGAAAATGGAGGGAAAGGAGTAGAAGAAGCACCGGGGAGGCAAAGCTACAGTAGTAGAGGGGGAAGCCCACAGGGTGTCATCAGAGTGTCAGGGAACAGCAAAAAAAAACCACAAAATAAGCCCCCAAACCCTCTCTGCACCAAAGGCTTCCCACAGAGCCTCTGCCTCGGGAGCTGCACACAGGGAATTCCCGTGGCTGTGCTTCCCTTGGTGCTGAAATACTTACACTCCACCCAGGAGTGAGAATGTTCGGCTCTTCTATAGCTTTTTATAACAAATAAATCCCCAAACACTCCACAAGGATGATAAAAAGCTTTACTGCTGCTTTAGCCATGGAATCAGTAGAGCCAGGGAATATCCTGAGCTGGAAGGGACCCACAGGGATCATCCATCCAACCCTTGGCCCTGCACAGACACCCCAACAATCCCCCCTGTCCCTCAGGGTGTTGTCCAAACCCTCCCTGAGCTCTGGCAGCCTTGGGGCTGTGCCCATTCCCTGGGGAGCCTGGGCAGTGCCAACCACCCTCTGGGAGAGGAACCTTGTCCTGAGATCCACCTAAACCAGGGCTCATCCCTCCTGGCCTTGGACACTTCCAGGGATCCAGGGGCAGCCACAGCTTCTCTGGGCAACCTGTGCCAGGACCTCAAGCATAAATTTTAGGTTTATGAGGGAAAAAGCCCTATGAATTGTAGTAAGAAAGAAACCAAAGTTCTTACAGTGAATTTACCCTAAATTTTCTAAGGTTCAATTGAAAATTATAATCTTTTTTGAGCTGTCAGTAGATGGGACATAACCCTTCAAACCATATTTCTGTAACCTCAGTATTCTCATAGAAACAGTGGGGTTCTGTGCAATCCCACGGGCCTGCAGGGGGTGGTTCTCCCAGGGAAACTTTGGATCTGAGATGAGAACCCCCCTGGCTGCTGCATCCAGGGGATGTTCCCATCAGTGGAACCACAGCAGAGGTTCCATTTGTGAGAAGCCAAAGAAGGAGCAAACACGTCCACAGGCCCAGACCCCCCTGGGGATTTGCTGCCTTGCAAATTTCATGAACCTGGGCCATCAATATTCATGGCTGCAGGAGCAGAGGCCATGCAGGCACTCCTGGGGCCATCCAAGCATTCCTGGGGGCATCCAGGCACTCCTGAGGCCATGCAGGCACTCCTGGGGGCATCCAGGCACTCCTAGGGCCATCCAAGCATTCCTGGGGCCATCCAGGCACTCCTGGGGGCATCCAGGCACTCCTGGGGCCATCCAGGCACTCCTGGGGCCATCCAAGCATTCCTGGGGCCATCCAGGCACTCCTAGGGCCATCCAGGCACTCCTGGGGGCATCCAGGCACTCCTAGGGCCATCCAGGCACTCCTGGGGCCATGCAGGCACTCCTGCCCTGGGCTCTGAGGGATGGGGGGACACAAAGGCAGAGGATCCCCTCAGCCATTAACCCAGTGGGCTCTGAGCTCTGCTCTGTCACTGTCCCCCAATCTCTGCCCTGTCACTGTCCCCCCAATCTCTGCCCTGTCACTGTCCCCCCAAGCTCTGCTCTGTCACTGTCCCCCAAGCTCTGCTCTGTCACTGTCCCCCCAATCTCTGCCCTGTCACTGTCCCCCTGAGCTCTGCTCTGTCACTGTCCCCCCAAGCTCTGCCCTGTCACTGTCCCCCTGAGCTCTGCTCTGTCACTGTCCCCCCAAGCTCTGCTCTGTCACTGTCCCCCAAGCTCTGCCCTGTCACTGTCCCCCCAAGCTCTGCCCTGTCACTGTCCCCCCAATCTCTGCCCTGTCACTGTCCCCCCAAGCTCTGCCCTGTCACTGTCCCCCTGAGCTCTGCCCTGTCACTGTCCCCCAATCTCTACCCTGTCACTGTCCCCCAAGCTCTGCTCTGTCACTGTCCCCCAAGCTCTGCTCTGTCACTGTCCCCCTTTTATTCCCAGTGTCCCTCAGGGACCTCGTGCTCACAGCCTGCCCTGGGTGTGGGGGTGCAGTTAAACCAAACCCCCCCTTCTCCCTCCCCTATCCCACCCCTCTCCAGCTCTCCCAGCTCTGCCCAGGGTCCCGCTGTCCTCCCGGGCACCCAGCCTGGAGCCCTGCAGGAATTTCCAATCCCAGACTCACGGAAAGCAGGACTGGGAGGGATGCTCAGGGTTTGTCCTTTGCCCTCCGGCGTCACTACCTGTCCTTGGCTGGGTCAGTGCCATCTGCTCTCCCCTGGACACAGCCCTGTATGGCTCCTGGGTGAGCTGTGCTGTCCCTGGGCCTCACCACAGCCATCCCAAATTCCCATCTCACTGTTTCCTGCTGTGTTTGGTGGGATTTGCTTTGGACCAGCCCGTGCTGGCCGTTCCCTTCTCTGTGTTCCCATCAGGACTTACAGATTTTATTGATCCACTCGATCCTTTCAGGAGCTGAGGTTAAACTGAGCACAGAACCCCCTGAGTCCCCCTTTCCCCATTTTAAGGATATTCCTTGTGTTTGTCCTGTTCCTGTTCAGACACTCGGCCTCTTCTCTACAAGATCCCAAAACACCTCATGGCAGATCCAGGGTTGCTTCACCAAATTCCCTTTGTGTGAGTTAAATCCGCCCTGGCTGATTTGGGAACATCCAGCGTCTGTGAGAGACCTTTAATATTCCATTTTCTTATTTCAGCCTCAGCCCCCTGTCACTGGCGTTTGTTGTTACTCAGCTGATCACAGCTGACCTTTCCCAGGAGGACTGGGGCAAAACAAATCTCTGTGTGCTTGGAATCACAGAGACACGGGGGCGGTTGGGCTGGAAAAACCCTCGGAGGGCACCAAGTCCAACTGTTCCCCCAGCACTGCCAAGGCCACCACTCACCCCTGTCCCCAAGGGCCACCTCCACAGGGCTCTGAAATCCCTCTGCCAGGGACAACAGAGGAGCTGGGAGTTCAGCTGCCAGAGGGCAGGGAGAGAGGGGATATTGGGAAGGAATCCTTCCCTGGGAGGGCAGGGAGGCCCTGGCACAGGCTGCCCAGAGAAGCTGTGGCTGCCCCTGGATCCCTGGAAGTGTCCAAGGCCAGGTTGGATGGGGCTTGGAGCGACCTGGGCTGGTGGGAGGTGTCCCTGCCCATGGCAGGGGTGGCACTGGATGGGCTTTAAGGTCCCTTCCCCCAAACCAATTCCGTGCCCTTGCAGTGGTTTTTTTGTTAGAGCTGCTTTAATGCCCGAGCCATGGGAATTCCCCCATTTCCAGTGGCAAGGGAAAAACGCAGCAGCCCTTGGGATACGACCAGGCTCTTCCCCACCCCAAAGGGCCGCTCCTGAGACAGCGAGGCCACCCAAACTCCTGTTCCACCAGCAGCCTGGATTCACTGGTGTCCACCCTTCCTCACTCTCTTCGTGGGCTCTCACTGTCCCTGTTCAATCCCATTTCCTACCCCCAGGCTCTTCCCTCCTTCCTCTGCAAGAACTGTTCTCCTCACACTGTGATCCGGGCAGGGCCCCTGGCGAGTCCCCCTGTGCCAAACCCCCCTGTGCCAACCCCCCTGTGCAACCCCCCCTTTGCCATTCCCCCTGTGCCAAACCCCCTGTGCCAACCACCCTGTGCCAACCTCCCCTTTGCCATTCCCCCTGTGCCAAACCCCCTGTGCCAACCCCCCTGTGCCAACCCCCCTGTGCCAACCTCCCCTTTGCCATTCCCCCTGTGCCAAACCCCCTGTGCCAACCACCCTGTGCCAACCTCCCCTTTGCCATTCCCCCTTTGCCATTCCCCCTGTGCCAACCCCCCTGTGCCAACCCCCCCTGTGCCAACCCCCCCTGTGCCAACCCCCCCTGTGCCGTTCCCCCTGTGCCAACCCCCCCTTTGCCATTCCCCCTGTGCCACCCCCCCTTTGCCATTCCCCCCGTGCCAACCCCCCCTGTGCCACCCCCCCCGTACCACCCCCCAGGCTGTGTCCGTGTGACAAACCGGGCTGTGCCGGGGCCGTTCCCGGCGCCCTCATCACCGAGCTGGAATTGGTTTAGGACAAACCCTCCACCTCACGAGCCAGAAGCAGGTGGAGGAATCCCGGCAGCCCGGTGTCCGTGCCCTCATCCCAACTCCTCCCCCCGAGGATGATCCCAAACCCCCCCCGAGCAGGGCAGGGGGTGCCGGGCGGTGCCGGGCGGTGCCGTGGTGGCTCCGGTGGCTCCGGTGTCCGGCGCTGGGATGAAGGAGGCCGTGCACGCCCTGGCCATGATGCTCATTCCTTTATTGTGTCGGTGCCGTGTTGGAGGGCGCGGGCGCTCCCGGGGCGCTCCCAGCGCGGGGTCGAAGCTACGTTACAGCACAGGGAGGAGGGTCCGTCCCGGCCGGAGCGGGGGGACGGGCACCTCTCTCCATACAGTATGTATAATATATATATATTTATAATATGTCCTGTATATTCCTATGTATAGTGACAAGGATGGGCCACCAGACAGTGAACTTTTGATTTCTAAATAAATCACCAGAGCAACAGGCACGAAAATTTGGTCCTAATCGAGGCCCTCACCTTGTCCACGAACCCGGAACAGACCCGCACCCACCCCCGCGCGGAAAAACCTCCAAACCTGGAACCCAAAGGAACAGTTCAACAACAACAGAAGGAAGCCCCAGCCCAGCCCCGTCCCCCCGGGGGTTTCTCCCCGTGCAGCCCCTCACACTGACGGTCCCAGACCCCGGGAACACCCCACACCCGGCACACACTCGGTGGGACACACACGGACACCGACGGACGCCACGAACACGGCCCGGGGCGCGGGGAACCTGCTCGGCCCCTCCGCGGGCTCTGCTGGCCGGGGGGGCTCGGCAGGGCCGGGGGGAGCGCTCGGGAGGCTCCCGGACCCCGCGGGACGAGCGGACCCCGGGGTACCAGCGGCACTTGGATGTTGGAAAGGGCTCATCCCGTCCCCTGCTCTGGGAGCTCCCGCGCCCGTCTCGTGCTCTGCTGGAGGGGCTCCCGCGTGGATCCCACCGTGAGCACAGTCCTGCTGGAGCTGGAGCGGGGCCTGTCCCTCGCCCTGACGCCCAGAGGACACACACACACACACCCCCCCTGCCCGCGGTGCTCCCTGGCCCGGGGGCGAGGGCACCGTCAGCGCTGTGTCCCACACCCGAGCCACAGAGACGGTCACTGGTTCAACCCCTCGGGGCTCCACGAGCTGCTGATCCGCCCAAGGTGAACTGGGGCCAGTGGAAAACAAGGAAAGGAGGAAAATCTATTCCCACAGCCTCCCCCCCCCCCCAGCTTCTCCCCGTTCTGAGGTTGTGCTTCCCGACCCCGACTCCCAGACGCTTTCCTGGAAACTAAACAAAGAGCTCCACCTCTCCCATCCACCGTGTTCTAGGGGATCATGGAATCCCAGACTGGTTTGGGTGGGAAGGGACCTTAAAGCTCACCCAGTGCCACCCTCTACCCCGGGCAGGGACACCTCCCACTAGCCCAGGTTGCTCCCAGCCCTGTCCAACCTGGCCTGGGACACTTGCAGGGATGGGGATGGTTTTATGGGGCCAGCTTGCTGTGGGGGATGCCCACGGACACCCCTGGCTGCTGAGGTCCCTGTGCACACAGACCCACCCCACGCTGTGGAAGGGACCCATCTCACTCCTCAAACACCTTCCCCTGCACCCTCCTCCCCAGGCTGAGCTCAGGAGGGAGGGAGCTCTGTCCCGGGAGCACCTACAGCTCCCAGCTGGATTCTGAGCCAGGCGCTGGGAGGGGGGAGAAGGGACGAACGTTTTGGAGGGGCAGAAGGTGCTATGGGAGGCAGGTGGAGAGGGGAAGGTGGGGCCAGAGGGCAATGATTGAGAGCTTGAGGCAGGACAATGTTAGAGGGGATGGGGAGAAGACACCCCGTGCCAGAGCAGAGGTGAGTGCAGGAGGATTCCCTCCCCCGGCTGCACCGACGGGACACGGCTGGGGGGACCTGCCCAGCTCCGAGCTCAGCACAGCCGGTTCTCCTGCTCCTGCTGTTCCTGCTCCTGCTGTTCCTGCTCCGAGCCTGTGCCTCGCTCCCTCACCCCGTCCTGTGTGCAGGACCATGGGGTGAGCAGTGACCAGTCCAACAATGGGAGAACAGAACAGGCTGCCCAGGGAGCTTCTGGACTCTCCCTCCCTGGGGATACTCCAAAGCTGGACACAATCCTGGGTAACGTGCTCTGGGGGACTGGATGAACTCCAGGGGTCCCTTCCAATCTCAACCATCCTGTGAAGGAATTCTCTTTGTTTCCAGGAGACATTCCCTCCCTGCAATCTTCTCCGACCTGCCCTCCCGGGGACTCCCTGTGCCCGGGGACTCCCTGTGCCCGGGGACTCCCTGTGCCCCGGGACTCCCTGTGCCTGGGGACTCCCTGTGCCCCGGGACTCCCTGTGCCCGGCCCTTTGCCAATCCACACCCTCCCAGGTGAGCTGGGGATCACTCCCTTATCCATGGGACTCGTGCCACACAAACAGACCTCCTCACCTCCCCCATGCCAGGGAAAGCACAGCTGCTGGCCTGGCACTGCCAGGAAGGGGCTTCACCAAGGTCCCACCTTCCCTCCCTCCGGAAGCCGCATCCCCCAGGGACACCGAGCGCGTGCGGCAGCCGGGATGGGATTCACAGCCCCAGCAGACCCCCCTCCCCATCACCCATTTCACACCCATCCCTCCCCCCCCCAGGTTGGAAATCTCCCCCAGCTCAGGAGTGACCTCCCTGTGGCACTGCCCAGCCCGGAGGGGAGCGATGACCTCCCTGCCCTGGGCGTCACCACCTTGTCCCACGTTTCTCCACTGCCTTCAGCTGCAGGATGGAGCCTCTCTCCTCCCACAGCTCTGTTTTCCACAGGCAGCGCCGCTCCCCACGCTGCCTGCCTTTGGGATGGGCGGATGGAAGGGGCTGGAAAGTTCCACCTCTTGTTGTTGCAGTCAGGAGTCCCACCCCAGGGACGGGAGATGGTGTCAGGCACCGTGACGGGCCGGGGCTGTCTCCAGAGTGTCTCCAGAGCGTGGCACAGGTGGACAAAGCCCTTGGCTTTGGTTGACTTTGGTGACTCCGTGATCCCTGTGGATGGAGCTGGTGCTCCTGGAGTGACAGCCGTGCCCGTGTCCGTGAGATGTCCCTGCTGCCATCGGCGTCAGGCTGGGGAGTCCCACTGGGGGACTCTGACAAGGCGCTGCCAGCACCGAGTCTCCAAACCCGCGTAGGAATCTCCGAATTCCCTGGGATCCAGCACAGCAAAGGCAGCACCAGCTCCTGCCAAAGCCCCCGGAGAGGGTCCCGTGCCCCTCCTGGCTGGTGAGTGAGTCCTGGCCATGCCCAGCCCTGTGCTGGGCAGGGCTGGGAGCTGGGCAAACCCAGGGGGTCAGCACAGTGCCCAGGGCCAGCCCTGCACGTCCAACAGTCCGAGCGCGTCTCCTGCCTCCGCCACCAACCACTCCATAAATAAATAGGTTAAATAAATAAAGTGACAGATCCGGGCCGGGGAGGGAGGGAGGGAGGGAAGGGCAGGTCCGTTCGTGTCTCACAAACACACGCACACAAAGCAGCTGCAGACAAGGACGAGCGGGGCCCTCCCTCGGCCCCCCGGGGCTCAGTCCAGACCGGGGCTCCGGGATGTCACTCCTGAGCTGGCATCTGAGCTGGCATCTGAGCTGGCATCTGAGCTGGCATCGCAGCGGCACAGGCGGCGCCGGAGGTGAGGGACACGTGGGTGGTGGAGGAGGGCAGCGACCGCGGCGTCTGGCACCTGGGGGACACAGAGGGGCACTGCTTGGCTCTGCTGCCCCTGCCCTGCCTCCTGCAGGGGACAGACACGGACACACTGCCCTGCTCTGCTGCCTCTACCTCCCACTGGGACAGACACGGACACACTGCCCTGCTCTGCTGCCCCTGCCCCTGCCTCTCACTGGGGACAGACATGGACACACTGTCACACACTGCCCCTGCCCTGCCTCCTGCAGGGGACAGACATGGACACACTGCCCTGCTCTGCTGCCCCTGCCCTGCCTCCCACTGGCCCCAAAATCCCCAAAATCCGGCTGTTTTCTCTGTCATTTGCAGGCAGCACCCTGTGCTGGGCAGGGCAGCACCTTGTGGGGGGGATATCTGAGTATCATGGAGTCATGGAATGGTTTGGGTGGGAAGGGATCTCAGAGCTCATCTCATCCCAACCCCTGCCATGGGCAGGGACACCTCCCACCAGCCCAGGTTGCTCCAAGCCCCCTCCAACCTGGCCTGGGACACCTCCAGGGATCCAGGGGCAGCCACAGCTTCTCTGGGCAACCTGTGCCAGCCCCTCCCCACCCTCCCAGCCAACAATTCCTTCCCAGTCTCCCATCTCTCCCTGCCCTCTGGCAGTGGGAAGCCATTCCCTGTGTCCTGTCCCTCCAGGCCTTGTCCCCAGTCCCTCTCCAGCTCTCCTGGAGCCCCTTTAGGCTCTGCAAGGGGCTCCAAGGTCTCCCTGGATCCTTCCCTTCCCCAGCTGAGCACCCCCAGCTCTCCCAGCCTGGCTCCAGAGCAGAGGGGCTCCAGCCCTGGCAGCATCTCCGGGGCCTCCTCTGGACTCTCTCCAGCAGCTCCACGTCCCTCCTGCACTGAGCTGTGCACGGTGACAACTCAACATGATCCACATTCTAAACTCCGATCCCACCCAGCGACTCGGGGCCGGTTCCAGCCCCCAAAGGAAGAGGGGGTTTGCAGCCCCGCTGCGACTCCCCCGTCTGCCCCGAGCCCCCCCTTTGTCCCCGGGGAGCATCCCGGCCCTGCCCCAGCCCCCCGTGCCCCTCACCAGGAGCGGGACTTGCGCAGGCGGGAGGCCGCCGGCCGCTCCAGGAGGTTGTCCAGGCGCATCAGCCGCTCCAGGTGCAGCGCCCGCGGGTCCTGCTCCGCCCCGTCCCCGCTCCGCTCGAACTCGAAGATGGCCGGGGGGGAGAGGTCCAGCTCCAGGAACATGATGTTCTCGGCCTGCACAGCACGGGGGAACCGGCACGGGAGTCACCGCGCGGCAGAACCGGCCCTGGCGAGCCCCGCTCCGGCTGCTGCGGCACAGGAGAGCTCCACCCGGCCCACGGCTCTGCTCGGGCTCTCCTGGCCTATCCCAGGGCTCTCCTGGTCTATCCCAGAGCTCTCCTGGCCTATCCCAGGGCTCTCCTGGCCTATCCCAGGGCTCTCCTGGTCTATCCCAGGGCTCTCCTGGTCTATCCCAGGGCTCTCCTGGCCTATCCCAGAGCTCTCCTGGCCTATCCCAGGGCTCTCCTGGCCTATCCCAGAGCTCTCCTGACCTATCCCAGGGCTCTCCTGACCTATCCCGGGGCTCTCCTGGCCTATCCCAGGGCTCTCCTGACCTATCCCAGAGCTCTCCTGACCTATCCCAGGGCTCTCCTGGTCTATCCCAGGGCTCTCCTGGTCTATCCCAGAGCTCTCCTGGCCTATCCCAGGGCTCTCCTGGCCTATCCCAGGGCTCTCCTGGCCTATCCCAGGGCTCTCCTGACCTATCCCGGGGCTCTCCTGGTCTATCTCAGGGCTCTCCTGGCCTATCCCAGGGCTCTCCTGGTCTATCCCAGGGCTCTCCTGGTCTATCCCAGGGCTCTCCTGACCTCTCCCAGGGCTCTCCTGACCTCTCCCAGGGCTCTCCTGGCCTATCCCAGGGCTCTCCTGGCCTATCCCAGGGCTCTCCTGACCTATCCCAGGGCTCTCCTGACCTATCCCAGGGCTCTCCTGGTCTATCCCAGGGCTCTCCTGACCTATCCCAGGGCTCTCCTGACCTATCCCAGGGCTCTCCTGGTCTATCCCAGGGCTCTCCTGACCTATCCCAGGGCTCTCCTGGCCTATCCCGGGGCTCTCCTGGCCTATTCCGGGGCTCTCCTGACCTATCCCAGAGCTCTCCTGGCCTATCCCAGGGCTCTCCTGGTCTATCCCAGGGCTCTCCTGACCTATCCCAGAGCTCTCCTGGCCTATCCCGGGGCTCTCCTGGCCTATCCCGGGGCTCTCCTGGCCTATCCCGGGGCTCTCCTGGTCTATCCCAGGGCTCTCCTGGCCTATCCCAGAGCTCTCCTGACCTATCCCAGGGCTCTCCTGGCCCAGCTCCCAGCGGGTCCTTCCCAAGGGCAGGAGCTGCTGGAGCCAGGGCCAGCAGCTCCGGGAGTGGCTGAGAGCAGGGATCTACTGAGGGGTGGGATAAAGCTGGGAGCTTGAGTTGGCATATCCCAGGTCACTGTGAGCTTGTTTACTCCATCTTCTGTCACAGTGTTTGTCCATCCATCCATCCATCCATCCATCCATCCATCCATCTATCCAAGCATCCATCTACCCACCTCCATATCCATCCATCCATCCATCCATCCATCCATCCATCCATCCATCCGTCCATCCATCCATCCATCCATCCATCTATCCAAGCATCCATCTACCCACCTCCATATCCATCCATCCATCCATCCATCCATCCATCCATCCGTCCGTCCATCCATCCATCCATCCATCCATCCATCCATCTATCCAAGCATCCATCCACCCACCTCCATATCCATCCATCCATCCATCCATCCACCCATCTGTCCAATCACCCATCCATCAGCCCACCTCAGTCCATCCACCCACCCACCCACCCATCCATCCATCCACCCACCAACCTCCACTTATCCTTCCATCCATCCATCCATCCACTCATCCACCCATCCATCCACCCACCTATCTACCTCCACTTATCCTTCCATCCAACCATCCATCCATCCATCCATCCATCCGTCCATCCATCCATCCATCCACTCATCCACCCACCCATCCACCTCCACTTATCCTTCCATCCAACCATCCATCACCCATCTGTCCAATCATCCATCCATCAACCCACCTCAATCCATCCACCCACCCACCCATCCCATCTATCCGTGGACTCCGTGCCCCCTGGCCCACCCCAGTGCCCCCTGGCCCACCCCACTGCCCCCCAGTCCACCCCAGTGCCCCCCTGAACACCCCAGTGCCCCCTGGCCCACCCTAGTGCCCCCCCTGGCCCACCCCAGTGCCCCCCCCAGCCCACCCCAGTGCCCCTGGCCCACCCCAGTGCCCCTGGCCCACCCCAGTGCCCCCCTGCACACCCCAGTGCCCCTGGCCCACCCCAGTGCCCCCTGGCCCACCCCAGTGCCCCCTGGCACACCCCAGTGCCCCTGGCCCACCCCAGTGCCCCCCTGGCCCACCCCACTGCCCCCCTGAACACCCCAGTGCCCCCCTGAACACCCCAGTGCCCACTGGCACGCCCCAGTGCCTCTGGCCCACCCCAGTGCCCCCCAGTCCACCCCAGTGCCCCTGGCCCACCCCAGTACCCCTGGCCCACCCCAGTGCCCCCCGGCCCACCCCAGTGCCCCCCCTGGCCCACCCCAGTGCCCCTGGCCCACCCCAGTGCCCGTGACGCACCCGGAAGCGGGGGTGGGATCTCATGGCCATGGCCACGCGGGCGTACTGGCTGATGGGTCTCTTGTAGCCCACGGCGGAGGTCGGGCGCCTCTTCATCTGGGAGCTGTTCCTGGGGCACGGAGGGGGGGAGAACCCGCCTTAGGGAGCACGAACTGACCACAGCCGTGTCCCAGCAGGGACTGAGGGGGCTCGTGGCCCTTCCCGCTGGGGCTTGGCCGGGAGGGGATTTCCACACGTGGGCACCTGCAGGTCCCTGGGCCACCAGCCCCGGGGACATCGGTGCCCACAGGCCACCAGCCCCGGGGACATCAGTGCCCACGAGCCATCAGGCCTGGGGACATCAGTGCCCACGGGCCCCCAGCCCTGGGGACATCAGTGCCCACGGGCCCCCAGCCCCGGGGACATTGGTGCCCACGGGCCCCCAGCCCTGGGGACATCGGTGCCCATGGGCCACCAGGCCTGGGGACATCAGTGCCCATGGGCCACCAGCCCTGGGGACATTGGTGCCCACGGGCCAGCAGCGCTGGGGACATTGGTGCCCACGGGCCAGCAGCGCTGGGGACATCAGTGCCCACGGGCCACCAGCCCCGGGGACATCGGTGCCCATGGGCCAGCAGTGCCGGGGACATTGGTGCCCACGGGCCCCCAGCCCTGGGGACATCAGTGCCCACGGGCCACCAGCCCTGGGGACATCAGTGCCCACGGGCTACCAGCCCCGGGGACATCAGTGCCCACGGGCTACCAGCCCTGGGGACATCAGTGCCCACGGGTCACCAACCCCGGGGCAGCACCTGGGCCAGGGCCAGGCCAGGGCCAGGACGTACCCTCCGGTGGGCACCAGCGGCTGGAACTTCCACTGGTCCTCGTCGCCGTCGAAGTAGAGGCGGTTCATGATCTTGTTCTTCTCCTCGGGAGGGATGAAGTTCTCGATAATCAAGTACCTGAGCCAGGGAGCGGCCGAGAGGGAGGAGAAGGAGTGATGGGGGGAAGGAGCAGGAGAGGAAGGAGTTAATGAGACAGGAGACAGAAAACAGCCCGGAAAGGGAGAGGAAAGGGATGGCAGGAAGAGAGGGAGACAGCGCAGCGAGAGGAAACATCCAGAGGATGAAAACGGGATGGAGGTGGAGAGGGTGAAGGAATAGATGCAGCCACGGAGAGGGGAGGGGAAGGAGAGGAAGGGCGGGGGTGACAGTCATCAGAGAGGAGCCAGGACCCCTGGGAGCTCTGGGGCTCCAGGCAGGATCAGAACCACCCCCCTCCTCTCCTCCCCTGGCAGCCTGACCCCAAAATCAAGGGCAGCTCAACGATGCCAAACAGACCCTGAAGGGAATCTTTTTTCCCGTGTTTTTTGGGGCAAATCGAGCAGCTGCCAAAAACTGTTCCCCATCCACGAGCTGCTTCTCCCAACTGCAGCTTCTCCACAGCCACGTGTGGGGAGGGAAAAGGGGGAGATCGGGGATGGGATTCTGTTCCCAGTAAAACCGTTTTCCCCCAAAAACGCTGAAGTGCTTGTAAATGTCTGGGGGGGATAAAGTACTGAAAGAGATGAGTGTTTGAAGTGAGAACAAACCCCCGGGGGCGGAGGAGCAGCAGCTGCTGCTGTGGGAGGCTCCCGGAAGGCAAAGGCTGCCTGGCTGTGCCCCGGGAGCTCCCACAGGGCCGGGCTCACCCTGAGTCCCCCCGGAGCCGCTCGCCCTCTGAGGATGGCACTGGGGCCACAGCAGGTCTCCAGATGCCCCCAGCCCCTGCTGCCACCCCCCGGGTTCACCCCCAGCCCGTGCTGCTGCTGTGCTGGTGTTTCTGCTGGAATATTTTCTGCTTTTCCCCTTTCTCAGCGGCTTTCAGACACCCCGAGTGCTGCTCGCCCGGCGCTCAGGGTTCCAACACCTTCTGCCACAGCCAGCAAAGGTGGGAAGGGCTCAGCTGTCCCTGGCAGTGGGGGATTGCTCCCTCCAGCTCTGCACCCACCCTGAGCCCCCCAGCCCTGCTCTGAGCACCCCAACTCTGACCTGAGCCCTCCAGCCCTGCTGTGAACACCCCAACTCTGACCTGAGCCCCTCAGCCCTGCTCTGAGCCCCCAACTGTGAACACCCTGCTGTGAACACCCCAACTCTGCCCTCCACACCCCAATTCTGTTTTGTGCACCCAAGCTCTGCCCTGCACACCCCAAGTCTACCCTGCACACCTCAGCCCTGCTCTGAGACTCCAGATCTCCTCTGCACACCCCATTTCTGTCCTGAGCACCCCAACTCTGATCTGAGCCCCCTAGTCCTGCTCTGAGCACCCCAACTCTGACCTCCACACCCCAATTCTGTTTTGTGCACTCAAGCTCTGCCCTGCACACCTCAGGTCTGCCCTGCACACCTCAGCCCTGCTCTGAGACCCCAGATCTCCTCTGCACACCCCATCTCTGCCCTGAGCACCCCAACTCTGCACTGGAAACCCCATCTCTGCCCAGCACACCCCAATTCTGCCCAGCACACCCCAATTCTGCCCAGCACACCCCAGCTCTGTCCTGCACATCCCACTTGTGTCCTGCACACCCCAATTCTGCCCAGCACAGCCCAGCTATGCTCTGTGCATCCTAACTGTGCTCTGTGCACCCCAGGCCTGGCCTGTGCCCCCCAACTCTGCTTTGTGCACCCAGATCTTCCCTGCACACCCTAATTCTGCCCAGCACACCTCAATTCTGCCCGGCACACCCCAATTCTGCCCGGCACACCCCAATTCTGCCCGGCACACCCCACTTCAGCCCGGCACACCCCAGCTCTGTCCTGTACACCCCAGCTCTGTCCTGCACACCCCAATTCTGCCCAGTACACCCCAGCTCTGTCCTGCACACCCTAATTCTGCCCAGTACACCCCACTTCAGCCCAGCACACCCCAGGCCCAGGTGCCCCACAACCACCCCACAACCACCTACTTGAGCTTCAGCTCCCTCGTCTGCTCGTTCTGGGCCTCCTCCAGGTCCTGGCGCACTCGGATGTACTCGTCGTGCTGGTCCTGGATCTCGGCCTTCACGGCCTGCAGCTTGGCATAGAGCTGGGGGGGACAGCACCCTCAGTACCCTCAGCACCCTCGGCCCCCTCAGCCCCACGCCCGGGGCCGCAGTGAGCCCTGGGGAGGGACGTCCTTGTCCTTGTCCCCGTCCCCATCCCCGTCCCCGCCACACTCTCACCTTCTTCAGCTTCTTGGTTTTGATCTCCACCTCCTGCTGCAGGGAGGTGAAGGTCTCCCGCAGCTCCATGGTCTCCTCGTCCCGCAGCAGCACCTCCTGCTGCATCTCCCGCTCCCGGCGTTTCTGCGGCGCAGGGGACACGGTCGGAGCCGGGAGGGGACACGGCCCACGGCCCCCGTGACCCCCGGGTGACCCCTGTCACCCCTGAGTGACCCCTGTCACCCCCAAATTACCCCTGTCACCCCCGAGTGACTCCTGTCACCCCTGAGCAACCCCTTGTCACCCCCAAACGACCCCTGTCACCCCCGAGCGACTCCTGTCACCCCCAATGACCCCTATCACCCCTGAGCAACCCCTGTCACCCCCAAATGACCCCTGTCACCCCTGAGTGACCCCTGTCACCCCCAAATGACCCCTGTCACCCCCGAGTGACCTGTCACCCCTGAGCGACCCCTGTCACCCCTGAGCAACCCCTGTCACCCCTGAGCAACCCCTGTCACCCCCAAATGACCCCTGTCACCCCTGAGTGACCCCTGTCACCCCCAAATGACCCCTGTCATCCCCAAGTGACCCGTCACCCCAAAACGAACCCTATCACCCCTGAGCAACCCCTGTCACCCCCAAACGACCCCTGTCACCCCTGAGTGACCCCTGTCACCCCCGAGTGACCCCTGCCACCCCCCCGCCGGTACCTGCTCCGCGATCTCCTGCCGCCGCAGCTCCAGCATCTTCTGCTGCTCGTTGGTGTGGTCCACGATGGTCCTGCCCCCGATGAGCAGCTTGCTCTCCATCGCCTGGGGAGGGGGCAGAGGGAGGGCAGAGCGTGTTGTCACCCTCCCCACCCCGCAGGGTTTGCCTCAGGCCACCCTCACTGGGAGGTCACTCCCATCCCTGGTCCCTGTCCCCATCCCTGCTTTGGGGTAGGCTGGAGGTCTTCGTGTAGCAGACACTCCAGTGCCCAGCTGATGGGGAGGGGGCTGTGCAGGATAGGATTGGATATTGGGAACAATTCCTTCATGGAATGTCCAGCCCTGGCACAGCTGCCCAGGGCAGGGGGGAGTCCCCACCCCGGAGGGATTTGAAGGGTGTGTGGATGTGGCACTCGGGTCAGTGGTGGCCTTGGCGTGCGGGGGGATGGTTGGACTCCGTGGTCTTGGAGGGCTTTTCCCACCTAAATAATTCCATGATCCTAAGGACACCCACCAGCCCGGGGCCGGTTCAGCTCCATGGGCGGGGCTGGGGGGCTGGGGGGGTGTGGGTGACGTGCCCCCTCCGCTGGATCCCAGCCCAGCCCATTCCAGTCCCACTCCAGTCCCACCCCAGTCCCACTTCCTTCCGCACAGCTGCCAACCCACGGGATTCCACCGATGGGCAGCAGCTCCGGCAGCGGGGCCCGGCCTCCACCCCCTCCTTCCACCAGCTGTGACACACAGACACAGACAGACACACAGACAGACACACACAGAGACAGACACAGACAGACACACAGACAGACACACAGAGACAGCTTGTACACACACACACAAACACACACACACACACAGCCTGTGCTCACACACACACACAAACACACACACACACACACACACACACAGCCTGTGCTCACACACACACACACACACACACACACACACACACACACACACACAGCCTGTGCTCACACACACACACAAACACACACACACACACACACACACACACAGCCTGTGCTCACACACACACAAACACACAGACACAGACACACACACCCCCACAGCCTGTGCACACACACACAGACACCCCTCACACACACACACACAAACACACACACAGCCAGCCTGTGCACACACACACACAGACACACACACACAGACACACACATGCACAGACACACACACAGCCTGTGCTCACACACACACACACACACACACACAGCCTGTGTACACACACACACACACACACGGCCTGTGCTCACACACACACACACACACACACACACACAGCCTGTGTACACACACACACACACACACGGCCTGCGCTCACACACACACACACACACACGTGCACAGGCCCAGGGTGCACACGCCATGCCGGGGTGCACACGCTCACACACGCGTGTCAGTGCGTGTGGGAGCCCCGTGTGTGGCAGAGCCGTGCAGGAGGGGAGCACCCCGTGTGTGCCCGTGTGTGAGTGCTCGTGCCAGCCGGGTGTGCGGCCGTGTGCCGGCCCTGCTCCCCTCAGGGTGCCCCTGGTCCCCACGGCTGCGCTCCGGGGTGTCAGCAGGGACGGACCCCGATGTCCCCGTGACACCACACACAGCTTTAAAATCAACCTGCCAGACACAGAGCCAGCACAGCCACCATCCCCGGGGTGTGCCCTCTGCCACCATCCCCGGGGTGTTCCCGTCACCAGCACGTGGCCTCTCTCACCCACTGGTGTCTGCCCACAGGGTCCTTCTGGACCCCCCAGATCAAGGGTGCCTGGACTCCCAGGACCCCCCTCACTGCCACAGCCACGGCCCTGAGGGGCAGCAGGGCCACCAGCCCAGCCCAAGGGGTGCCAGGACTCGGGGGGCACAGAAGGCATTCATGCTGCTGTCACATGTCCCCACACAGGGGTCTCCACGGGGGTCCCAAGCCATGTCCCCTGGCTGTACCCCAGCACCAGCAAACCAGTGACCCCCATTCCCACCAGCAGCCATGTGGGGCCAGACTCTATTTCCCCTGTTTCCCCCCCCATTTTTCCCCTTCCTGGCTGCAGGGGGGCACACTGTGGGGTTCTGGGGTGCTGCAGGCAGCCCCCCAACACCCACGGGACACCCCACAACTGTAGCACCAGCTCCCACCTTCCCCCACCTCACGAGAGCCCTGCAGCCACTCAGCACCGCGGGGGCACAGCCCCCGGGGGGTGCCCCATCCACCCCCTGACCCCAACCCCTGGGATTCCCCCTCCTCCTGTCCCCAACACCTTCGGATGGGGGTTCCTGGCCGGGTGTTCTGCTCGGGGTGAGACCCCCAAGGGCAGCCCCCCGACTCGATCCTGTGCCATCCCCTGCCAGGGCTCCCAGAGTGGCCAGGCTGGGATCACTGGGGTGCTCCAGGCCCCTCACCCTTCTCCTCCAAACCCAGTTCTTGGCCCTAATTGCTCCCTGGGATGCTGAGTGTCCCCCACCCCCGCTGGGGTGCAGGGAGGGGGCCGGGTGGGTGCAGGGATGATGTTCCTGCTGCCTCCCCTCCCCGCCGGATTAAGGGGTTTCTTAGTGCTGCTGTTTCCTCCCTGCCAGAGCCCTTATTCCCTCTAACGAGGAGACTCCCAATCTCCTTTAGCACTAAGCCTCTCCCGGGAACTTATTTCCGGCACCCAAATAACTTCCCAGCACTTTCCCTCCCGCTGACCTCGGCCTCAGCCCCCGGCAGAGCTGTCAGGGCCCACAGCACCCGCACCCGGCTTGTCCATGGCACTGACCCTCCCCCTGGGCACATCTGGGAGCCCAGGAGCACAGCCGGGCACCCAGGAGCACATCTGGGCACCCAGGAGCACAGCTGGGCAGGCTGGCCCCCACCTCTTCGAGCTCCCTGGTGCCCACTAACCCAGCTGGGTGGCAGAGGCAGAGCCCACGTCCAGCAGTGTGATGACACGCGGGGTGCAGAGTGTGTCGGCCTGGGTGTGGAGGGTACTCCGTGTCCCCCCAGTCACCTTGGCTGCCTTTGCCACGGCCACTGCAGAGCCAGTGGCTCCTTGCCTGGCCCTGCTGTGTGCCAGAGCTGCCCGTGGGCACCAGGAGGCCACCCAGTGTCCCCTGCAGTGCCCCCCAGACAGTGCCCGGTGGGGCGAGCATTGGGCTGACACAGGGGGGATTTCTGCTCCCTGAGGTGACACCTCACTGGTGTGACTGTGCCTGACTGTGTCTGACTGTGCTGTACCCCCACGGCCAGAGGGTCCCCACATACAGAGTGGCTCCAAAGGCCCCCAAAGGGGATGTGGTGTCACCTCACCTCCGGCCCTGCCTTGTTACTCAGCAGTTCCAGGACACACGGTGGCCCCGGGCCAGCCCTGCTGTGCTGTGCCAGATGAGGAGACCGTGCTGGACAGCTGCCAGCCACAGCCTGCACCCCACAGCCTGCACCCCACAGCCTGCACCCCACCGTGGCTGTGGGGACCGGGCTGGGCATCCTGCTCTGCCAGGACAACAGCCACGGGACACCCGCCGTGCCAGCCAGGGACCAGTGTCCCCCCCACGGCTCTGCCCCAGCGGGTTCCCACGGGTCTCTGTGCAGGCATCCGGGCACGGCCACGCATCCCTGGGCATGATCACGCATCCCTGGGCACGGCCATGTGTCCCTGGGCACGGCCCTGCCTCCCCGGGGCTGCAACAAACACAGCCCTGCCCGCAGAGGAGGGTCTGGACCCCCCCTGCTCAGCCCCGACACTCCGAGCATGTGCCCCCCAGAGGGGTCCCTGCTTGTGCTGCAGCCCTGTCACTGCAGCTGGGCCACCGAGGGGCCAGAGGGGCTGTGCCAGAGGGGCTGTGCCAGAGAGGCTGTGCTGGAGGGGCTGTGCTGGAGCGTGACATGGCAGGTCAGGGGGCTGGGGCTCTGTCCCCACCCGGGTCAGGGGGCTGGGGCTCTGTCCCTCTCCAGGTCAGGGAGCTGGGGCTCTGTCCCCACCCGGGTCAGAGGGCTGGGGCTCTGTCCCTCTCCAGGTCAGGGAGCTGGGGCTCTGTCCCCCCCGGATCACGGGGCTGGGGCTCTGTCCCCCCCGGATCACGGGGCTGGGGCTCTTTCCCCCTCGGATCAGGGGGCTGGGGCTCTGTCACCCCCCTGGATCAGGGGGCTGGGGCTCTGTCCCCCCTTGGATCAGGGGGTTGGGGCTCTGTAACCTCCCCGGGTCAGGGGGCTGGGGCTCTGTCCCTCTCCAGGTCAGGGGGCTGGGGCTCTGACCCCCTCTGGATCAGGGGGCTGGGGCTCTGTAACCCCCTGGATCAGGGGACTGGGGCTCTGTTCCCCCCCGGATCAGGGAGCTGGGGCTCTGTCCCCTCTCAGGTCAGGGGGCTGGGGCTCTGTCCCCCCCCCAGGTCAGGGGTCTGGGCTCCCTCCCCACCGCCCTCACTGTGGTCCCGCCCCACGGCTGCCAAGGGCATGTGGGGTGGGTCAGGACCCCCCCAGCCTCACTGGGGACAGGAGCAGGGTTGGGGTGGGGGCAGAGGTGCAGCCCCAGACCCCCAGCACAGCAGGGAATGCCATGGCCCCTCTCACCCTCAGCCCCACATCCCTGAGCATCCCTGAGCTGGTAGTGGTGCCAGTTACATGCCCCCACCCACCCTGCTCTGGCTCAGGGTGCCAGGAAGGATTTGGGGCTGGGAGGGGGGCAGGGGTCCCTGCAGAGCTGCCAGGCTGTGCCAAGGGCTCCCAGCCCTGCCCAGCCCAGCAGAACCGGGGGGCTGGCAGGGGGCAGGTGCACAGTGTCCCCAGCCCCAGCCCTGGGCACGCTCTTGGTGCCACGGGGATGAATCTGCAGCATCACTCCCGTCACTCCCCCTCCCTGCCACGAGCTGCTTTGTTGTGCCGAGGGGGACCGGAGCTGAGCACAGCAAACTCGTGCCACCAGTGACCCACTCCCCCAGAGCCCTTCCCAGCCGCCTCCCTGCAGCTCCACACGGGGTTCCCACCCACGTCCGTGTCTGAGGGCAACCCCGGCCCAGCCCCACACATCAGCCCGGGTCAGGGGCTCTTGGGGGCACCTCGCTGAGAGCCCCCCTTGCCTGGGCACCCCGGTGGGCTCCTGGCACAGGTTCCCTGCTCAGGGCCCATTCCCACACCCCGGGAGGGGTTGGGGGCACAGCAGGTCTCTCCCCCGGCCTCGTTGGTGACACGTACCTTGTACTTGATGGCCAGCAGCTCCGTGGCCTCCTGCTCCTTCCGCAGGTCCTCGATCATCTTCTCCTTCTCCTGGAGCAGCTTCTGCTTCTCCTCGCTCACCAGGCTGTGGTCATCCTGGATAGCGGCCTTCTCCTCTTCCAGCCTCTCCTTCTGCTCCTTCAAGTAGTTCTCCATGTTCTTCTCCAGGCCCTCCTCGTTGTCGTCCTCCCCTTCGTTCTCCACGGTGCCTTCTCCGTCCGTCGCTTTCTTCCTCCGGCTGCTCCTTCTCCTCTTCTTGCCCAGCATCCCGCGTTTCTCCAGCTGGGCTTTCAGCCGCACGATCTCCTCCTGGAACTCCCGCAGCAAGGTGTCCTTGGGGTCCTCGTTCACCCGGGGCTTGTTCTTGATGTTCTTGGCCCTGTTGGCGAACCTGAGGGTGGAGAGGCTCTCGTCGTAGCTGTGGGAGGCCGGGCCCAAGGTGGCCACCATGATTGTCTTGGCGTTGCCCCCGAGGGAGTCCTGCAGCAGGCGGGTCAGCTTGGAGTCCCGGTAGGGGATGTGCGTGCTCCTGCCGTCCACGAGCGCGGAGATGACGTTGCCCAGGGCGGAGAGGGAGAGGTTGATCTTGGAGGCTTCCTTGGGGCGCTCCCCGTGGGCCCCCATTTTGCTCTGGCGCTCGCTGCCGGCCAGGTCCACCAGGTTGAGCTTGCCCACGCGGATGTGCTCCTCGCCGTCCGGCCCCGTCTCGCTGCACTCGATGGTGATGAGGAAGATGGCGTGGGAGCGGGAGCTGTGCTCGTTCATGTTGGTGCTGCCCACGGAGCGCGTCTGGCTCCCCAGGTTCATCACGTGCTCGATCTCCTTGACGTTCTTGGTCACGAAGGAGGAGAGGTCCTTGATGTACACCCCCGTCTCGGGGTTCTCCTTCAGCTCCAGCTTCTTGCTCTGGTCCTTGGCGAGGAGGTCCCTGATCTCCTCCTGGTAGATCTCCAGGTACGAGGCCCTCACCAGGTACTGCTGGTTCTGGGAGCGGGAGATGTGCGTGAAGATGTGCTCGAAGGCGCTGGGGATGATGCCGCGCTTCTCGGGCTCGGCCCAGGCGCCCTGCATGGTGTAGGTCTTGCCGGTGCCGGTCTGGCCGTAGGCGAAGACGGTGCCGTTGAAGCCCTGCAGCACCGAGTCGATGAGCGGCCGCACCGTCTCGTCGTACAGATCGGCCTGCTTGGAGCTGGCGTCGTACACGGCGTCGAAGGTGAAGGTCTTGGGCAGCTCCCCGGGGGCGGCGCGGGGGTTGCGGATGCTCACCTGGCCCAGCTTCACGTCCAGCTCCAGGACGCGCTCGTATCCCGCCGCCTCCTCCCGCCGGCTCATGGGCCGGCACCGGGCCACCACCCGGAGCGCCTCGCAGCCGCTGCGGGGCTTACCGGCCATGGCGGCGGCGGGCGGGGCCGGCGGCGCAGCGGGGCTGGGGGGCTCAGCCGCGCCGCCCCCGCGGCATCCCCGGGGCCGGGGCCGGGGCCGAGCGGGCGCGGGGGGCGCGGGGGGCCGGGGCGCGGCGGGGCGGCCCCGCCGGGCGCTCGCTCATGGCAGCGCGGCCGCTGCGCCCCGCCCGGTGCGGGGATGGGGCGGGCGGGGCGGGCCGGGGCGGGGCGCGGCCGGGCGGCGATTGGTGCGCGCCCCGCAACGCACCCGCGCGCCCGGGCGCGCACCCGCACGCGCGCCCCCCCCCTCCCCGAGCGCGCCCCCGCGCCCGCCCCCGCACCCGGGAGCGCTGCGACCCCCCCCCCCCCGGCTCCCCCCGGGCACGCCGGGAGCTGTAGTGCGGCCTTTGTGCTGCGCGGTTGGGGATGCGGGGCTGGGGCGGGGGACGAAGGATGCGGGGCTGGGATGGGGGACGAAGGAGGCAGGATGAGGGATGAGAGGTGCGGGACTGGGATGCTGCGCTGGAATGCAGAGTTAGGATGCGGGATCGGGGTGTAGAATGAAGGATAAAGGGCTGAGACGCAGGGCTGGGACGTGGGATGAAGGATGCAGGGGTGGGATGCAGGATGCAGAGCACGGGATTGGGGTGCAGGGCAGAGAATGAAGGATTGGAACGTGGGATAAAAAATGCAGGATTGGGATGCGGGACTGGGATGTGGGATGCACTGTGCAGGATGTGGGGTGAAGAAAGCAGGGTTGGGATGTTGGATGAAGGGTGAAGGACTGGAATGCAGGGCTGGGATGCTGCACTGGAAGGCAGGATGTGGGTTGCAGAAGGAAGGATGCAGGATTTGCATGCAGGATGCAGAGTACTTTTGTGGGATTGGGATGCAGGGTCCATGATGGGGGCTGTGGCATTGGGGTGCAGGGTCCATGATGGGAGCTGTGGGATTGGGATGCAGGGTGCAGGGTCCATGATGGGGGCTCTGGGATTGGGATGCAGGGTGCAGGAGGGACTGGAGAGGCAGGGGGTGCCCATCCCCAGCACTCGAGCAGGGACAAAGCCCTTTCCTTGGGTCTGGCAGCAGGCACAGGGATAACTCCCCATCCATCCCACTCTATCCCATCCCATCCCATCCCTGCAGAGCAGAGCAGGGTCACCCTTGGCAGGGTCACCCTTGGCAGCCCTGCAGTGTTTGGGGGTCCCTGGGCTGCCCCAGGCTCTGTGTCCCCTCGCAGGCTGGCGCATCCCTGCACAGCCCAGTGGGAATAATCCCTGTTCCTTATGGGGCTGTGGGGGGAGATTAAACATTCTTGTGGTTAATCGAGTCTGAGCAGCCGCCCGTTCCTTCCCCGGAACCAGAGATTATCCCATAATTAATTAATTAGGGTGTTTGCTGCCATATGCAGGCCTGCCTGGTCCTGTCCAAGTCCTCTGGCTCCAGGAGGAGCTTCCAGGGGGGGACAGTCCCCTCCCCAAAGGCACAGCCCCAGTGATGGAGGGGGGACCAGGGGACAAAGGAGGGCGTGAAGGAGGGGGGTGGGAGGGGGATGCAGCAGGGACGGAGGGGAGATGGAAGTGGGATGGAGGGGGACAATGCAGGGGAGATGTGGGGGATGGAGAGGAGGATGGGGAGGGTGGAGGGAGATGGAGGAGGGATAGAGGAGGGATGGAGGGGGATGGAGGAGGGATGGAAGGGGATGGAGGAGGGATGGAGGGGATGGAGGAGGGATGGAGGGGGATGGAGGGGGATGAAAGCTTCAGGGGAGGCTTCAGCATGTTGGAGAGGGGTGGGAGGGGGGATGCAGCAGTGATGGAAGGAGGGGTGGAGGGGGGTGGAAGGGGGATGAGAGGGATGATGCAGTAGGGATGGAGGGGGATGGAGGGGATGGAGAGGGTGGCAGGAAAAGGAGGAGGCAATAAAGGGGGATGGAGGAGGGATGGAGGAGGGATGGAGGGGGTCGTGGGGGGTGGAGGAGTTGGGGGTAAGGGATGGCAGTGGAGGGATGGAGGGGCAATGGAGGGGATGGAGATATTGTGGAGAGGGGATGGAGGAGGGATGGAGGGGGCGAGGGGGAGATGGAGGAGGTAGAGAATGGGGTGGGGACATGATGGGGGCTATGGAGGAGCCACTGCTGGGGCCACCTTCCCTCTCCTGCCCTTTCCCAGGGAAGGATCCACCCGCAGGGCCCTGCAGTTGCCCCCCACTGCAGGCACAGCCATCATGGACACATGGACAGCCCCCCACGGGCCAGATCATCCCGTCCCTGCTGCAGCCCCTCGTCCTGGCTCCCTCCCAGATCCCTGTGCCCTGGGGCAGGGACACCAAATCTGGTGGGCAGGGACAGCAGTGCTGCCTGGCTCTGCCCGTGGCACTGTCCCCGTGTCCCCGAGGGTGGGTTCGAGGGCACCACAGCCCTGCTGCCCCAGCCGTGGTGCCCATGCCCCAGAGGCTGCAGGGACGGGCCTGGTGCCACGCAGGGATTGGGGGACATTTGGGCAGGGCACGAGATAAGGACAAAGCGACAGAGGGACAGGGTGACACGGCAGGGACATGAAGGGAGGGGGTGACAGGCAGGGACAGCGTGACATGTCACAGGTGACCTGTAGGGACACGCTGACACAGGGAGGATGAGGTGACAGGTAGGGGCAGAGTGACATGTGGGGGCACAGCGCCAGGTAGGGCAGGGTGCCAGGTTGGGCAGGGTGACACACAAGGACAGTCCCTCACCCACAGGTGTCACCACGGGACCAGAGTGTTCTGCTGATGGCTGGTGGCATGGGGTGACCCTTAGGGCTGTCCCTTAGGGCTGTCCCTTAGGGCTGTCCCGGGGTGCTGGGGCTGAGGGGACACTGAACCTTCCTTGTGCCCCTCCTGGGCCAGCCCTGGAGTGCCCCACAGCAGCCCCCAAATCAGCCAGGGCAGAGCCCTGAGCCCCCTCTGCCCCCACCCTTTGCTCCATGGTGGGGTATGGTGTGTATGGGGGAACTGGTGTGTGTGGGGGAACTGGTGTGGGGGGGGGAACTGGTGTGTACAGGGGGAAATGGTGTGTATGGGGGAACTGGTGTATGTGGGGGAACTGGTGTGTGGGGGGGAACTGGTGTGTATGGGGGAACTGGTGTGTATGGGAGGATACGGTGTCTATGGGGGAGTTATGGTGTCTATGGGGGAACTGGTGTGTATGGGGGAGATACAGTGTCGGGGAGGATATGGTGTCTATCAGGGAGTTATGGTGTGTATGGGGGGGATATGGTGTGTGGGATGGGATGGGATGGGATGGGATGGGATGGGATGGGATGGGATGGGATGGGATGGGATGGGATGGGATGGGATGGATGGGATGGAAAGGGGCTACAGCCACCTGAGCCCTCCCCATGCTCCTGTGGAAACAGCCGAGCTCTGCTCCAGAGAGATGCTCCACGTGGAAAAACAATGTTGTTAAATGCCAAACGAGCCAACTCTCAGCTCCTGCAGGTGGGGGGAGCCGGGGGGAGCCGGGGGGGCTGCGGCCCCGTGTCCCCCCTGCCTCTGGGACACTCGACACCCTCGGCTGGCAGCAGGGCTGCCATGAGACCTTGGGATGCCCTTCCCACGGGTCTCTCAGCATTCCCTGGCTGCCTGGCCCGGGCAGGAGCTGCAGCTGGAGCGGGACAGCCGTGGGAGGGAAGGGAGAGGGAAGGGACAGCCGTGGGAGGGAAGGGACAGCCGTGGGAGGGAAGGGAGAGGGAAGGGACAGCCGTGGGAGGGAAGGGACAGCCGTGGGAGGGAAGGGACAGCCAGAGCCAGGGCTGGCAGGGACACTGCACTGCCCGTGGGACCCATCCTGCCTCCCTCAGCACCACGGTCCCTGTGGTGTGCCCGGTGCTCTGCCAGGGCCATGCCCAAGGGAAAGGGTGCCAGGGACATGGCAGGACCTGCCCCACGTGCCCTGGAGCAGCAGCTCCCCCGAGCCACTGACAGCCCCGTTCCGCCCTGGCTGCACCCGCTGTGGGACTGGAGAGTAGCTCCCTGCTCCCAAACCCTGCTCCCAAACCCTGCTCCCAAACCCTGCTGCCAAACCCTGCTCCCAAACTCTACTGTCAAACCCTGCTCCCAAACCCTGCTCCCAAACCCTGCTCCTAAACTCTGCTCCCAAACCCTGCTCCCAAACCCTACTGTCAAACCCTGCTCCCAAACCCTGCTCCCAAACTCTACTGTCAAACTCTGCTCCCAAACTCTGCTCCCAAACCCTGCTCCCAAACCCTGCTGTCAAACTCTGCTGTCAAACCCTGCTGTCAAACCCTGCTCCCAAACCCTGCTCCCAAACCCTGCTCCTAAACTCTGCTCCCAAACCCTGCTCCTAAACCCTGCTGTCAAACTCTGCTGTCAAACCCTGCTGTCAAACTCTGCTCTCAAACCCTGCTCCCAAACCCTGCTGTCAAACTCTGCTCTCAAACCCTGCTCCCAAACCCTGCTCCGAGGGTGCCTCGGATCTGCTCCCGGAGCCCCAGCCCAGGGCAGGATGCAGAATGGAACTTGGCCTCACCTCCTCCCTCTCAGCCTCATTCCCTGGTCCCAGTGCCATTCCCAGCTTGCTGCCACTGCCCAGCCCTGTGGTGCTTAAACCACAGCTGCAGCAGGAGCTGCCAAAATCCTACCTCTGCTGTCACCAGGAAAACGAGCTGGGGCTCACAAGTGTCCTCAGGGCACAGTCCTGCCACCACCAGTGAGGTCCCCGGAGGCACCACTGTCCCCAGGGGGACCTCATCCCTCTGCAGTGCTGCTGCAGGGACACAGGGAAGTGCAGGGGTGGGGAGCAGGGACAGCAGCCTCTGTGCTGAGTCACTGGGTTGACATTCCTTCAGCTTTCCCTTGGGGTTTGACCACCTGGTGCTGGGGTTGGCTGGAGCAGTCCTGGAGAAGAGCCTGTGTTCCCTGATGGGAAAAGGACACATCCTGGTGGGATGCTGTTCCTGGCACTGTCCCCCACTGATGGCCCTTCTCCCTCTCGCCCTCTTGGCTTCTCCAGGGGAAAAGGGTTTCTGGGGGTCCTGCAGGCATTTGACTGCTTTCCCCCAAACCACCTTGCCAGCATTCCCAGAGATCCACTGGATTTATTTCCCATTTCCCTCCTCCAGGGCAGTTCTGTGGTTCAGCTCAGCCATGTCCCCTGCTGCCTGTGGCAGTCCTCATCCACCCCACGCTCCCGCCGTCCCTCCTGCCATCCCCATTTCCACGTGCCAGATCCCTGGGAAGCAGCAGGGCCTCGGGCTCCAGCCCTTGGGCTGAGATCAGAGGATTTCTGGCTTTTCAGGCAGTGAACTGAGCAGGGACTGCCCGGGCACGGCACAGGAGGTGGGAAAGGGGAGCATCCCCAGCCAGCTGGGAAGGCAGGAAGGGGATCTGGTGCAAGATTCAGCCCGTACCCAAAGGGGGGCAGTCGGAGGGGCCAGCACAGCTCATAATAAGCCTGGATTTAGGATGGCTCAGTTGCCAGCAGCTGACTCCTCTATAATTAGACGGCAGCGGGGGAACGGGAGCCAGCGCAGGGGGCAGAGCTCCAGCGCCTTCCCCTCCACAGCCAGGTCGCTCCACATGACCCCTGGATGCTCCAAACGGCCAGGGGAGGGGTCAGCTGTGTCTCCTGATGAACGGGAATGAGGAATAAAACCCACTGCAAAGCGCTGCCTCTCCTGCAGGCCCTCGGGGCTGCTCCGAGGAGCAGACACGGCTCCGGAGGAGAAATCCTGTTGGGATGTGGGGCTGGATGGCTCAGCAGCGTCCTGTCCCACTTCACCCGCCACCAGCCACACTACCAGGAGGCTGGAAGGAGCTGCAGCCCTGCCTGGTTCGGGAGCTGCAGGCTGGGAGCCCACACGTGCCCAGTGCTCCATGTCTGTGGCTCCCGAGCTGTGTCCCGGCTCCTGTGGGACCTGGGGAACTCCGCGGCCTCTTGCCAAGGTCCCGCAGCCCCGGGCTGAGCCCCACCACCCCTCTTCCCACGGGGGCTGAGAGGGGAGGGAAAAGGGAAGGCTGGCAACCACGTGGGAGGCTCCAGGCTTTTATCTTGGACCGTGTTTTCCAACAGATGTGGAGTGAGCAGCGTCTGTAAGGCAGCAGCTCAGCATCGCCGCTCCCAGATTAAAGGATTTGATAATCTGCTGGTGAGATGTAATTGGAAAAGGCAGAGTCTGCCTGCACTGCACTGCACTGCTGCACAGGGACATTCCCACGCTCCCGAGATCCCTCCAAAGCCTCGGGCAAGCAGAATGAATCCCCAGTGGGTGTGGGGCAGGCCCTGCTCTCCGTGGATCCGGGGAGTAACACTTCATCTTCCTTCGCGGGTAACTATTGATTTATCATTAACAACCTGCCAGGGAGCCCCTCAGTCAGCAGGGGCTGCTCCGGAAGGAATCAGGAGCTGGAGCTGGCACTGCCTCCTTGCCAGGTGCGTGGGGATGCTGCACTTGGGGATGTGGGTGAGTGGTGCCCTTGGCAGTGCCGGGGGAGCTGTTGGACTCGATGGTCTCAGAGGGCTTTTCTAATGCCAGTGGTTCTTGGGGCTGTGATTCCCTGATACCAGGTGGGAGCCCCCGGCTGCCAGGGGAGCAGAGCTGCCCTTGCCAGAGGTCAGAGCCTCACCCAGCAGCAGTGGGGAGTCTGCAGTCGCCGCTTCTCAGCCCCTTGTTCCACCGTGGCTCCGCTCCCCGATTCCCAGCCGCAGCAAACGAGGCTGTGACTGGCTCTGCAGAGCACTGACAACAACGCCGGGCTCCTTCCCCCCTCAGCAGCACGGGGTCCTGACCCAGCACGAGCAAGCGGTGCCACGACTGCAGGGCAGGAATTTCTGGCAGCAGACAGAGGGGCTGAACCTCTTGGGGAGAGGGGGTTGGCTGTCCTGGATGGGGCAGAGGCACGGGAACACCGAGGGCTGCAGGATTCCAGCCGGGGAAGGAGCCCCTGCAGGCTCGGGGCCGAGCTCTGTCCCGCTGCACCGGGCAGCGGCGAGGGCAGGAGGCTCCTGGGATGGACCCAGGCACTGCCACGTCAGAAGCCAGGCCGAGGTGACTGTGCAGAAATAAGAGCCACGTCCAGCACATGGAGCCACCTGCCAAAGGCTCTGCAGGCCCTCTGTGTCCTCCCTGTCACCTGAAGCACTGACAGGGTCCTTCTGCTCCCAGCGGAGTGGCTGGACCAGAAATCGGAATGGGGATCCCCATTCCAGGGACAGGGAGCTGCCTTTCTTGTTCCTCTCGTGCTCTGTCTGTCCACCTGCCTGGGAGAGGCAGGGAGGTGAGATCCGAGGTGGTGAGAGCTGGATCCTGCTGGCAGCGGTGGCTGGAGCTGCTCCAAACACCATCCTCTCCTGCCACGCCCAAACAGCCTTATCAGGAGCTGCTCCGTGGGGCTGTGAGGATCAGCTGGAGGCAGGATGGTGCCTGGAAGCCTGGTGAGAACCAACACCACGTCTGGAAAAGAGAAGAGCAGCGTGGGGGACCCCTCTTTGCGTTGCTGTCACTTCCCCTCCTCAGGAATTCAACTTTCTGGCAAAGCTGCTTTCTTACGTTGGGTTTTCTAAGGTGTCTCAAAAAATTTACCAGAGCTGGGGGGGCTCAGCCTGGACAAAAGGAGGCTCAGGGGGGACCTTCTGGCTCTGCAACCCCCGGACAGGAAGGGGGAGCTGGAGGGGGTCGGGCTCTGCTGCCAGGGAACAAGGGACCGGAGGAGAGGGAACGGCCTCCAGCTGTGCCAGGGGAGGCTCAGGTTGGACATCAGGAGGAATTTTCTGCTGGGAAGGGTGGTCAGGCTCTGGCAGGGGCTGCCCAGGGAGGTTTGGAGTGCCCAGCCCTGGAGGTGTCCCAGGAAGGCCTGGCCATGGCACTCAGTGTCAAGGTGGGCATCGGGCACAGGGCGGATCCATGGGCTGGGAGGGCTTTTCCCAGCTGGATGATTCTGTGATTCTGTGTGTTTGAGTTCTCTTGCCTCCATGATGACAACAGTGAAATAAAACAGGCAGCTGGGCCCTGCCCGTGCCTGTGGCCGGAGTTCAGAGCTCCTGCTCCTGCCCAGAGCTCAAACCACGCTGTGGGACCCCTGCTAAGAGGACAGTGTCCTGTGGCAGCAGGTGGAGCAACTCCAACCCCTTTTCTATTCCTCCTCACACAGCTCCCTGAGCACCTGGGGCCGTTTAACAGCTCCACTGGGGCTCTTGTCCCTGCACAAGTTTTGGGTTCCACCCATTCCTGAAGTGGTGTGAGCTGGAGGTGTCCAAGGGCTGGGACAGTCTGTGCTCCGTGGGAGCTCGTCCCTCGAGGTGAGCAACCAGGAACAGTGGGCCCAGAACCTCCTCAGATGGCCTGCCCTGTCCCCTGCCCCTGCCTTGGCCAGGGGAGGAGCTGGAGAACACAAAGTGGATTGTTCAGGGCGGCTCCAGGGTGACAAAGGCTCTTCCATCCCCGCACAGGCCACGGGCTGGGCCCTGCTCTGAGAGGGTTTGAGTAACCAGCAAGCCCAGTGTGAGTAACAGCTCTCCCCAGTGAACCTCCCCAACCCCAAACCCTGTTGCACAACTCGCAGTGATTCACTGTTCCCGTCCCCAGGGCAGATCCGGAGGGCACACACACCACACAGCTCTGGGTGTTGCAACTCCCAGTGCTCAGCTGTCCCTGGCAAGCCCAGGAAGAGGCTGCTGGGTCCTGCTGGGTCCTGCTGGCTCTCCCCTTCCACCCCATTCCTCCTAACTGGGTAATTTCCCCCAGTCACAGCACATCAGTGCCCCACTGGGATCAGACAGAGGGTCCTGGGGAGGGTGTGGAGAAATGTGAGAGCTGTTCCACCTCTCCCAGGACACCCCCAAACATACCAGCAGAGCAACGATGGTCACCTGAGGGAGCAACCAAGAGCAAAGGTGTCCTTGTCCTTGGTGGGGTGTCTCCTGCAGGATCATTTCCCTCAGGGAATAACATTTAACGGTTTAAAATCAGGGCCAGCCTTAGACAACAGACAGAAAATATTCCATCTTGTTTGCAGAGGGATAAGTGAGGATCTCAGGGAGAATTTCTTTATGGAAAGAGTGGTCAGGCACTGAAGTCCCCATCCCTGGAGGTGTCCCAGGAAGGACTGGCCGTGGCACTCAGTGCTCTGGGCTGGGGGACAAGGTGGGCATTGGGCACAGGGGTGACTCCATGGGCTGGGAGGGCTTTTCCCACCTCAGTGATTCTGTGTGGTACCACTTCCTCTCCAGGACCCTAAAGATGAACTTCTTTGAAGTGTTGGAGGTCATGAACAAGCTCTCTAGGACAAAAGCCTGTTGTGACACCAATGTAAACATCTAGTGCTCATAAACCTTTCGGGAGTGACTGGGAGCCGCCGGCCCGTGGGTCCCCAGGTGGGATCCGTGGCAGTGCCTGCGCCAAGGAGCTCTCCATGGACACTGGAGCTTCCCCCTGTCTGCTCAGTGACAGGGAGGAAGTGCTTGTACAGTGCCCTTACACTGATCCAGCAAAGTGCTAAAAATAAACCTTCTCTGTGAAGCCGCAAACTCCTGCGTGTCTGCTGTGTCAGCTCCTGGAGAGGAGACACTGCCGGAGCCCAGGGGACCTGGAGACAGAGCGGGGACCCCACTAAGGGTGGGGACAGCTGCCTGAAAGCACCGGGAGGGCTGAGAGACCAAAACACTAAATAAACCCCAGTGTCTGTCTTCAGAGCCCTGCCTTGGGAGGGACATGACTTTTATGAAACCTTTTCACAGAATCACTGAGGTTGGAAAAGACCTCCAAGATAATCAAGTCCCCCCTGTGCCTGATGCCCACCTTGTCCCCCAGCCCAGAGCACTGAGTGCCACAGCCAGGCCTTCCTGGGACACCTCCAGGGCTGGGCACTCCAAACCTCCCTGGGCAGCCCCTGCCAGGGCCTGACCACCCTTTCCAGCAGGAAATTCCTCCTCCTGTCCAACCTGAGCCTCCCCTGGCACAGCTGGGATCGTGTCCAGCCGCTGCCACCAACACCCCCAGGGCCTTTTCCAGATTTCCAGCCACCCTGTCGTCAGATGAATTTGAGATAACTCACGTTGCAAACAGTGGGAAATGACTGACGGCAAGATACTCAGTTATGAAAGCAAATTGCAGCTGGCAGTGCGCTGGGCTGCACTGTGGGACAGGTTGCCCAGAGAAGCTGTGGCTGCCCCTGGATCCCTGGAAGTGTCCAAGGCCAGGTTGGACGGGGCTTGGAGCGACTTGGGCTAGTGGAAGGTGTCCCTGCCCGTGGCAGGGGGTGGGATTGGACGATCTCCAGGCTCCGTTCATCCCAAACCGTTCCATGATCCCACGAATCTCTGTTTTCCCGGCGGCGCAGGGCGGGATCCCCCGGAGGGTTCGTTGCCCCCCTCACGCGCCGCCGCCAGGGGGCGCCTCCCGCCCCCACCGCCCGCCCGGGGCCGCGCTCGCGCTCGCGCTCGGCCCCCTCCGCGATGACGTCACCCCTCTTCTGGGGGCGGAGGTTTGACTGGCAGGCGGGTGCAGCCAATGGGAGCCGGGGAGCGCGCCGAAGGGGGCGGGACTTACGGCGGCGCAGGGGCGGGGCCACCGGGGCCGCGCGGCCGCCGGTGACGTCATCACGGGGGGGGGCTCTGCGGGGCCGGTCCCACCTGAGGGAGGTTCAGGGCGGGATGTCCCGGGATTCCTCCCCAAAATCCCACCTGACCCTTTCCTCTGGCCAAATCCCCCTTGTCCCCAGTCCCTCTGCAGCTCTCCTGGAGCCCCTTTAGGTTCTGCAAGGGGCTCCAAGGTCTCCCTGGATCCTTCCAGCTGAGCAGCCCCAGCTCTCCCAGCCTGGCTCCAGAGCAGAGGGGCTCCAGCCCTGGCAGCATCTCCACGGCCTCCTCTGGACTCTCTGCAGCAGCTCCACGTCCTTGTGCTGCTGTTGCCCAGGGCTGGAGGCAGCTCTGCAGGGGGGTCTCAGCTGAGGGGGCAGAGGGGCAGATCCCCCCTGCCCTGCTGCCCACCATCCCTGGGGGATCAGCCCAGGGCATGGGGGGTTCTGGGCTGGGTCATGTCCAGCCTCTCCCCCACCAGCCCCCCCATATCCTTCTCTCCAGGGCCGCTCTCGGTCTGCTCATCCTCAGCCTGGATCGATCCCGGGGGTTGTTCCTACCCCAGCGCAGCCACCTTCCCTTGGCCTCGCTAAATTCTGTGATTCTAAACCCCACCAGTTTCCCACGGGCCCCACCGCTGCATTCCCGTCCCTTCCCTCGAGAATCAAAAAAAAAAAAACAAAAAACCACCAAAAAACAACAACAAAAATCACCAAAACCCCTCAAACCGCCCCCCCCCCCGGCCCGGCCGAACCCCGGGGCCGCGCGGTGACGTCACGGGCGGTGCGCGCGCGCCCCCGCGGAGCCTGCGCGGTGGGGGGCGTTGGGGCCGCGGGGGGGGGGGGGGCAGGCGGCGCGCGCAGCCTCGGCAGCGCCTCCGAGGAGCCGCCGCGAGCCCGGCGGGGAACCGGGGACGGACAGAGCCCGGACGGACAGAGCCGGGACGGACAGAGCCGCGGCACCGCCGGGCAACGCCGCGCCGCACCGCCAGCGCCGCGGGGGTATGAGGGCGGGCGCCGCCGCCGCCGCCGCCGCCCCGTGAGGAGCCGCGGGCGCGGGGAGCGCGCGAGGCCGCCCCGCCACAGGAAGCCATTTTGTGGGCCCCCTCCTCCTCCTCCTCCTCCTCCTCCTCGCCCTCGTCCTCTTCCTCCTCCTCCTCCTCGTCCTGCGCCGTCGCCGCCGCCCTCGGGAGCGGCCGGGCCCGGTGAAGGAGGCGGCGAGGAGGGGCGGCGGCGGCCGCCGCGCCCTCCCCCATGGCGAAGAAAACCTACGACCTGCTCTTCAAGCTGCTGCTCATCGGGGACTCGGGGGTCGGCAAGACCTGCGTCCTCTTCCGCTTCTCCGACGATGCCTTCAACACCACCTTCATCTCCACCATCGGTCAGTTCCTTTGCTCCCCCCCCTCCCCGGACCCCCCCGCCCGGTGCCCGTGTGTCCCCCCCGCTCCCCGGGGACCTCCAGTGTCCCTCTCGGGGGCCCGCTGTGTCCCCCGAGCCCTCTCCTGTGTCACTCTCCGGGGACCCCCTGTGTCCCCCCACAGCCCCGCTCCTGTGTCCCCTCCCAGGAACCTCCTGTGTGCCCCCCACCAATCCCGCTCCTGTGTCACCCCCCACACCTCATGTCACCTCCAGGCACCCCCTGTGTCCCCCCCCCTTTCTGTCCCGCTCCTGTGTCCCTACCAGGGACCTTCTCTGTCATTCCCAGTCCCCGCTCCTGTGTGTTTGTCCCCCCCCCAGACCCCCATTGTGTCAGCCCACAGGGACCCCCCGTGTCCCCTCAGGGACCCCCCTCTCCAGCCCCTCTCTTGTGTCACCCCCCCAAGAACCCTCTGCGTCCCTCCCAGCCCCACTCCTGCGGGTGTCCCCCCCCCAAAGCCCCTCTGTCCCCGCCCTGGAGCCCCGGCAGAGCCGCCCCGGTGCCGCCCGACGCCGGCTCGCCCCCGCTGCAGGGCAGGGTGGGTTCTGTGCCTCCCTCCCTCCCTCCCTGCCCGCAGTTCCTCGCCCGGGGTGACCCCGAGCGACCCTCGCCGTGCCCCGTGCCCTGTGCCAGCCGCCAGAGCCCACCTGGCCCCTTCCATCAGCGCTAATCCCGCTCCCCGCGGGCAGGAGGAGGGCGGGGGGATCCCCGGGCCTGCGATGTGGCTCAGGAAGGATCGCGCTCGTGGGTGGGGTCTGTTTTCTCGCCCGACAAAGCTGTCCTTCCCCCCCTCCCCTTGGCCGGGCTGGCTCCGGCCCTTCCTCGCTTGGTGCAGCTCCTGACCAAGGTAGAGCTGCCCTGACATCACCGAGGAGGGATGGGTCTTTTCCTGGGCTTTCCTTTTTCCGTGTGCTCTGTGCTGTGGGACAGGCCTGGGCCCTAACATCCTATCCCAGCGTTTTGTTTGCCTGCCCTGAACATCTCGTCTTGCAGATGAACAGTTCAGGTCAGCAGCTTCTCACCTTCTTGGTGACTGGCTCTGGAAATTTAGGAGAATTCCCATCTCTGCATTTTCTTGCAGCCCCCAGTGGTGTAACATGTGTCTGCCCACATCTGGGCAAAAAAGAAAATGATTTGGGGGGGGGGGTTGAGTTGGATCTGGCTTTTGTGCTTGCTGTAAATCCCTGGAATGATGGGCAGTGCAGCTGCTCAACGTGGAGTGTCAGAGTAAATCTTAGTGCTGGGTGTGAGGACTTCCTCATCCGTGTGGAAATGCCACCCAAAAATTGCAGCTTGGACTACAGCACATCAAAAGGCTGCCTTAAGCAAGCCTTGGGTGATTCAAAGTGGGGGAAAAAGAGTATGTTTGGGACAATGAAGCGTCAAGAATGTTGTTTCCCAAAAGCTTTTAGGGCCTCCACTCGAGGTTTTGCTCCCTTTTTGTGTGGGGGTGTGTGTGTGACAGTGGGTTAACAGTGCCCCTTCCCAGGGCTCCCTTGGCTCTGGGGGCTGCAGGGATTTGCTGCCCTGGTGTATTCCACGCTGCTTGGCAGGTCCTGGCTGGGATCACATGGCGTTCCTCGCCCTCCCATCCCACTCTCCCGGGGTTTATTTCATTCCCAAAGTTAAAAATAGGCAACGTCATAGCTGAGGAGTCAGCAGGCACATGGAGGCTCCTGCTCCCCGGCCCCTGTGCTTGTAGTGGTCCTTGAGCACTCAGGAATTTGGTAATTGGTGTTGGCTGCTGGTCTGACTGCGGGTTTGGGGCCTTCAGGAGCAGTACCACCGAGTTTAGGACGTGCAGGGTTTGGAAGTGTTTCCCACCAGTCAGGCCAATTCTGACCAGTGGGGTGTTTGTTTCTGGAGTGCATAAACTGGAAAGCAGAGGTGTTTTATTCCCTGGATTCTGGCCTGGATGTCTGGGGATGGTGTGTGTGTGAACATCCCTTGGTGTGTCAGTGTGTCCTCACGGTGGAATTTGGCAGTTTTTGGGGTGCAAATAGATTTTCTGTTTGATGCTTTAAGCGCTCAAAGATGCCTTAAATGTGTTGTTTCTGTGGTTTTTTGGGAGGTTAATGAAGGAACCTGGGGGGAAGTGTCAGTGTTGGTTGAAAGGGAGACTCCTCATTAGCACCTTGGGAAAAGCAGCCTATCCATGATGGAAAAACCTGGGATAAAACACCTGTCCAGTGCATTGCTGTCCACATTACTGCAAAGCAATGGGATAATCTGGCTGAAAACATGACTCCAGGTTCCCACTGGTAGCTGCAGCTCTCAGGCTGCCCCAGGTTCTCCCCCACTGCAGCAGTGCCAATCCAGGGGCCTGGGAAGGTGCTTTCCCTGGTGGTCCCTGCTGTGGGAAATCCCAGCACAGCAGCCACTCGGGCTGGTTCTGCAGGTGGGAGAGGAGAGTCCCAGGGAAAGCCTCCAGTGGAGTCTGTGAGCTGTGGGCACGAGGAAATGCTGTTCCCAGAGCACTTGTGTACACAGAGGGTGACACTGGAGGGGACCAGCCCTTGGCTGAGCCTCTCCCTGTGTTTGGAGACACCCAGCAAACAGCCTGGGAGGGTGGCAGCTCTGACCCAGGGCTCTGTTTGCCTGGAGCTCCACCAGGAACCTGGGATGCTCCAGCCTGTAAAATGTGCTGCAGGGCTTAGGGGTGGCTGTAGCAGGGACTTCTCATGGAATCCTGGAATGGTTTGGGGGGGAAGGCACCTTAAAGCTTATCCAGTCCCACCCCTTGCCATGGGGGCACCTTCCACCAGCCCAGGTTGCTCCAGCCTGGCCTGGGACACTTCCAGGGATCCAGGGGCAGCCACAGCTTCTCTGGCCAACCTGGGCCAGGGCCTCCCCACCCTCACAGCCAGGAATTCCTTCCCAGTCTCCCACCTATCCTCCCACCTGTGTCCTGTCCCTCCATCCCTTGTCCAAAGTCCCTCTCCATCTTTCCTGGACGCTGCTTCAGCTACTGGAAGGTTCAGTCTTTAGTCTGTAAGGAAAGGAGGGATCTCAAGGAATATTGAAACCCATGTCTACGAAGGATGAGTGAGGAGGGGTTCAATTCTCTAAAACCAAAGGCCTGTGTGCTGTGTAAGGGAAGATAAAATAATAAAGCATTTCTGCCTCACATTAGTGACTTCTCTTCACGTCACATCTCATCGTGCACCGATTAATCCACGCTGGCCGTTGGGATGTAACTCGCTGTCCGTGTGGTTTGACACGCTCTGACTTTGAGTCACTCCAGTCTAACATTTCCTGCTAAAGCAGCAGTTCAGCTTTTGGAGGTGCTGAGGTGCCTGTGCCAGCGGTTTCATTGCCCTGTCTCAGGCACTATAAATATTCCAGTGGCATTTCTGCAAGAAATCCCAGAGTCATCGCCACCTCCCGGGGGGGGGAGGCAGGGGCTGGGCCTCTGCTGCTGCCTCGCTGTTTGCAGGTGAAAAGGGGACCAATCGTGGCCTGTCCTCAGCCAGTTTCAGTTGTAAGAGCTCCAGCGATTTCTCTGGTGCAGGGATCGTTTCTGTGGTGTTGGTTTTTGGGAATTGCTGTGGCCTCTCAGCTGTGCCCTGTGGACGCTCCACGCTGGGCCGGGTGTTGGTGTAGCTGAGAGCTGTAGTGCCTTCCCTGCTGCCACTCGTGCTGCCAGCAGATTTCCTTCATTTTTCAAAGTTAGAAATGTTACTAAAAGTAACTTGCTGCCGGTGTGTCCTTGAGATCTGGATTTTTTTGGTGATTTTTTGCTGGCGTTCAGCGTGTCAGGGTGGTGTGAAGCGAGCCAGGGAAGGGGAGCTGTGGGAGCTCTGTGCTCACTCTGGAGCTCCAGCCTTTGGTACCTGGGGACAGGGAGGGAGGGAGGCTCAAAAATTTGAATGTCAAAACTGAACCCCACCATATAATCACTGTTGTCTGACTAAGTCAAATGCAAATTAAGATGAGTCACAAAAAAAAATGTTTTCCCATGAAATCTGACTGGTAACAGCTCAGGAGAACAAAGGGTGTGTGAGCTTTGGGAGATCCCTCCCGGTGACTGGAGGTAAAGCTTCCCTGGATCTTAACCCCTGCTGGAGGTGCAGTTGTGCTCTGTGTTCCTGGGCTTTGCTCACCACGCTGCAGCTCTACAAATCCCAGGAGAAAAAGCAGTGATTTTGAGGTTTGATCACCTGTGTTTTATTGTGAACGCAGCCAAAACTGTGCAAAACTGTTATTTTAAATGTGAGAGTGTAGGAAAACTGCCTTCTGATTACTTTTTAGTTATTTCTCTGCCATTTACTGGAAGTGGTTTTGAGTTGGAAGCACTTGCTTTGGAATCATTTCATGCTGGCACATTTAAGCAGCGAAGTTTTATAAAATCAGTCCCGAGATAATAAACACAACAAGTTTCTTTGTGCATCCCGGGAGGATCTGTTCACCCAGGATTGTGATATATTAAATATTGGGAAGGGAGGAGCCCCAGATAGAGAATGGGGAAGGACTTGGCAGATTGTGGGAAAGCAAACTGGGTGCAAATGATGGTTTGAGTGGTGAAAGTGCTTTTAGCTGAGTGGTGGCTGCAATGAAGGCTGAAAAACAAGTAGTTTCTTGGGTCCAACAAAAGGATTACTGCAGCAGTTGGAGGCAGTGATTTTCCTCTTCCCAGAAGCTGTGACTGCCCCTGGATCCCTGGAAGTGTCCAAGGCCAGGTTGGACGGGGCTTGGAGCAACCTGGGCTGGTGGGAGGTGTCCCTGCCCATGGCAGGAACTGGATGAACTTTAAGGTCCCTTCCAACCCAAAGTATTCCTGGTAGGAGCAGTAGGAGCTGTGAGTTCTGTTCCTGTTGTGCCCAGGCTGTGGGTTCAGTCTTTTTCTCACTCCTGGCACGGAGCAGATGAATTGGAAACGAAAAAAACCCCCACAGAGCCCCATCCCACAGAGCCCCATCCCACAGAGCCCCATCCCACAGCCCCCCATCCCACAGCCCCCCATCCCACAGAGCCCCATCCCACAGAGCCCCATCCCACAGAGCCCCATCCCACAGATCCCCATCCCACAGATCCCCATCCCACAGCCCCCCATCCCACAGCCCCCCATCCCACAGCCCCCCATCCCACAGTCCCCATCCCACAGTCCCCATCCCACAGTCCCCATCCCACATTCCCCCATCCCACAGTCCCCATCCCACAGTCCCCATCCCACAGTCCCCCATCCCACAGTCCCCATCCCACAGCCCCCCATCCCACAAACCCCCATCCCACAGCCCCCCATCCCACAGTCCCCATCCCACAGTCCCCATCCCACAGTCCCCATCCCACATTCCCCCATCCCACAGTCCCCATCCCACAGCCCCCCATCCCACAGTCCCCATCCCACAGTCCCCATCCCACAAACCCCCATCCCACAGCCCCCCATCCCACAGCCCCCCATCCCACAGACCCCCATCCCACAAACCCCCATCCCACAAACCCCCATCCCACAAACCCCCATCCCACAGACCCCCATCCCACAAACCCCCATCCCAACTCCTGCCTGGCCATTTCCACGCCATGGGGTCCAGAGACACTGCAGGCAGCAGGAGATGCCCAGGTCGTGTCTGCCTGTGGGTGACTGAGCTGCACAACTGGCTGCCAGGGGAACTTGGGAGGGGAAAAGATCAGTGGCATCAGAATGAGAGTGGAAGATGGAAGTGGATCCCTTGGTGCTGTGGATACAGCTGGAGCTCAGGAATCCCCCTCAGCTCTTGGCTGCTGGAGGTGGGACAAGTACTGTTTGGCCTGGAGAGAGGGGTTCTCCTCACCCCTGGCTGCTGGGAGCTCCTGGAGAAGGGTTCCAGAGCAACCTGGACTCTGGGTGTGGCACATGGAGGGTGGGATGGGTTTGGGGTTTTTATTGGAGGGGTTTGGGGTTTTTTTTTTTTCAGCCAGGGCCCTGAATAACGAGCAGTATTTTTGCTTGTGCACTCCTGGCAGCGCTGATGAGAAGCTGGGGAAGGCTGTGGTGAGGAGCTGAGCTGGCTGGAAACTTCTTTGTGTAACGTGGCTGTTTTTTCAGCTGAGCTGGATCAGTTCCCTGATCGGGCTCCTTATGTTACCCTCCAAATCTGGACTGGTGGACTTGTAGGGCAGCAGGGGATGAGGAAACACTGGAGTGGGTGGTACTTGTACTCAAAATAACAGGTTCATTTGGGTTGGAAAAGCCCTCCCAGCCCATGGATCCCCCCTGTGCCCCATCCCCACCTTGTCCCCAGCCCAGAGCACTGAGTGCCACAGCCAGGCCTTCCTGGGACACCTCCAGGGCTGGGCACTCCAAACCTCCCTGGGCAGCCCCTGCCAGTGCCTGACCACCCTTTTTAGCAGGAAATTCCTCCTCATGTCCAACCTGAGCCTCCCCTGGCACAGCTGGAGGCCGTTCCCTCTCCTCCTGTCCCTTGTTCCCTGGGAGCAGAGCCCGACCCCCCCCAGCTCCCCCTTCCTGTCAGGGGGTTGCAGAGCCAGAAGGTCCCCCCTGAGCCTCCTTTTGCTCCAGGCTGAGCCCCCCCAGCTCCCTCATCCCCTCCTGCTGCTCCAGCCCCTTCCCAGCTCCCTTCCCTTCCCTGCCCACACTCCAGCCCCTCCCTGTGTCTCCTGTTTGAGGTCCCAGAGCTGCCCCAGCACTGGAGGTGCCCCAGCAGTGCCAGCACAGGGAGGGCACTGCCCTGGGCCTCAGAGGTTCCCCCTGACAATTCACTGTGTGGCTGCAGTTCCACACTAACAAAGCCCCTGGCAGCAGTTCCAGTGCCTGGCCCTCCCTCCTCCCTGCCCCCAGTGTGCAACCAACCAGCCCCACACTGGGCTGGCTCCTCTCCTGCTGCTGTGCCAGCCCCGGGGCAGAGCCAGTGGTGAGGGGCAGGGAGGCTGCAGAGCCCTGTGCCCTGGCAGCACAGCCCTGTGCCCTGGCAGCCCTGCTGCCCCTCACGCTGCCCTTGCACACACTTTGCTGTTCCTGTGTGCCTGGAGCCCATCCCAGCTGCTCCCCAGGGTGCTCCGTGTGCCCGGGAGCCGCGGGGACACCCGGGAAGGAGCGAGCACGGCTCAAACCTGCGCTCTGCCCCAGCTGGCACTGCAGCAGGGGCAGGGGTGAGGAGTGGGGCAGGCACTGATGGTTTCTGGAGTAAAGCATGTGCAGATGCTTGGAGCCTGGAGCTGCTTGTGACAGGCTGTGTGATCCCTGGGCTGCTCCTGAGTTTTAGGAGGCCACGCAAAATGCCTGTTGGTGCTGGTAGAATCTTACTCAGGAGCTGCTAAGCAGGGACACAGCTTCTGTTCTAAGCAGGGCCACAGCCTCTGTTTTAAGCAGGGACACAGCCTCTGTTTTAAGCAGGGACACAGCCTCTGTTTTAAGCAGCCAAGGATTAGTTTTTGGTGCCTTGTTGAGTGATAAACCCAGCTGGGGAGGTGCAGAGAAGTGATTTCCTCTCGACTTCTTGGTTTTCCTCTTTTGAAGGAAAATCTCTTACTCTCTTACAGAATAAATTCCTCCCTTTGAGGGGGGTGAGGCCCTGGCCCAGGTTGCCCAGGGAAGCCGTGGCTGCCCCTGGATCCCTGGAAGTGTCCCAGGCCAGGTTGGATGGGGCTTGGAGCAACCTGGGCTGGTGGGAGGTGTCCCTGCCCATGGCAGGGGGTGGGACTGGATGAGCTTTGAAGGTCCTTTCCGACCCAAACCACTCTGTGATCCGATGGTTCTCTTTATCCTGAGGAAACACTTGATCTTCTCCACCCTTGAAGTCAATACTGATATTTAATTAGAGGATCAATGGAGAGTCTATTGATAAAATGCTCATCAGGGGATAGAAAAGAATCAATCCCACCCTGCAGGGCTTTGGGGCAGATGTTGGTGCCTCTGGTCCAGCGGTGCTGCCCGTGAGGGGCTTTGCCTTGGCAGCCCCCTCTGCTGTCCCTGCCCCTGGCAGCCCTGGGTGCCCCTCCTGCTCCCTGCTCCTCCCTCCTGGAGCTGGGCACGGGCAGCTGTCCTTGCCTGTTGGCTGGAGAGCTGGAGGATCCCGGGAAGGATGGTGGCTGGGATCAGGCTGCTCTGCCAGGAAACTGCATCCCACCTGGGGCTGAGGGCTGTCCTTCCCAGGGGTGGGAACAGCCTGCACGGATCCTGTGGACAGGGGCAGCCAGGGCCTGCTCTGCTCCATGACCTGGTGGCACATGGAGGAGGGTTTCAGCTGGGGTTGGGTTTGTGGAACCCCAGTGAGGAGGGGGGAAGAAGGCACTTCAGAAATGCTTTGTGAAAAACCAGCTTGTCAAATTCCTGGTGCTGTGGGAATTCCCTGTCTGGCCCTGGGAAAACAGGGAAGAGACCAGAGCTGCTGCTGCCAGTTGTCTTGAGTGTCTGGTGCTTCAGTGCAACCTCACTGTGTGGGTTTCCCTTTCTGCGTGGGTCTAACTACGACTCTTGCGTGGGTTTAACTGAAGTCTCTGCATGTTTTGGTTCTTTTTTGCAGCTAAAACAACTCCAGGCTTTCTCTCCCACTGGGTTTGTGACTTGTTCCATGCTGAGCAACCTGGAGAAGTGCTCGTTTGTGTCTTGCACTTCCAAAATGTGACTTGGTTCTCCCAGAGAGAGAAAATCCCTGCTCTCACGAGTGCTGCTGGGTGGGCAGTACCTACACTGACACCCTCCCCTGTGCAGCTCTCTCCTCAGGGATGCTTCCCAAACTGCCCTGCTCGTGTTTGGGTGCACTGAAGCAGTCGTTGGACTGGGAGGAGTGCTGGAAGTGGCTCTGTGCTGCTGTGTGCACTGGGAGTTCCTGTGGGGCTGCAACCTGGTGGTGCCAGGATCAGTGTCATCCTCAGGGGGAGGCTGTCCTGGCCCAGGATCTGAGCTGCAGAAGCCCTGAGAGCCGTGGTTCCAGGGATGGAATAACTTCCTGCTGGGATAACTTCAGGTGTTCTCCCAGGGTGGCTGACCCAGGTTGGGTCAGGGCATGGTACCACCCACTGCAGGCTGTTGGAAGGTTCAGGAGAGCTGGGCTGGTCATGCTGTCTCATCTGTGGCTTGTGAGACCAAACTCTTGTCTCTGTTCTGTGACAACACGCCCTGAACAGGTTGTACCTGGTGCCAAAGAAGTGATTCTGTCCCTGAGAGATGGTTGTGCCTTAACTTGGTCTCCCCAGCATTTCAGCCTTGTGGAGTGAGGGTGGTTCAACATTTCACCTCAGGTGCTCAGTTATTGACTTCAGGCACCTGGACACAGGAATTCACCCACTGGTGTCTGACCTGTTCATGTGCCAGGTGTCATCTCCTGCCCTTCTAACCACGGGCATGGTACCTGCTCTTCCTCACCACCCAACCTCCCTGGCAGGAGCCTTCCCTGAGGTCACTCCCTCGACTGCTCTTCTTAAACTCTTGTGCTGTTGCAGATCTGTAATAAATGTCTGAGCTGGGGTCATTAACATGCTGGTAGCAGTACCTGGCTGTCTCCAGGTCCTTGGGCAGCAGCCCTGATTTCACACCTTCCCAGGCTGGCTGCAGGCTGTGCCTCATCCATCCTCTGCCCTCCAGCTGTGCAGTGGGATTGCTGTGGAGTAACTGAGCTGTCCCCCCATCCTCTGTGGCTGTGCCTCTGTCACCATGGAGGGAGCTGAGCTGTGCAGCTCATCCAGCTGTGTGAGAGTGGGTGCAGAGACCCTGTGCAGCTCATCCAGCTGTGTGAGGGTGGGTGCAGAGTGCCTGTACAGCTCATCCAGCTGTGTGAGGCTGGTGCAGAGACCCTGTGCAGCTCATCCAGCTGTGTGAGAGTGGATGCAGAGACCCTGTGCAGCTCATCCAGCTGTGTGGGGCTGGGTGCAGAGACCCTGTACAACTCATCCAGCTGTGTGAGGCTCATCCAGCTGTGTGAAGGTGGATGCAGAGACCCTGTGCAGCTCATCCAGCTGTGTGAAGGTGGATGCAGAGACCCTGTGCAGCTCATCCAGCTGTGTGAGGGTGGGTGCAGAGACCCTGTGCAGCTCATCCAGCTGTGTGAGGCTGGTGCAGAGACCCTGTGCAGCTCATCCAGCTGTGTGGGGCTGGGTGCAGAGACCCTGTGCAGTTCATCCAGCTGTGTGAGGCTGGTGCAGAGACCCTGTACAACTCATCCAGCTGTGTGAGGCTCATCCAGCTGTGTGAGGCTCATCCAGCTGTGTGGGACTGGTGCAGAGACCCTGTGCAGCTCATACCTGAGCCACCCCTGCTCCCAATTCCTTGAGCTAAGGGCTTTCATCTCCACTGAGCTTTTTGATCTTGCCAGTACAAAGTCAGTGATTTAGTTATTTTAGCTACTCAGGTTTCTGGTGAAAGCAAAGGTAACTGCTGTCTAGTTCTTTGGGGTCTGTACCTGGTGTTGGTGTGTCTGGGACAGCATGGACCAGGACTGTGAGTTCTCTGGGGAGTCTGGTGCATCTCATTCCTGCTTTGGTGAGCAGAAGTGCTGCTGGGCTGCGTGGAAGGGGGCTCAGACTGCAACAGTGTTGGACTGAGGGTGTCTGCTCAGTCTGGGTGTCCATGTGCCCCAGGGACGTGTCCCTGTCCCAGCCCCAGGGACGTGTCCCTGTCCCAGCCCCAGGGACGTGTCCCAGCCCCAGGGATGTGTCCCAGGGATGTGCCCCAGCCCCAGGGATGTGCCCCAGCCCCAGGGATGTGTCCCAGCCCCAGGGATGTGTCCCAGCCCCAGGGATGTGTCCCAGTGTGCTCGAGGCTTTGCCCCAACTGCAGAACCACAGGATGTAACTGCCCATGTTTGGGCCATGGAATGACAGAATGGTTTGGGTTAAAAGGGACCCCAAAGCTCACAGGTCACTGAAGGGAAACTTGACCTCAGTGTTGGGGCAAAACTGTGCTGCAGGTGGTGTGTGACTGGAACAGCAGTGCAGGAATGCTGGAATGCTGTCCTTGGGGTAAGGGGAGACCCCCAGCACCCCAAAGTAAGGGGACTATCCTGTGGGGTGTTGGAAGCACAAAGCCTGTGCTCCACAGACTACCTCAGGCCAGGGTTGGTCCAGGGTGCCAGGGTTGGTCCAGGGTGCCAGGGTTGGTCCAGGGTGCCAGGACAGCACCTGAGCTGGGGATCCCACTTCCCAGTGTGTGTCAGAGCTGCTCTGGATCCCATCGAGAGCTCTGCAGTCTGGAGAGGTTCCTGCTGGGCAAAGTCTCCTCGTGATCTTTGGAGCATCAGAGAGTGGCCCCCAGCTTTGCAAAGAGCTCCCAGCCCAGGGGTTTGGGTGAGAGGCAGGAGCAGCAGCTGGCAGAGCTGGGCTCTGGTGCCCTGCTCAGAGCAGCAGCTGGCAGAGCTGGGCTCTGGTGTCCTGCTCGGAGCAGCAGCTGGCAGAGCTGGGCTCTGGTGCCCTGCTCGGAGCAGCAGCTGGCAGAGCTGGGCTCTGGTGCCCTGCTCGGAGCAGCAGCTGGCAGAGCTGGGCTCTGGTGCCCTGCTCAGAGCAGCAGCTGGCAGAGCTGGGCTCTGGTGCCCTGCTCAGAGCAGCAGCTGCTCTTCCTCCCCGAGCTCCTCTCGGAGTGGCCACAGTTGTGGTTTCTCACCCTGTAACTCACCCACGGGGCTGCTGCTGCTGCTGCTGCTGCTCCAGCTGTTGGCAGAGCTCTGCTGTGACCTCAGCTCTTTCCGTGTGAATCCTGATGTCATTTCCTGGCACGGCCCATTCCAGTGTCCTGGTCGGATGCTTTGTTTTGGAATATGTACAGGGAGCTGGAGCAGGTCTTTTGCTGAGGCGGGATCAGGACAGGAGGAGGAATTCCTCCCTGGAAAGGGTGGTCAGGCCCTGGCAGGGGCTGCCCAGGGAGGTTTGGAGTGCCCAGCCCTGGAGGTGTCCCAGGAAGGCCTGGCTGTGGCACTCAGTGCTCTGGGCTGGGGACAAGGTGGGAATGGGGCACAGGGGGGACTCTCTGTGATCCTGGAGGGCTTTTCCAACCTCAGGGATTCTGGGATTCTGTGACCACTCCTGGCTCCCTTCAGTGCAAAAGGGAAATGGATTTATTCTGTGAGATTTGAGAGTCCCCATAGCTGCCTTACAGGTGAGCGTCTGTCTCGTCATCCTGAGGTGCCTTTGCACTGGAGGGAGAGTTGGCAACGTCCTGGCTTGAAGGAGCCCCTTCCAGGGCCTAAAGGGGCTCCAGGAGAGCTGGAGAGAGAATTTGGACAAGGACCTGGAGGGACAGGACACAGGGAATAGCTTCCTACTGCCAGAGGGCAGGGAGAGATGGGATACTGGGAAGGAATTCCTGGCTGTGAGGGTGGGGAGGCCCTGGCCCAGGTTGCCCAGAGAAGCTGTGGCTGCCCCTGGATCCCAGGCCAGGTTGGAGCAACCTGGGCTAGTGGGAGGTGTCCCTGCCCATGGCAGGGGGTGGCACTGGATGAGCTTTGAGGTCTCCCTTCCCACCCAAACCGTCCCATGGTGGTGTTTCCTGCAGGGGAGCTGTGCCTGCCCTGCCCTCCTTGCAGAGCACAGCAAATAAAGAATCCAGAGAAGCCTTGAGGGCTCCAGCACTGCCTTGGGACAGGCCAGAGCTTTGGGGGATCCATCACTGCTGGTTCTGGGTCTGTCCTGGGACATTCTCCAGTTTTTCCCACCTGTTCAAAAGTACATCATTCCTGTTTCTCAGGCTCTTTGTGAGCGTTCAGTTTGAATGTCACAGTATCAGTAACAGCTGAGAAGTTGATAAAACTGACTGATAAATGAGGTGCTCCAGGGCAATATTGCAACAATAGGCCTTTTTTAAATTCCAGCTTTTCCCCTCCTGATTCACTTGACAGTTCTGCCGTTCCCTTTCTCAGAGGCTGGGTGGGAACATCTGGTGTTACAATTCCTGACTCCCTCCAAGAGCAGGGAGTAGAGGAACTCTCAGGGTCACACTGTTGCCCTTAGCCTGGGATGTGGGAATGGCCTTAGGGATTCCTGGCACTTGCTGCTGTGGCTGTGCTCCTGGGAATGAATGCCTGTGTTTCTGGCTGCTGGAGGGTTAATGAGCTGAGGCTGGTTTTGGTGTGTAAGTTGATATTCAGTGCCTGGAAACATCCCAAATCAGGTGGCAGCTGTTCAGGTAACAGGTTGTGCTGGTGGTGGGAGCTCAGAGGGAACCTCCTGCATGGACACTGGGCACAACTGCTCCTGGAGTCTGTGATGATTCCATGGGAGTGAATTGAGTGACTGGATCCTTTTAATGGCCTCCACAGCACAGCACCTGCCTCTTTGGTGAAGCTGATGCTTTTCCTGAATGAATCCACTTCCCTTCATTTGTGTGTTAACTTGCCTTGTCCATCTGCTCAGTATGAATTAGCCAGGGTGAGCGTTGACTCGAGTTTTATTTTTGTGTGATTTGAGGACAGAATTACCATTGCAGCAAGTGGTGACAAATCTCGTGTTTCATAAATAGCAGTTTCTGTGAAAGCAGATTCGCCTTCCCTGTTTATTTTCTGGCTGACAAATATAGCTTAAGCAGGGTGAGACGTGCATGGGAACTGATTTAATTGGCTGTGATTGAACTCGGGCATGGTTAATTGGCATCTGTGGTGGTTCAGGGTGGGATTCCAGTTGTGGGCTGGGGGCTGTCTGGAGTCCAGACCCTTCCCTGCCGTGGTTCCTGACGGGCTCCTGCCAACGGGATGCACAGGGAGGCACAGCTGCTCCCTCCCTAAAAATAGGTGCTGGCAAAGGTGGCTGCAGAGCTCTGCTGCCTGGCCAGAGCTAATTGAGTCTCGTGGAAAATGAAAGATGTAATGGCAGGGAATTAAATCAGCCCTCAAACCTGGAATTAACTGACACTGAGCAGAGATTGTTGCTGCATGGGAACAGCCCTGAACTAAGTTCTGTTTCTTGCTAGAGCTTCATTTCCTTTTTTTCCCCCCCCTTAGTACCTTAGGAATAAAAACCTTATTGTCTCCCTTGTCTCTTGGTATGCATAAAACATCACTAAAATAGTTCCTTTGTTCGTTTCCTTTTGTTTTGTTTGTGGGAGCCCTGTGTAAGGTTTAGCTGCTGGAATAACAAAACGATCAAGTTTCTTTTTGCTGGAAGAAGTAATGGCTTGTGCAGAAGCTGTACTTGTGCAGAAGCTGAACGTGGTCCCAGGGAGCTCAGGGCTGGTGTAGGTGGTGTCAGCAGGAACCTGGAGGCTTCTTTCTGAGCTGAGGGTTTGTTTTTTTTTTTTTTAACATGTAAATTTGAACTGTACTTTCATGTGACTTCCAAAAGTCCTTCCCTGGGAGGGTGTGGGTAGGTGAGGGGTGGCTGCCTGGGGTCACACCTCACGGGACAGGAGCTGCAGGAGTGTCTGTGAGCCAAAGGCAGCTGGGGAGGGCAGGATGAGGAGCTTTCATAACTGGTCCTGGCCTGAGAAACGGCTCCTGTCCCTGTTGCACCTGACAGGTGACTGCCCCAAAGTCATTATGCACACAGATACTTCCCAGGGGTGCCAAGAGGATGGTGCCAGACCCTTCAGTGGTGCCCAGCAACAGGAGCAGTGGCCACACACTGAACCCACAGCAAGTTCCACCTCACCATGAGGCAGGACTTCTTTCCATGGAGGGGGCAGAGCCTGGAACAGCTGCCCAGGGAGGGCGTGGAGTCTCCCCCTCTGGAGACATCCCAAGCCCACCTGCTCCAGGTGACCCTGCCTGGGCAGGGGCTTGGACAGGATGGTTTCCAGAGGGCCCTTCCAAGCCCAGCTCTCCTGGGAGTGTCTCTGACCCTCTGTGGTGGTGTGGGCTCTCAGTGTGCTCGGCTGGGGTTCCGTGTACCCCCCTCATGGCTGTGCCTTGCACACCCCTCCTGAGCAGGGCTGAGGTTAAACAGGGCAGGTTGGGAGCCCTGGGAATGGCTGTGGCTGTGCAGGCTCCAGCTCCTGCCTCCATTTCCTTGGGAAATGCTCCTGGCCCTGGTTATCTCCCGAACTTTGCCCAGGCCCCGATATGGAGGCGCTGGCATGGAAATCACCAGATCCAAACTGTGCCACGAAGCCTTGGCCTGCTGGCTGAGCTCTGGCCCTGGACTGCCCTGGCCATGGTGACCTGCTGTGGGACATGGGGCTGCTCAGCATTCCCTGGAGGGTTCAGGGGCACAGCTGTGGCAGCCAGAGCTCACCCAAGGCCCCTACCCTGCTCTTTGCCAGAGGTGGAGACCCACGTTGTTCCTTTGTGCTGCTTCAGCCTCTCCCCTGATCAAAATCAACAGTGCTGTGCTTGTTAGTCCTCCAAAATTGCCATTGGAAGGGAGGTTTGGAGTGCCCAGCCCTGGAGGTGTCCCAGGAAGGCCTGGCAGTGGCACTCAGTGCTCTGGGCTGGGGGACAAGGGGGACATCAGGCACAAGGTGGATCCATGGGCTGGGAGGGCTTTTCCAGCCCAAGTGATGCTGTGAAAATTGTGGTTGAGTTGCTGAGGCCTGGACACTTGTGCTGTTGTCCCTCCCTGTGAACACAGAGGAGGTGGTGCCTCCCAAGGGAAGGTTGGTAGGAACAGGTTGGTTGGAGCTGTTGTGGGTTTAACTTTAGTCCCTCGAGACCCCTTTCCCTCCAGCCCCCCAGTCAGGCACCTCTAACCAGTGGTTTTCAGCTCATGCACCTGCGTTCCTCCCTTGGAGGAGTTGTCACCTTCACTTCACAGAAGAGTTGTCTTTTGTGCTGATCTTTGCAAATAAACTCCATTACTGGCAGTTTGTGTCCAGCTCAGTGTTGGAACATCTGCAGCGGGTGGAGTGAGGGAGCTGGAACCTCCAGGTAGATGTAGAGCTCTTGGCAAGTCCCTGCTTGGCATCACTGAATGAGGAAGAGACCTCTGGGAACACCTCCCAGGCAGGTCCCAGTGGTGGGGCCTCAGCCACGTGTGTGCTCAGTGGTACCAGGGCCTTTCCCAGCTCCTGATTGCTGGGATTCTAATTCCAGGTCGGGGTTGAGCAGCACTTCACGTTGTAATCCATCTGTCAGACATGTGAACAATGAACAACGCTGCCTGAGGAGCAGCAGCTCCGTGGAATTCCCGAGGGATTGATCCTCCTCTCTTCCCTACAGCCCTGTGGCTTCCCAGACCCAAATGTGTGGGTGTAATCTGTGCTTTTATAGAAGGAGAAAGTCTTGCTGCTTGTGCTCAGGCCATAAAAGAATTCACATCTGCGGGTGTCCAGGGGGGAGCAGCAAGGAAATGGACTTCTCCCAGCTGGAGGGGGAACAGAAGGGCTCTCAAGGTTTGTTCCTGAAGGTGATTCACATTTGAGCCGTGGGTGACAGGAGCTGTGCAGGGGTGAAGGCCACTGGTGCTGTGGAGGTGCAGCCTGGGGTGTGGGGAGCACACAGCTCACACCTCCCCTGTCTCCTCCATTACTGCTTATTTGGGATGTCTTTTTAACACTGCCCCAGAGTGCTCTTAAAGAATTTCTGGTAGGAATGCTGACTTCTGTCATGATTTCCTTCAGAGTTAACCTGTGATTTTTGTAGTACCAATCTGAGAGGAACGGTGGTGGAGGAGGTTTCAGCTGAGACTCCTTTGGGGCCCTGGAAGGCTTTAGCCTTGCCCTACATTTGCTGTGCATCCTTGGATGGGCCCAGAGGAGCTCGTGTGCTCATGGCTCCGCTGCTGCTTTGGAGGGGAGCGGGAGCACTTCAGAAAGAATCTCGAGTTGGGAAGGTGTCCTTCGCTCCTGGAGTTCTGGCTCCTGGAGTTTGGGATGTGGTTCCTCTCTGGGCTGGCTGCTGCTGCAGGTGGGATCCGAGCCGGGCTCCTTGGGAAGCTCTGGTGAGGAGTGAGGATCCTCAGATCCTTCCAGCAGTGGGAATGTGGGTGGATTCACATGTGGCTCTTCCCAGGCACCAGGTCAGGCTGGATGGCCTCCTATTGTCTGGGGGGGATTAAGCCTGGGGTTTGGGGGGATATGAGCCAGGATTTGTCACCAGAATGAATATTCAGCGGAGTCCCCCCATCGATAGTCAGGGCTGGTTTGCATAAATCCCATCTCCCTGCAGGCTGAGCCCCGTTGGGGATGTGTGGCAGCGTTTGAGGCACAACAAACACATCCAGGAGGGGGAATGTAGGTCAGCCCAGGAGCTGCTGTCTCGCAGGACTGTCATCTGCTTCGTTAAGAATAGATTAATTGGGAGGAGACGATCTGGCACCAGTGCTGCTGCTCTGTCCCGTGTCCTGCCTTACATCAGCGGCTCTGGAATGTCTCTCTGCTGGTACAGGATTGGTGAAACTCGGCCTGGAAGGACAGTGTATAGAGTGCTGGAAAAGGGGGGGTTCAGGACAGGGCTGGGGGGTCCCCAGGAGGGGCTGGTGGAGCTGAGCAGTCTGGTGGGAAGGAGCTGCACTTGTTCCTGGCAGCCTCTGATGGAGCAAATTCTGTGTGAGAAGCCAAAGGTTAAGTGCATCCTTTGGATTTGGGGAACCTACTGCATTCCTAGGAATAGCTGCTGGAGTTCAATGAGGGGTTTGTAAAGACACGTGTGGTCACACCAGCAAATGTCACCGGGTTAGAGTCTTTAACTTACCTTCACAGAGAGGGACCTGCCCATAATTCCTGTGCTTCAGACCTGCTCTACAAAACTCCCAGTTTTTAGGATACTGCAGGTGCTGTGGATCCCCAGCAATGGGATACAGCTGTTCCAGGGGAGTTCCTCTGCCTGTTCCCGGGGGTGTTCCCAAGGAAAGCAGTTCTGTGTGGCTGTCGCTGTCACGGTGTGGGTGGAGGCTGAGGACCTCGGGATAGAGCAGGGAAGGTTCACCCAGGTGATGGTTCAGAGGGGTAAAGCAAAGGGTGCAAGGGGTGGTTTGGTGAGTGGAGCATTTGGGGAAGGAGAGAGAGGCCTTTGGGTGCTGGAGCTGGAATGAGAACGGGGGGATTGGCACCGGATGCGTGGGAATAAAATGTGAATGCCGATCACGTCATCATCTGTGGCTGCTGGGATTAAAGGAATTAAATCCCTTCATTCTCTTACCATTGTCCTGCCCTGCCCAGCTCCATCCAAACCAGGCTCCCAGGAAGGACCTTTTCCTTTGGGGAGTTTTCTCTTACTCAGTTGTGGAACTTTCTTAGGATACTGGAATGATCAGACTTGATGATCTTAGAGGTCTTTTCCAATCTGAACGATTCCACGATTCTGTCCTATAAATGTGCATTTCCTGAGGTTTCAGGTGGGGTGTGTGTTGCTTTAGCTCACGTAAGGTGTGTGTTAACTGCATTTAGATGCAGCTCCAGGCGCTCTGTCAGTGCTGAGTTGTCACGACTTGAAGCCCTGCAGAGCAGGAAAGGTGAGTTCCTGCTGCTGCTCTGGTGGAACACAGGGTGGAACACAGGAATCCACTGCACTGCTGCCCTGCTAGCACATAAATCCTCACTTTGCTCAGACCTGGAGTAATTTGTGACGCTCCTGGTCGCTGAGTGTCAAAAACTGGTGGAATTCAGCTGGTGGAAGAGGAGAGCCAAGGCAGCCAAGAGGCCATTCACTGTCCCTGTGGTACCTGATACTCTCCCTGCTGTTCCTGGGGGCTGCTCCTGGCTCTCCTTGTGGCTGGGGGAGCCTGGATGGATCCCTGGGAGGGCTGTGCTGCCTCAGCTCATGTTCTGGGGCCCTTCTGCTGCCAGTGCCGAGCTCAGCTCCCGCTCCAGGCCCTGCCGTGTCTCAACAGGCCGGGCAGGAACTCCCTGGGCTGCCCTCGGGTAGGAGTCCTGACTCACTGGGACTGGGGAGGCTGTGAGGAACCTCCCCTGTCAGGCTGGAGGGTGAGGGACTGGAGTCCCTTTGGTGAGGGTTTATTTTGGGTGTGGGCAGTGTGGGAGCAGCCTGTGGTTCAAAAGGATGGGGATGAGCTGCTGGCCCCGCTGAGCGCTGTGGGCCTGTGCACTGGGTGCCCCACGGGATAAATAACCTGTTCTGCAGTCTCTGGGGGGGGTTATCTTGGGCCAGCAGCAGCTCTTGGCCTGTCTGGCTCCAGCTGCTCAGGTGGGGAGGTTGGTCCTCTGTTCTCCATCCACAGCTGGCTGGGCTGTTGGGTTACACACACAGACAGTGCCAGGACACAGGGAATGGCTTCCCACTGCCACAGGGCAGGGACAGGTGGGAGATTGGGAAGGAATTCTTCCCTGTCAGGGTGGGGAGGCCCTGGCACAGGTTGCCCAGAGAAGCTGTGGCTGCCCCTGGATCCCTGGAAGTGTCCCAGGCCAGGTTGGACAGGGCTTGGAGCAACCTGGGCTGGTGGGAGGTGTCCCTGCCCATGGCAGGGGGTGGAATTAGGTGGCTTTGAAGGTCCCTTCCCACCCAAACCATTCTGGGACTCTGTAAATACTGGTTTTGCTCTCTCTCAGAGAATTCCTGGCCACAGTCAGTGTAGGAAGGATGCCCACAGGGGGGATGCTCATCCAGGGCTGTGTGTGGGAGGCTGGAGCTGCTGGGGCTGCACACCCCCAGATCCAGCAGCAGAGCTGTGCAGTGGGCTCTCCTGCAGGAGGAGGACCAGCTGCCCTGTTTACAGTCACTCTCCTGTTTACTCAGGAGAGCAAATGGATTTGGGCACTGCACAGGAGGCTGGGCAGGGCTGTACATCCCAGGGGTGTGGAGCCTGGGCAGAATTCCTGTTGCCTGCTGGGTTTAAACCAGGGACATGGTGTGTTTGCATCTTGTCAGACTCCAGAGCACCCACAGGCTCCTTGCTTTGATTCCATCACTCATTTTTGGGTGCTGGTCACACTCACACTGCCTTTCCCTCCATACCTGACCATGCTCCCCGAGACCAAGGCTAAAGACAAGGAAAACTTCAAATGCAGTGTAATCCCTCACTCCTGATGGATAAATGTTTTGTTAGGAAAAGCAGCCATCAGCTGAAGTGTGGATTCCTAACCTGGATCCACAGGTTCTTGGTACAGTTTAAAAGAAGCCAGGCAGTCCCAAATTTCCGGGTTTCCTTGTTGTGGTCTCTCTAATAATCTCATTTTCAGTGGGTAACATTTTGAGACTCTGTCTGGTGACTCCTCTTATTGTTTTGTTGCAGTCTCCTCCTGAGAAAGAAGAATTCCCAAAGCATTGATAGTCACAGAGATCCATCAGCTGGAGAGGCTGATGGGAGATGTGACCACAGGCAATAGGGGAGGACACTGTGGGTTCCTTTGGAGCCCCTTTGCCAGAGGTTCCTCTGCTCTGCAGTTGGATGCCAAAGGTGGCAAATCCAGAGTGCAGGAGGAACTGCCACGAGTGCCAAGGCCTGTCCCAGCTGGCCCAGAGCTTCCCACTCCTTCCCACGTCAGCTGCATGTGGCTCTCCCTGATAGAACTTTGGCTTTTGCTCAAGCCTTTGCCAAAGGATGAGACTGGGAATGGTTTGAGTTTCTCTTTCCCAAACTCTCTTATCAGAGGGTTCTGAGCCTTACAAGTGGCACTTAGTGGTGGAGGCCTGGTCCTTTCTTATCTCTCCTGGGCAAGGGAAGGGAGACACCCCTGGTGTGAAATCAGAGGATGGATCATGGAATGCTTTGGGTTGGAAGGGACCTCAAAGCCCATCTCTGTGCCACGGGCAGGGACACCTCCCACTAGCCCAGGTTGCTCCAAGCCTTTCCAGCCTGGCCTGGAACCCTTCCCCACACCAATCCAGCTCAAGCTAAGATGCAGCTGTTGCAAGAGCTTTGATAGCCCCAGAAGGGTATAAACCTCATCTTTACTGCCTCACTTTCTAGAAATTCCAGGGGTAAGTAGAGGCAGTGCCTGAGCAGCAGAAGGAAACCCCTCTGCTGTCCCTGCCTTGAGTTACTGTGGCCTCAGGGCTGGGGGCACAGCAGCCCCAGAGCACAGGCTGTGCCTGCAGGCAGGGGGAGGGCAGGCTGGGGTCCTGCAGGATTGCTTACAGCTCACACAGGGCCACTGAACAGCCCCCAGGTGCTTTTCCTTGAAAACCGAATAAACAATAAAAGAAAACTGAGCAAACAGCAGGAAAACCCAGCAATAACTGAACCTTTTAAAGTTACCAGAGTAACTCTGGGGCAGAGACCGTTGTCCAGTGTCCTTACACAGAGATCTTTGATCCTGGGTCTCGAGGGAGGTGTGGTGACACCTCAGTGCAGAGTCCCAGACTCACTGAGGTTGGAAAAGCCCTCCAGGATCACAGAGAGTCCCCCCTGTGCCCCATCCCCACCCTGTCCCCAGCCCAGAGCACTGAGTGCCACCTCCAGGCCTTCCTGGGACACCTCCAGGGCTGGGCACTCCAAACCTCCCTGGGCAGCCCCTGCCAGAGCCTGACCACCCTTTCCAGCAGGAAATTCCTCCTCCTGTCCAACCTGAGCCTCCCCTGGCACAGCCTGAGGCCGTTCCCTCTCCTCCTGTCCCTTGTTCCCTGGGAGCAGAGCCCGACCCCCCCCGGCTCCCCCCTCCTGTCAGGGGGTTGCAGAGCCAGAAGGTCCCCCCTGAGCCTCCTTTGCTCCAGGTGAACAAGGAGTTGATGTCTAAAACCGACTGCAAAGCCCAGCACTGCTTTACAAAGTGTGTTGGTGTCTGGAGCATACAGTTGATTCCTCCAGTCCTCCTGGTAACAAACTTTCCAAAGGTATCCTGTCCAGAATCACAAACTCCCTGGGAACCCTTGCAAAGAAGCTTTCATGCTCCAGGGTGTCATTTCCTGGGACTCAGCAGACCTTAACCTTTGTTATCAATGGAGCAGTTAAGATAGTTATTAATTATTTCGTAAGAAAGCTCCATCTGTAAATCTACTTTCTCCTTCTAGGGAAAGCCCAGCACGAGGGTGTCGGGCAAGAGCTGGGACTTCTGGTTTTAATTAAGCTCTTAATGATCTCAGTTGCTACTTAGGTGTTAAAAACCATTTCTTCTGCAAGGGATTTGTACCTGCACAGTGTGGATGCACAGCATCCCCAAGCACACTCAGCATTTCAAGTGCCAACACGACTTTTCCTGTCAGTGATTTTCCCCCTCCACCACAGAGCTCAGGGTTGGGTTTTCTGGGTGTTGATCCCAGTCCTGGGAGCTGGGACTGTGCTGAGACAGCACTTGGGGTGGAAGGTGTTGGAAACATAAGCTCAGAGAGGAGAGTTTATTTTGGAGGGGCAATAGCAGACCCCAGGCCAGGGGATCATTTGTGCCTGGAGCACTGATTCCAGCTGGAATCCACCCGATTCCAGCTCTGTGGATACCTGTGGAAGTACCCACAGCTCACACACACATTTACACACCTGTTACACAGGACATTGTCTCCTCATCTTATTAAAAATGAACCCGAGGCCAAACAAACCCCAAGATTGCTTCTCAGTAAAACTTGAGTTGAACTCTGTTTTGGTTCTGCAGGGGCTTCACGTGTAGCTGACAGAGTTATAGATTGGATTACCCAGTAATAACCTCCATTATTGTTCCTCAGTGTGGCCTTTCTGTGCCTAAAAGGGGCCTGTAAGAAACATGGCCTCAAACGTTTTAGCAGGGCCTGGAGTGCCAGGACACAGGGAATGGCTTCCCACTGCCACAGGGCAGGGAGAGATGGGAGATTGGAAAGGAATTCTTGGCTGGGAGGGTGGGGAGGCCCTGGCCCAGGTTGCCCAGAGAAGCTGTGGCTGCCCCTGGATCCCTGGAAGTGTCCAAGGCCAGGTTGGAGGGGGCTTGGAGCAACCTGGGCTGGAGGGAGGTGTCCCTGCCCATGGCAGGGGGTGGAATGGGATGGGATTTAAGGTCCCTTCCCACCCAAACCATTCCATGATTTCACAGTCAGGTTCACCATCGAACTCTGGGAGAAGGTGCTGTGGCTCTGGCTGAGAACTTCACCTTCCTCAGGAGGACTGACCCCGGGAGGGGACAGCTGAGTGGCCATCCAGGCAGCTCCCAGTGCTCCTCAGAGATGGGAGTGTTCCCCAGAGCTCTGCCATGGGAATTCGGGTGTCAAGAGCTGTTGCTTGAACACACACCTGAGAACAATACCTGCTGTTACCAGAGCCTGTGGCACAAAGGTGGGCAGGGTGAGACTTGAAATACGGAGTCATTTGGGCTGGAAAAGCCCTCAGAGATCGAGTCCAGCCGTTCCTGACCCCAAGTGCCCCATCCCCAGGGCTTTTAAATCCCTCCAGGAATGGGGACTCCACCCCTGCCCTGGGCAGCTGTGCCAGGGCTGGACAGCCCTTTCCAGGAAGGAATTGTCCCAATATCCCATCTAAACCTCTCCTGAGGCAACTTGAGGCTGTTCCCTCTCCTCCTGTCCCTTGTTCCCTGGCAGCAGAGCCCGACCCCCCCCAGGCTCCCCCCTCCTGTCAGGGGGTTGCAGAGCCAGAAGGTCCCCCCTGAGCCTCCTTTTGTCCAGGCTGAGCCCCCCCAGCTCCCTCAGCCCCTCCTGCTGCTCCAGCCCCTTCCCAGCTCCCTTCCCTGGTGAATCCAAGGATGAATTTGTGCACACTGGCTTTTCTTCCCCGAGCTGAGGAGGGGCAGTGCTGGTTGGGGTGTCTGCACTGCAATCACTAATTACATACCCAGTGCAGTTGTGTCTGTGCTCCTGTCAGTCTGGGTTGAGTGGGATGGGCAGTGTTGGATGGGATGTGCTGGTTGGATGGGATGTGCTGGGGATGGGATGTGCAGTGGATGGGATGTGCAGTGGATGGGATGTGCTGTGGATGGGATGTGCTGGGAATGGGATGTGCTGGGAATGGGATGTGCTGGTTGGGATGTACTGGTTGGATGGGATGTGCAGTGGATGGGATGTGCCAGGTTGGATGGGATGTGCAGTGGATGGGATGTGCTGGTTGGATGGGATGTGCAGTGGATGGGATGTGCTGGGGATGGGATGTGCAGTGGATGGGATGTGCTGGTTGGATGGGATGTGCAGTGGATGGGATGTACTGGTTGGATGGGATGTGCAGTGCAGGGGGGGATGTACTGTGGGTGGGATGTGCTGTGGATGGGATGTGCTGGGGATGGGATGTGCTGGTTGGGATGTACTGGGGATGGGATGTGCTGTGGATGGGATGTGCTGGGGATGGGATGTGCTGGTTAGATGGGATGTGGTGTGGGTGGGATGTACTGGGGATGGGATGTACTGGTTGGATGGGATGTACTGGTTGGGATGTACTGGTTGGATGGGATGTGCAGTGGATGGGATGTGCTGTGATGGGATGTGCTGGGGATGGGATGTGCTGGGGATGGGATGTACTGGTTGGATGGGATGTACTGGTTGGGATGTGCTGGGGATGGGATGTGTAGTGGATGGGATGTACTGGTTGGGATGTACTGGTTGGATGGGATGTGCTGGTTGGATGGGATGTGCTGGTTGGATGGGATGTGCAGTGGATGGGATGTACTGGGGATGGGATGTACTGGTTGGATGGGATGTACTGGTTGGGATGTACTGGTTGGATGGGATGTGGATGGGATGTGCAGTGGATGGGATGTACTGGTTGGATGGGATGTGGATGGGATGTGCTGGGGATGGGATGTGTAGTGGATGGGATGTGCAGTGGATGGGATGTGCTGGTTGGATGGGATGTACTGGGGATGGGATGTGCTGTGGATGGGATGTACTGGTTGGATGGGATGTGCAGTGGATGGGATGTACTGGTTGGATGGGATGTGCAGTGGATGGGATGTGCAGTGGATGGGATGTGCTGGTTGGATGGGATGTGGATGGGATGTGCTGGGGATGGGATGTACTGGTTGGATGGGATGTGCTGGTTGGATGGGATGTGCAGTGGATGGGATGTGCTGGTTGGATGGGATGTGCTGGTTGGATGGGATGTGCAGTGGATGGGATGTGCTGGTTGGATGGGATGTGCTGGTTGGATGGGATGTACTGGTTGGATGGGATGTGGATGGGATGTACTGGATGGGATGTGCTGGTTGGATGGGATGTGCAGTGGATGGGATGTGCTGGTTGGATGGGATGTGCTGGTTGGATGGGATGTACTGGTTGGATGGGATGTGGATGGGATGTACTGGATGGGATGTGCTGGTTGGATGGGATGTGGATGGGATGTACTGGATGGGATGTACTGGTTGGATGGGATGTACTGGTTGGATGGGATGTACTGGTTGGGATGTACTGGTTGGATGGGATGTACTGGTTGGGATGTGCTGGGGATGGGATGTGTAGTGGATGGGATGTACTGGTTGGGATGTACTGGTTGGATGGGATGTGCTGGTTGGATGGGATGTGCAGTGGATGGGATGTGCTGGTTGGATGGGATGTACTGGTTGGATGGGATGTGCTGGTTGGATGGGATGTGCTGGTTGGATGGGATGTGCTGGTTGGATGGGATGTACTGGTTGGATGGGATGTACTGGTTGGATGGGATGTGCAGTGCAGAGGGTTCCTGTCAGGCTCCAGCCCCGCAGCCTTTCCCTCCTCCTGCCCTACATTCCCTTCCTCCCTCCCCTCCCCGAGCTCAATGGGGGCTTTGTTTGGGAGGAATGCAAACAAACTCAGGGCTGTGTGAAAAGGCCCAGCTCATCATTTGCAGCTCTGCAATGGACTGGAAAAGAACTTTTCCTCCCTCCCTCTCATACTGGTGGCCTTGGCTCTGTTACTTGTGGGGAACAGCCAGTCTGTGATTCAGCAGCACAGGAGGGATCTCTGCAGGACCTTGGCGGGGGCTTGGCAAGGTGTGAAGTGGTGTGGAAGGGGATTATGGATTTAAAACTGTTCTGCTGAGGCAGGTCCTGGGTCTTCATGGACATCTTCCATCCAAGAGCCCTGGAGACACAAACCCCCTGAGCACTGAGTGGTGGTTGTGTGTCCCCCAGGGCAGTCAGGGGCCTAAACCTGCCCAGGGAATGTTGGGATGCTCCATGGGAGTCCCAGACAGCCTCCTCTGTGGGTGCAGGATGGAAGAGCCACTGTGAGAGCCACTGCTGCTGCTGCTGCTTAAGCTTTGCCACCCCCAGCAGGAACCTGAAAAATCCATAAATGGCTCCTGTCTTTTCCAAAGCTGTGAGTTCAGGTTTGGTCAGATCTGGGCCTGTGGAATCACTGAATCCTGGAATGGTTTGGGTGGGAAGGGACCTTAAAGCTCCTCTTGTTTCACCGTCCTGCCACGGGGAGGGACACCTTCCACCAGCCCAGGTCGCTCCAAGCCCCATCCAGCCTGGCCTGGGACACTTCCAGGGATCCAGGGGCAGCCACAGCTTCTCTGGGTAACTTATGCCAGGGCCTCCCCACCCTCCCAGCCAGGAATTCCCTCCCAGTCTCCCATCTCTCCCTGCCCTCTGGCACTGGGAAGCCATTCCCTGTGTCCTGTCCCTCCATCCCTTGTCCCCAGTCCCTCTCCAGCTCTCCTGGAGCCCCTTTAGGCTCTGGAAGGGGCTCCAAGGTCTCCCTGGATCCTTCCCTTCCCCAGCTGAGCACCCCCAGCTCTCCCAGCCTGGCTCCAGAGCAGAGGGGCTCCAGCCCTGGCAGCATCTCCGGGGCCTCCTCTGGACTCTCTGCAGCAGCTCCACGTCCTTGTGCTGCTGTTGCCCAGGGCTGGAGGCAGCTCTGCAGGGGGGTCTCAGCTGAGGGGGCACAGGGGCAGATCCCCCCTGCCCTGCTGCCCACCATCCCTGGGGGATCAGCCCAGGGCACGGGGGGTTCTGGGCTGGGTCATGTCCAGCCTCTCACCCCCAACCCCCCCCGTGTTGCTCCAAGCAACATTTAGAGGATTGAAATTGGAAGGGAACCCAGAAGTGACCAGAAACCCAGGGGGATCTGCCTGTGAGGAGCCTCCTCACAGTTGTTGGTGTGAGATGTGCTGAAGGGTAACAAACATTTCCAAATCTTCATCTGAATATATGGAATCCATGAGTTTTTATAAACCTGGCAGTGTCCTTCCAGGTTTTCCAGTGAATTCCAGTTTGCCCTGCTGAGGCTGATAAATATCAACACCTAATGAGGCACTAATTCCGTGCTCATCTTTAATTCATCCCTGTTCTCCTCCTCTGAGGGTGATGTCTCTGTGAGGGTGATGTCTCCTGTGAGGATGATGTCTCCTGTAAGGGTGATGTCTCCTGTGAGGGTGATGTCTCTGTGAGGGTGATGTCTCTGTGAGGGTGATGTCTCCTGTGAGGGTGATGTCTCCTGTAAGGGTGATGTCTCCTGTGAGGGTGATGTCTCCTGTGAGGGTGATGTCTCTGTAAGGGTGATGTCTCCTGTGAGGGTGATGTCTCCTATGAGGGTGATGTCTCTGTGAGGGTGATGTCTCCTCTGAGGGTGATGTCTCCTGTGAGGGTGATGTCTCCTGTAAGGGTGATGTCTCCTGTGAGGGTGATGTCTCCTGTGAGGGTGATGTCTCTGTAAGGGTGATGTCTCCTGTGAGGGTGATGTCTCCTGTGAGGGTGATGTCTCCTGTAGGGATGATGTCTCCTGTGAGGATGATGTCTCTGTGAGGGTGATTGTCTCCTCTGAGGGTGATGTCTCCTGTGAGGGTGATGTCTCCTGTGAGGGTGATGTCTCTGTAAGGGTGATGTCTCCTCTGAGGGTGATGTCTCCTATGAGGGTGATGTCTCTGTGAGGGTGATGTCTCCTCTGAGGGTGATGTCTCCTGTGAGGGTGATGTCTCCTGTAAGGGTGATGTCTCCTGTGAGGGTGATGTCTCCTGTGAGGGTGATGTCTCTGTAAGGGTGATGTCTCCTGTGAGGGTGATGTCTCCTATGAGGGTGATGTCTCTGTGAGGGTGATGTCTCCTCTGAGGGTGATGTCTCCTGTGAGGGTGATGTCTCCTGTAAGGGTGATGTCTCCTGTGAGGGTGATGTCTCCTGTGAGGGTGATGTCTCTGTAAGGGTGATGTCTCCTGTGAGGGTGATGTCTCCTGTGAGGGTGATGTCTCCTGTAGGGATGATGTCTCCTGTGAGGATGATGTCTCTGTGAGGGTGATTGTCTCCTCTGAGGGTGATGTCTCCTGTGAGGGTGATGTCTCCTGTGAGGGTGATGTCTCTGTAAGGGTGATGTCTCCTGTGAGGGTGATGTCTCCTATGAGGGTGATGTCTCTGTGAGGGTGATGTCTCCTCTGAGGGTGATGTCTCCTGTGAGGGTGATGTCTCCTGTAAGGGTGATGTCTCCTGTGAGGGTGATGTCTCCTGTGAGGGTGATGTCTCTGTAAGGGTGATGTCTCCTGTGAGGGTGATGTCTCCTGTGAGGGTGATGTCTCTGTGATGGTGATATCTCCTGTAGGGATGATGTCTCCTGTGAGGGTGATGTCTCTGTGAGGGTGATGTCTCCTGTAGGGATGATGTCTCCTGTGAGGATGATGTCTCTGTGAGGGTGATTGTCTCCTCTGAGGGTGATGTCTCCTGTGAGGGTGATGTCTCTGTGAGGGTGATGTCTCTGTGAGGGTGATGTCTCTGTAAGGGTGATGTCTCCTATGAGGGTGATGTCTCCTGTAAGGGTGATGTCTCCTGTAAGGATGATGTCTCCTGTGAGGGTGATGTCTCCTCTGAGGGTGATGTCTCCTGTAAGGATGATGTGTCCTATGAGGGTGATGTCTCTGTGAGGGTGATGTCTCCTTTTAGGGTGATGTCTCCTGTGAGGGTGATGTCTCTGTAAGGATGATGTCTCTGTAAGGATGATGTCTCCTGTAAGGGTGATGTCTCCTCTGAGGATGATGTCTCTGTGAGGGTGATGTCTCTGTGAGGATGATGTCTCTGTGAGGATGATGTCTCCTGTGAGGGTGATGTCTCCTCTGAGGGTGATGTCTCCTGTGAGGGTGATGTCTCTGTGATGGTGATATCTCCTGTAGGGATGATGTCTCCTCTGAGGGTGATGTCTCCTGTGAGGGTGATGTCTCCTGTGAGGGTGATGTCTCTGTGATGGTGATATCTCCTGTAGGGATGATGTCTCCTGTGAGGGTGATGTCTCTGTGAGGGTGATGTCTCCTGTAGGGATGATGTCTCCTGTGAGGGTGATGTCTCTGTAAGGATGATGTCTCCTGTGAGAGTGATGTCTCCCTTCTGCATTCCAGTCACTTTTTATACCCATTACCCTCTCCAACCCTTTCCTGAACATACTTTTCCTGGAAACTGCCCCGTGCCTGTCCCTGTCCCCTGGGCAGCCCTTGTGTTTTGGTGGTTTGATGTCACCAGTGGGAGCCCCTTGGCCAGTCTGTTCAAACTCCTCTGGAAGTGTCCTGAGGGAAGGAGTCATTGCTATTTATGACAGCCTTTGTGTTCTGGAGGCTGAACCAGTATTGGAATGGGAGCTGGGTGTAACGTGGGACTGGGGATTTGTTTATCCCCGAACACTGGAGTTGCCTAAATCCCTGCAGAGCAGAGAAGAGTTAACTCCCTGGGCTGGGTTAGTGCCTTGCTTTCTCCTGACACCCAAAAAGTGGCTGTCAGTCATCCTGCTGGAGCTGGGCAGGGCCTGGAAGTGACAGTCACCGTGAGGGATGTTTAATTTATGGTCTCCAGGCTGTGTTGGTGTGTTTGGTGGCGTTGCTGGGGAACGAACCCCACGTGGCAGCAAACGGCCCCGTGACCTGTGGGCTCGGGTGGATTTGGGACAGTTTGCATTTCAAACCACACAGGATGGTTCCTGTATTGATTCATAGATTTGATTTGGTGGGAGGGATTGAAGCACTGCTGGGAAAAAAACGGAGCAGTGGCCTGAGGCTGAGGGCTGGGGATCTCCAGGCTGATGTCCTGGGATTAGTGGAGACCTTGGCTTTTAGTCACTGCACTTCTTTAAATGAGAGAATCCCAGAATCCCTGAGGTTGGAAAAGCCCTCCCAGCCCATGGATCCACCCTGTGCCCCATCCCCACCTTGTCCCCCAACCCAGAGCACTGAGTGCCACAGCCAGGCCTTCCTGGGACACCTCCAGGGCTGGGCACTCCAAACCTCCCTGGGCAGCCCCTGCCAGTGCCTGACCACCCTTTCCAGCAGGAAATTCCTCCTGAAATCCTTAGAATAGGGAATTTTGACCCTTGGTGAGGATTCATTCTCCTCCTTGGCTACAGGTGACCCTCCAGCAGGAGCCATCCCTGCCCAACAGAGGCCTGAGGGAAGGGGGATCCTCCTCCCCCATCTCATGTGGTGAAGCCTGTCCCAGAGAGGCTCTGCATTCCAGAGTTCTGTGGGAAAGGACTTTAGGATTTGATATTTCAATGGTAAAATCATAGAAATGAAAGAATGGTTTGGGTTGGCCTTGAGTTCAAAGCTCTTCTTGTCCCATGGGCAGGGACACCTCCCACTAGCCCAGGTTGCTCCAAGCCCCGTCCAGCCTGGCCTTGGACACTCCCAGGGATCCAGGGGCAGCCACAGCTGCTCTGGGCAACCTGTGCCAGGGCCTCCCCACCCTCACAGACAGGAATTCCTTCCCAATCTCCCATCTCCCCCTGCCCTCTGGCACTGGGAAGCCATTCCCTGTGTCCTGTCCCTCCAGGCCTTGTCCCCAGTCCCTCTCCAGCTCTCCTGGAGCCCCTTTAGGCTCTGCAAGGGGCTCCAAGGTCTCCCTGGATCCTTCCCTTCCCCAGCTGAGCACCCCCAGCTCTCCCAGCCTGGCTCCAGAGCAGAGGGGCTCCAGCCCTGGCAGCATCTCTGGGGCCTCCTCTGGACTCTCTGCAGCAGCTCCACGTCCTTGTGCTGCTGTTGCCCAGGGCTGGAGGCAGCTCTGCAGGGGGGTCTCAGCTGAGGGGGCAGAGGGGCAGATCCCCCCTGCCCTGCTGCCCACCATCCCTGGGGGATCAGCCCAGGGCACGGGGGGTTTGGGCTGTTCCAGCCTCTCTCCCTGCCGTGCTGTGTGCAGGGTGTTGGGCTAAAAGCAGTTCAAAGCTCAGTTCCCATGCAAACTTCTTATGTAATAGTGTGTTTCATAAATTCTATTTAATCTTACTTGGTATAAAATGACCTTGTAGATTTAGGAGGGAAGTTTGGGATTGCAGCTGCTGCCTTTTTAAAAGTCTAAATATAAACAGGTTTTTTGGAAGACACGAGAAGTGATCAGTGGAGTTGTTCTGATTGGAATTGAAAGTCAGAACCGTGGCATCTAATTACTGTCAGAACAGTTTGAGAGGATGAATTGGAGTGTTCCTGCTCCTCTGGTGTAGCCTCTGCTGGTAATTCTTGTAGGCAGCTTCGGGAAGAGAAGCTCAAATCCTGGAGGCAGCTCTGGGCCCTCACACAGGAGACACAGGGAGGGGCTGGAGCGTGGGCAGGGAAGGGAAGGGAGCTGGGAAGGGGCTGGAGCAGCAGGAGGGGCTGAGGGAGCTGGGGGGGCTCAGCCTGGAGAAAAGGAGGCTCAGGGGGGACCTTCTGGCTCTGCAACCCCCTGACAGGAGGGGGGAGCTGGGGGGGTCGGACTCTGCTCCCAGGGAACAAGGGACAGGAGGAGAGGGAACAGCCTCCAGCTGTGCCAGGGGAGGCTCAGGTTGGACAGGAGGAGGAATTTCCTGCTGGAAAGGGTGGTCAGGCCCTGGCAGGGGCTGCCCAGGGAGGTGACAGAGTCACTGTCCCTGCAGGGATTAAAAGCCATGTGGATGTGGTGCTTGGGGACCTTCTTTATTAGTTGGTGTGAGAAGTACAAACCTTGTTTGTGCTCTGTCAGGATGGTCTGTGCTTTGCTGAGCTCTCAGAGTCCTGGTTACACACTTCTGCCAAGTCCTGCCTTCGGCTCTTCCACGTCCCAGGTGGAGCAGGGATGGACCCTGTGAGGGGACTCAGCTCTGAGAACTCACCTTTCACTGCTGGTGAAACTTTGTGTACCTTGAACCAGCTCTGAGAACTCACCTTTCACTGCTGGTTCAGGCTCTGTGTGCCTTGAACCAGCTCTGAGAACTCACCTTTCACTGCTGGTTCAGGCTTTGTGTGCCTTGAACCTCTCCTGCCTCCATGGGGGAGCTCGGGGTGACCCTGTAACCTGTGAGTGCTGGGCTGAGGCAGGGGGGCCAGGGCTCCTCTGGAACAGGCTCCCCAGGGAATGGGCACAGCCCCAAAGCTGCCAGAGCTCAGGGAGTGTTTGGACAACACCCTGAGGGACAGGGGGAGATTATTGGGGTGTCTGTGCAGGGCCAGAGTGGTCCTTGTGGGTCCCTTCCAGCTCAGGATGTTCCATGATCTTACCTGTGATCCCTGGAGGTTCCCTTGAGCACAGACCCTCTGAAGCCCTGGCTCTGTTGGTCTCTGTGCTCCTCTCCCATTCCAGAGGGCCTGGACATCCCTGGTTTACCTGAAGATTCTGTAAAAGAAGAAGAAAAAAGCTTCTGTTCTGTCTCAGCCATTTGGAGTTGATGCGGAATTGCTTTTATTTTTTTCTTTTATTAAACACTAATTACTTATTTATGTGTTTGTTTATTTTAGGGATAGACTTCAAGATTAAAACTGTTGAATTACAAGGAAAGAAGATCAAGCTACAGATCTGGTGAGTGACACCCCCCCCAGAACGTTCAAGGGTGGCCTCCTGCAGCAGCAGCAGGTTCTCCTGAGGAGGGTTTGCTGCTCCTGGGAGTCCACTCAGGGCCCCAGTTCTGCAGCTCTGTGTTTTCAGTGTTTTTAGGAGGTGGATCTGCAGCAGTGCTGTAACCACAGGTACTGCTGCTCCCTCCAGGCCCTTGGCAAAGTCCTGCCTGGGCTCTGGGAGGAGAGGATCCTCTCAGGCTGTGATTTGGTGGGAAGTGGTTTAAAACTGGAATTTTTTTAAATTAGGAGTTGCCTCCGATCCGTGGCTATAAATTGACTTGCAGCCTTTCTTTGTGTCAGCAGGAAAGTGCAGCCCACAGCTCCCCTCGGCCTGTAATTTTCCATGCTCAGCTGGGGACAGTTCTGCAGTGCCTGGAAACGGGGCTGTGCTCTGTGGGAATGTCTGACACGAGGCACAACCTGAGCTCCTTCCCCTGAGCTCTGCTCTGAGCTGGAGAGCTTTCACCCTGCAGCAGCTCAGGGCACAGAGCTGGGGGCTGTTCCTGGCCCCTGGGCTTGGGTGGGCCCCCTCCTCACCCAGTGCCTTCTCCAGCTGTACTGGGAGCACAGAACCTGAACTGGTTTAGAGCTTGACTGTGCCCTTTTTGCCCCCCCACTGATAACAGTCCCCATGGCTTTGTCAGGCTGATGTCTGCAGCTGCAGGTGGGTGGGTCCCAGTTAGGGGGAGGCTCTGGTGTCCCCCTGAGTGGGCTCTTGTTCCAGTGCTGTGGGACCTGCTGAGAGATCATCCTTCCTAACCAAGGCATCTGGAGTCATCCTTGTCACCAGCACTCTGAGGGGGTTCAGTTAGAACTGAAAGAGAGCAGGTTTAGGTGGGATATTGGGAAGGAATTCTTCCCTGGGAGGGTGGGGAGGCCCTGGCCCAGGTTGCCCAGAGCAGCTGTGGCTGCCCCTGGATCCCTGGAAGTGTCCCAGGCCAGGCTGGACGGGGCTTGGAGCAACCTGGGCTGGTGGAAGATGTCCCTGCCCATGGCAGGGGGTGGAATGGGATGATCTTTCGTGTCCCTTCCAACCCAAACCACTCTGGGAATCGATGATTAAACTTAAGAAAAGCCATCATAAAATGTAAAAACTGAAAATACGGAAAAATGAGGCTGTTTAATGCATGTACAGATAAAGAACAAGCTGTAATGGAGCCCTACACACCGTGGGGTTCAGTGCCTTGGAGAAGTGCAGAGGGGCTGGGGGAGCTGAGATTTGTGCAATGGCAACTCTGAAATGTCCCAAAATCGGGAAGTCGTGGCCTGGTTCTGCTGCTCGTTCCTGCCAGGTTCAAACTGCACGTTTGAAATGAAGCTTGGGAAGCAGAAAAACGAAGCTCCTACTGCCACAAAAAAAAAAAATTAAATTAAATCTCAGCATTGTAATTTCCAGCTTCTCCTGTAGCAGTTTTGCCCCACCATGGCTCAGTGCCTGGAGCAGCAGAGTCCTGGGAAGATGTTTTGTGCAGGCCATGTATTTCCCCCCTGCTCCCTTGTGTTTGACCTCACCCCACACGTGTAGGAGCTGTGTTTGGTGCTGCCACAGTGATGCTTCACTCCCAGGCAGCAGTTCAGTGACTGGAGTGTGCAAACCTGAGCCTGTTCTGGGAGCTCTTCTTGCTCCAGAGTGTGGATGGTACAGCACCAGCTCTTGGTCTTGTTAAACCTCCTGACATTCCCCGGGGCCACTCCTCCTGCTTATCCAGGCCCCTCTGGACAGCCCCATCCTCCAGGTGTGTCCCTGCACCACCACTCCCTTCCCTGCAGGGCAGGACAGCTCCTTCCCTCTCCTCCTGGCTGTGGGAGGTGGGCACTCAGCAGTGCCACGGCCTCTGAAATGCCTGTTTAGGAGTAAAGAACCCGAAGGTCAGGCTCAGTTAAACCCTGCCAGGGGGGAGAAGCAATCTGATACCCCATAGCTGTTAAAATTGGGGTTGTTGCTCAGTAAGGATCAGGCTGGGATTAGGGTGTTTTCCCAGTGCTCCAAATGGAAATGTGCCCATTGCAAACCAAGTTGGGATAAGAGGCCATGGAGAACTGGTGGCAGGTGAGGCTGGGGCAGTGCCAGGCTGGGTCAGGGAGCTTTGGAGCAGTCCCAGGGTGTGAGGAGGAGGAGGATGGACACTTCTCATGGGTCTGGCCTTCCAGGGGAATGAGCTTGCCCAGGACAGATCCATCAGGAGAACCCCTGGTGTGTCAAATCCCGTGTGAAAGCACCTACAGAAACTGAGGATATTCCTGGTGGGGTTATTGTTGTACCACTGCTGAGTCTGGGAGAACTGTTGCTGTGACAGTCACTCAGGATGGGCTTAGCCCAGGGTTTGGGAGAATCCCAGCAAAGGGTGGGACCTGGAGGGGTTGACACAGGTGAATGTCTTGAAAAATATTAATACAGTAAAGCTCATAGTGCAGAGAGGGGAGGGAGAATAAAGGAGCAGAAGGAGAGATCAGTGCTCCATGAAAAGGTGGTGTTGGCTTTGGGGAAAGCACTGAAGGGCTTCAGAGGAACAGAGCAATGGAGCTAAAAATTGAGTGTAGTATCACACACTTCAGGAACTCGGGCAGAGGTGCTTTGAAATGGAGACCAAAAGGCTCGGGCACAGTGTAATTCCCTGAACTCCTCAGCATAATGGAGCCATTGAGAAATGAAATGTGATTTTCCTGATGCCCTTCCCAGAGGGCAGGAAGTGAGTGTGACACACGGGTCTGATCAGCACTGCCTGGCAGGAAAGGCACTGCTTTAGGAAGGACAGCTGGGAGGATGAGGGTTCTCCAAGACCTCAGAGCACACCTTTAAATCCACGAGGGCACTGAAGGGGTAGGGAGGGTCTGGTAGAACCCGTTGCCTTTTCCAACCCCAGAACATCAGTTCTGGTGTGAGGTGGCACGTGGGGAACACCAGGAGATGAAGCTGTGCTGGGAAACCCCTCCCAGGATGTTGTGGTGGCTGTGGGGGCACACAGACAGGCTCACAGGGCATTTCCCAGAGGAGCAGTCTGGTTTGGACGCTTCAGTCCACAGAGGGCATCTCTGGCTCCAGAACTCCTTGAAAACCACAGGGAAATGGAAGCTGGAAAACCTCTGGCCTGCCCAGGTACAGCTCTGAGGTGCTTGTGAGGAGGCACAGAAAGCAGAACTGGGTTTGTCACCCCTGTGAAGCACAGGCTGGAGGAGTACCACTGTCACCTCAAAATCTAATTCTTTCCTTTTTTCCTGCTTAGCTGCTCCTCCAACTCTCCTGTCTTTGGTCGCATTTGTGTGCTAGCCTGTTTTCCTGCAGTCCTGCTGACTGATCCCAAATTTTAGGAGGAGCTCTGTGTTTTTAGAATGCAGCTCTTAGCTGTGTGGAAGGCCACGAAGTGACATTTCTCTCTCAGTGCATCTCTGCTGGCAGCACAGTTGCATGGCCAGAAAAGAGTCCTCACAACGTTGTTCTATTCAGCAGTGAGCTCCTTGCAGGAATAACCCTGTGCCCTGGGTCAGCAGTGCAGGGGAGCACAGTGTGGAGCAGCTCTCCCAGACCATTCCAGGCGTGGAAATTCCCTGGGATGTGCAAGTGGAGCGTGGTGGTGAACAGGCAGAGCTGCTCACAGCTCCCCTGCCCCGGTGCCATCAGCCCCAGGAATTCTGCAGCTGCCCCAGGAACGACTCCAAGTTAATTCTCTGTGCCCAGGGCTCCGGAGGCCGTTCAGTGAACGCAGAGATCGAGGGGGAAGATGTTCCTTTGGCAAGTCAGATTCTTCTCTGCTTAGAGATTTTTTTAAACTTTTTCCTGTCTGAATATTTCTCAGACAAGCTGAAATTTCTGTATGCTGCAGAATCTCAGAATTATTAGGTTGGAAAAGCCCTCCCATGGATCCCCCCTGTGCCCCATCCCCACCTTGTCCCCAGCTCAGAGCACTGAGTGCCACGGCCAGGCCTTCCTGGGACACCTCCAGGGCTGGGCACTCCAAACCTCCCTGGGCAGCCCCTGCCAGTGCCTGACCACCCCTTCCAGCAGGAAATTCCTCCTCCTGTCCCACCTGAGCCTCCCCTGGCACAGCCTGAGGCTGTTCCCTCTCCTCCTGTCCCTTGTTCCCTGGGAGCAGAGTCCGACCCCCCCCAGGCTCCCCCCTCCTGTCAGGGGGTTGCAGAGCCAGAAGGTCCCTCCTGATCCCTCCTTTTGTCCAGGCTGAGCCCCCCCAGCTCCCTCATCCCCTCCTGCTGCTCCAGCCCCTTCCCAGCTCCCTTCCCTTCCCTGCCCACGCTCCAGCCCCTCCCTGTGTCTCCTGTGTGAGGGTGCCCATGGATCCAGCCTGGCCAGACCCCTCTGCAGGCCCTTCCTGCCCTCCAGCAGACCCACATCCCACCCACCCTGGTGTCATCCACGACCTGACTGAGGTGCCCTCGATCCCCTCGTCCAGCTCATCAATGAAGGTGTTAACCAGGGCTGGTCCCAGCTCTGATCCCTGTGTGACCCACTGGAGCCCATTCCCAGCTGGATGGGACTGCATTCCCCACCTCTCCCTGGGGCCAGGATTATCCCAGCCAGGAACACACTGTCCAAGCCCTGGGCTGCACAGGGGCACTTTTCCTTTGGGGAGGAAAGTCCTCAGCCTGGTCACTGCAGCTCCCAGAGTTCTGGGTCAGCAGGACAGGTCTCCACTGCACTGTTGTGCTGCACACTTTGGCAAACACAACAGGAAGAAACAGTGGGACAGTAGTAAAATTCTCGGCATCATTTTGCCAGGAATTGCTTGGTTTGATATGTGGGAGACCTTCATTTTGAGCAGCATGAGCTGGGAGGATGTTCACAGATCACCAGATCTGATCTCCTGGTGCTGCAGCCGTGTAAACCCCTCATCAATAAATCATAGTGCACTTTAGGGTTTCTTTAGTCTCTGCCAGGTCAGCCGGAAAGCTGTCCCAGAAATTCCTTTCTCTGTGCGTTAAACCTCTAATATGATACAGCCTATGCATATTTTAATGTTGGCACGAGAGTAATTCAAATAGATTTTTCCCTTTCCTCGTGCCCCTCCTCTCCCCAGTCCCACGGGGGGACCTTCCTTTGTGCTCACTTTGCAGCCCAACCATCCCAGCTCCCTCTTCTCCTCCCATGCTGTCTCCGTGATCCCTGCCCACCTTTATGTGAGCCTGGAGTTTGTGCCCGTGCCTGTGCCCACATCCAGCATTTATTGCACACCCAGAGCTCTGTTCCCCCCTTCCCTGAGGTTTGAACAAAGGGATGGGGAGCCCGGGCAGCAAACAGGGCCCGCGGGCTCCGACTGTCTCCTGCCGTTTGCTCAGGGTGGATCCAGCACTCCGGGCACTGGGAGAGCCATAACTCACTTCCTCTGTTTGCCTCAGCCCTAATCTCCCATCCATTAGGAGTTATCTCTGAATAATGAATGGAGAATCCATTTAGGAGGGGAAAGGGCAGCTGGAGGATTTATTTAAAAAGAAAGAAAGGGAGACACTCCTCCGGGTTCTTTGCTTTTTCCCTCCCCAGCTTTTTTTCTTCCATCAGCCGAGCTGCAGTTGCCAGGAAAAGCACTGGAGGAGTTAACCCAGCGAGGTGGTTGTAGGATGTGACAAGCAGGGAGTAGCAGCTCCGTGTTTCCAGTGCCAAGTTGTGTCAAACCCACGGAGAATTGTTCCCCTGACGGCTGCTGGATCCCCCAGGAGGGAGGAATCACAGACCCCAAACATTTGGTGGGCTTGGGAAGGCTTTTCCAACGCTGTCCTGTGTGACAGGAGCCAGTGAGAGGGAATGGTGGGGGAAGGTGCTGGCAAGTGGGTACAGAACTCACGGGGAGAGAAAAGAAATGGGGTGTGAGGGGAGATGTGTGGAGATGATTTGCAGGAGTTTGTCCTGAGTGTGCTGACAGGCAGCGTTTTCTGGAGTCATGGAATCAGAATGGTTTGTGTTGGAAGGGACATGAAAGATCATCCCATTCCACCCCTGGCATGGGCAGGGACACCTTCCACCAGCCCAGGTCGCTCCAAACCCCGTCCAACCTGGCCTGGGACACTTCCAGGGATCCAGGGGCAGCCACAGCTTCTCTGGGCAACCTGTACCAGGGCCTCCCCACCCTCCCAGGAGAGAGTTCCCAGCTGGCAGAAGGGGTTGTGTTGTGGTTCTTGGGTTTGGGATCAGCCAGGGAAGGTGAAGTGGTGGGGTGTAAGTCACATCAAGGAGTGGGTTATGATTTCCATCGCTCCCGCCCGACCGCAGGAATGTCACTGGAAAAGTCCTGTGGAATTCTGAGCAGCCAAAGGCAGAGTCAGAGCTCAGTGTGTGCCACCAGTCCTCACATGGCAGAGCAGTTGTCTGCCTCCTCCTCGGGGCAGGGGGTGGGATGAGAGAAGAGCCATGTCTGGAGAATATCCCTGCTGGGGCTGGAGCAGCGCCCTGGACGTGCTGGGACAGGGCCAGGCTGGAGGAGCCCACAGGGAGGGGCAGGGGAGGCCACCTGAGGCCTTTGGCCACTGAGTGAGGGCTGGGGAAGGTCTCCAGAGCACATGAGGCATCTTTGGGGAGTAATGTGAGTATCTCTGGATGTTCTGTGGAGGTGGGCATGGACTGGATTTGCCTCCCGAGGCCACAGCCAGCGATCCAGGCCTTGGAATGGCAAGGCCTGTTAGGACATCCCTGAGCAGGGAGTGCTCCAGTTGGGACCTGCCCCTGGTCTTCCTGCTCTGCTCATTGCCCTTCCCTCGGTGTTGGCAGTTCCTGGAGCAGATAAGGGATCAGCTGCCTGGGTGCTGGAACAGCCTCCGGGGTCGGAGCCAAACCGGAGCCGTAACACTCGTTGAGGAGAGAATTCAGAGAGCATTTCCTGCACCTCAGGAGCTCTCCTCCATGGCATCTGTGCATCTCGAGGCTTTCCATTTACTCCCCAATTCCAGCTGATCCTTGGCCAGAAATCCAACTTGTGAACAAATTGAATTGGCAGCTCCATGTCTGAACAGTGTCACTGAGAACTGCCCCTAAACCTGGATCTGTTGGGGTCGTGTCCTCTGAAAGACACTGTGGAACACGAGTTTAACTCCTGGTTCTCCATTTACTGACATGCAGGTTTGTTCTACCAAACCTCATCCATCCTGTCAAAGATCCCAGGATGAGATGGGACAGTCCAGGTTGTCATTAATGCTGCAGGATCAATCTTCAGCTCATAGACATCAACACTTAACGTTACAGCACTTCTGTGTTTCTGTATCCTACACTTGGACTGAACATTTCAGGCAAATATGTCTGTAAGATCAAGTAAAATCTTTATAAAACTGATCCAAACCCAAATTCCTCTCAGTGTGGAGAGTCAGGAAATGCCTGTGACTGGCTCAGCAGCTGCTGGGCCATCGTGGTGACGGCACAGTTGGGTCGGGTCGCTGTGGGTTGCAGTTCCAGGCTCTTGGAGAACCTGGTGCATCCCTTGGGAATGGTGCAGCAGAGCACACACACTGCTGGTGCAGCAGGGCACACACACTGCTGGTGCAGCAGGGCACACACACTGCTGGATGCCCTGTGCTGCTTTCCTGAGGTGGCTGTGCCCGTTTTCCGCAGGGACACGGCGGGGCAGGAGCGGTTCCACACCATCACCACCTCCTACTACAGAGGAGCCATGGGCATCATGCTGGTGTACGACATCACCAACGCCAAGAGCTTCGAGAACATCAGCAAGTGGCTCAGGAACATAGATGAGGTGGGTAATGGGGGTAACACCCCAGACTGGGGGGTGTGTGGTGAGCACTGGGCACGGGAGGGGTCCCCCAGAGCTCGGGCTCTGTCCAGCCCTGGCAGAGGGTGAACACTCACCAGGGCTTGGTGCTGGGCTTTGGGTGTCCTGTGCCCCCCAGCTGCCCCTTCAGCACTGCCAGGAGGGGCTGGGACTCTGCACAGGGGCCAGGGGTGTCCCAAAATACCAGCTTTGCACATGGGCAGACTCTGTGTCTGTGCTGGGGAACAGTGGGAGGGGAGGAACACCCTGGAACTGGGAGCAGCAGGTTTGGGAGCAGCTGCCAGCACAGGGCATTGCAGAGGGGCAGCACAAAGCCTCGAGCTGGAGAGGAGCTGTACAGTGTGTCAGCACTCAGAGTAACTGTTCTGAGGGTCACTGTGTAAATCCTCTAAGTATTATGTATATTTATAACCTCCACTCCCCAAAAGCCATGTTGTGAGGTATTTGGAAGTTCCCCCTGGCTGCTGCTGGGAATGTTTGTGGAGATGATTATTGCCCTTGGCACAGGAGAACCAGGACAGGGAGGCTGGGAAGTTTCAGGCAAGGTCAAGTGAAGCAGGAGAAGCTGCTGGGGGAGCACAAAGTGCCTGGGTGCCCAAGAGTTCATCCTCCAGGAGCTCTGAGGTGTTTAAGAGGGCGGCACAACTGGTAGTTCTTGCTTTTGTGACGCTGCTCCCAAATGGAATAGGTGTTTGGGTTTTCCTGGGAAGCACGGGGGTGGCCCTGCAGAACTGGGCACGGCAGATTTGGGCTGGCAGGAGCTGCTCAGGGCAGCACTGAGGGCTGGGGAAGGCAGCAGAGCAAACATGGGATGTTGGGATTTGGATTTCCCAGCGTGAAAAATGGGAAATGATCCCGTTTGTGGAAAAGTGCAGCGTGGGGGAACAGGAGGGGGGATAAGGCAGCACAGGAAGAGGCTCAGCAACGAGTTGAATCTAAGCTTGGAGCTGAGGCCTTGAGCTTCTGCAGTGGCTTTGTTAAAAACTTGCTGGTGTCCAGGTGAGTGATGGGCCCCATTCACCCCCTCGGGGCTGAGAAGTGCTTTTGGTGCCCTCATGTTTTCAGTCTGTGTCACACAAACCTGGGCAGCTGATTTCAGGGGCGCTGTGGGGGCTGCTCAGTGACTGTGGCTTTAAAAGGGATGTCTGACACCTCAGGAAGCTTTCTTTTATTGTGGGAGAAGCTCAGTGGTGGAGTGTGTCTGCAGAAACCATGGAGTTGTTTGGGTTGGAAAAGCTCTGAGACCACTGAGTCCAACCCAGCCCTGCCCAGGCCACCCCTGACCCCTGTCCCCAAGTGCCACATCCACAGGGCTTTCAAATCCCTGCAGGGATGGGGACTCCACCCCTGCCCTGGGCAGCTGTGCCAGGGCTGGGCAGCCCTTTCTGGGAAGAAATTATTCCCAGATCCTTCTCCAGCTTTCCAGCTCCTCTGCCCCAGCCTGGAGTGTCCCAGGGGGTTGTGGTGACCCAGGGGCAGGACCTGGCACTTGGTCTGCTTGTCCCTCACACCAGTGACCTCAGCCCATGGATCCAGCCTGGCCAGACCCCTCTGCAGGCCCTTCCTGCCCTCCAGCAGACCCACATCCCACCCACCCTGGTGTCATCCACGACCTGACTGAGGTGCCCTCGATCCCCTCGTCCAGCTCATCAATGAAGGTGTTAAACAGGGCTGGTCCCAGCTCTGATCCCTGTGTGACCCACTGGAGCCCATTCCCAGCTGGATGGGACTGCATTCCCTGGGCCACCAGCCAGGTTTATCCTGGTGAGAGCACACCTGTCCAGGCCATGAGCAGCCAGTTTCTCCAGGAGAATCCCATGGGAAATGGTGTCAAAGGCTTCTTTGAAGTCCTGGCAGCTGCATCCACAGCCTTTCCCTGATCCACAGGAGGAGATCAGGTTGGTCAGGCAGGACCTGTCACAAAGCCAGGCTGGCTGGGCCTGACCCCTGTTAGTCCTGTGTGTGCCGTGTGATCACACTCAGGGTGAGCAGGATGACAGGCCTGGAGTTCCCTGGATCCTCCTTCCAGCCCCTCTTGGAGATGGGCATCACACTGGCACCTCCAGGTGTGTGGGACCACCCTGGTTAGCCAGGACTGGGGAGAAATGATCCATATCCCCCTGCCAGGGGCTGAATCCTGGATTCCTCATCCCTGCCCAGGCTGACCCTGTGTCCTCCTGCCCTGACACTGCCCAGGAAACATCGACCCCTCACCTCCCTGTTTCCCTTTGCTGACCCCTCATCCACTCTCTGCCTTCCCAAACCTGTTCTCCTTCTCTCCCACATTTCTCTCTGGGTCCTGCCTCCCTTTTTTTCCTCCCCAGTGCCTCTTTCTCCCCTGGCTCATCCTCCTCATTGTGCAGCAGCAAAATGGGGAGGAGAAAACACTTAACCAGCTCTAGGAGGTAATTAGGAGGCTGGGTTTTAGTCACAGCTTGTAACCAGTGCACAGAGCTCAATTTTGGCAGCTGTAGATGTCACCAAACTCGAACTGTGGGTGTTGGCCTGGCCACAGCAGAGTGGGGCAGGTGTTTGGTGCTGGCTGGGGGAGGTGTGACCCTGTCCTTGTGTCCCTGACCCTGTCCCCATGTCCTTGATCCTGTCCTTGTGTCCCTGACCCTGTCCCTGTGTCCTTGATCCTGTCCTTGTGTCCCTGACCCTGTCCCTGTGTCCTTGACCCTGTCCTTGTGTCCTTGACCCTGTCCCTGTGTCCCTGACCCTGTCCCCGTGTCCCTGACCCTGTCCCTGTGTCCCTGACCCTGTCCCTGTGTCCTTGACCCTGTCCCTGTGTCCTTGACCCTGTCCCCGTGTCCCTGACCCTGTCCCCGTGTCCCTGTCCCTGTGTCCCTGTGTCCTTGACCCTGTCCCTGTGTCCCTGACCCTGTCCCTGTGTCCCTGTCCCCCTGTCCCTGTGTCCCTGACCCTGTCCCTGTGTCCTTGACCCTGTCCCCGTGTCCCTGACCCTGTCCCTGTGTCCCTGACCCTGTCCCTGTGTCCTTGACCCTGTCCCTGTGTCCCTGACCCTGTCCCTGTGTCCCTGCAGCACGCCAACGAGGACGTGGAGAGGATGCTGTTAGGAAACAAGTGTGACATGGAAGATAAAAGAGTTGTCCCTAAAGCAAAAGGTGAACAGGTGAGTGTCACACTAAAACTTCCTTATCCAAGTCAGCTCCAGGGGTTGGGACACCCCGTGGGATGTGACAGGGAACAAACACAGGACCTGGATTTGCTGATGGGTTGAGAATCTTGGAAATGTTTCCTTGGAACTGCCATGAATGGGATGAGTTCAGCTTCTTTTGATCACTCAAAATTCCCAGACATCCTTTAGGTTCCTCACCATGTGACAGCATGTGCTGTCCATCCCCTCACTCCCAGACTGGGATTACTGAATACACTGGAACTGCTGTTACTGAACCAGGAGGTTCTGAAACTTCTTCTGAGCCACCTGGTGCTGCTGGGGCTGGGAGAGTCACAGAATCCCAGAATCCCTGAGGTTGGAAAAGCCCTCCCAGCCCATGGGTCCACCCTGTGCCTGATCCCCACCCTGTCCCCAGCCCAGAGCACTGAGTGCCACAGCCAGGCCTTCCTGGGACACCTCCAGGGCTGGGCACTCCAAACCTCCCTGGGCAGCCCCTGCCAGAGCCTGACCACCCTTTCCAGGGAGAAATTCCTCCTCCTGTCCCACCTGAGCCTCCCCTGGCACAGCCTGAGGCCGTTCCCTCTCCTCCTGTCCCTTGTTCCCTGGCAGCAGAGCCCGACCCCCCCCAGCTCCCCCCTCCTGTCAGGGGGTTGCAGAGCCAGAAGGTCCCCCCTGAGCCTCCTTTTGTCCAGGCTGAGCCCCCCCAGCTCCCTCAGTTCTCCTGCTGCTCCAGCCCCTTCCCAGCTCCCTTCCCTTCCCTGCCCACGCTCCAGCCCCTCCCTGTGTCTCCTGTCTGAGGTCCCAGAGCTGCCCCAGCACTGGAGGTGCCCCAGCAGTGCCAGCACAGGGAGGGCACTGCCCTGGCCCTGCTGCCCCAGCAGTGCTGGCACAGCCCCGGGGCCACTGGGATCAGGTTCCTGCTCAGTATTCCTGCTTTATCAGTGCTGCTGATCCCGAGGCAGTGGCAGCACCTCTGGAATGTCTCAGCTCACTCTCCTCCTTCTCTCTTTGCCCAGATTGCCAGGGAGCACGGTATTAGGTTTTTCGAAACTAGTGCAAAAGCAAATATAAACATTGAGAAGGCATTCCTCACGTTAGCAGAAGACATTCTTCGAAAGGTAGGTGCTGCTCACAGCATTCCTTTGGAACAACATCCCCAAATCTCACCTCCCCTTGCTTTTGATGTTCACCTGAGCCAGTTGCAGCGTCTGCCTTTGGTGTGCTGAGGCAGACGGGTCCCTGAAGGAGCAGTGTTGGCATTCTGAAGCCTGTTTGATGTCTTGCTGTTGTGGGGGTGGTACCTGCAGGGGATAATCCACATCAAAGAGCCCAGGAACTGAGATTCCTCCTTGTTTGGCCCTTAAACTCGTGGTTGTGTCGTCCTTGTCCTTGCAGTTCAAACATTCCCCCTGGCGAGGTGAGAATTGTCCTTGCCCTGCCACCACCTCTGTCAGCTGTCAATGCACAGCATTGTCCCAGAGCTCCTGAGGGCCTCTTGGGAAGGGTTCAGGTGTGGGGGGAGCAGAGGGATGAGCTCTGTCACTCCCAGTGTTGTTCCCAGGGATCAGCTCCTGCCTTTCCCTGGAGGTTCTGTTGCACCCGTTCATCTGGGGGTTGGTTTCCCTTCCTGGAGTGGACAGTGTCCCACAGAACCACGGAATCTTTGAGGTTGGAAAAGCCCCCTGGGAGCACAGAGTCCAGCCATGCCCCAGCACTGCCAAGGCCACCACTGACCCACGTGGAAACTGTGGAGCTCAGGACATGTGGATTGGCCAACGCTGGCATTTATTTGTGCTTCTGCTCCTGCTCGAGTGATCCCCATCCCGAGCCTCATCCCTGTCTCCCTGCCACGGGAATGCTGCTGGCAGTGTCACCCCGTTGTCACTGCAGCTCTCAGTCATTTCTTAATCAGTTTTTGACAAGCTCTACGTGAGGGACTGGGTGAAAATCCCTGGCCTTTGGTGAACAGGAGGTTGGGCTACAAATCACACCGACCCTTTGGACCTTAAATCTTCATTTCTGGCCTCTGTAGTTGTCTGAACATCTGGGGGGTTCTTTTGCAAGGCTGTGACAGAGAGTTAAAAAAGGAATAGAGAGACTGAAGTGTGTGGAGTTCAGTTTGGGTTCGTTTCCAAGCAGCTGGAAGTAGATGTTGGTGTGGGATCAAACCCACTCGAGGGGTTTTTGCTCTGGTCCCGCTGGGTTCCATCCTGTGATGTGGAGGAATCCGTGTGTCCTCTGCCTCGGGAGCTGCTGTCCTGAGGAGCAGGAAGCAGAGCTTGGAACAGCCCCTCTTTATCCATAAAAACTGTGGTTTTTGAAGGTCATTAGTTCACATAATTTGAGTTCAGCTCGTGTTGGTTGCAGGCTGGGATTTATTTACTCCGCCGAGTCCAGCGCCAGCTCCGAGCACAGGAACTAAAATAGTCCTAGTCGACTTTGGGGTGGTCCAAGTTCAAACACTGGGGTTTTTTTCCCAGTTGTTTATTTAAAACAAACCCAACAACAACAAAAAAACCCCACCCTTAGATTGGTTTTCCATGTCTGTGCTGGAGCGGGGGGAGGATCCCCTGCCTTTCTGTGGAGCTCTTTGTGCGGGTTCGGTGATGTCAGTCCTCTGTCAGTCCTCTGTCAGTCCTCTGTCAGTCCTCACCAGCTCTCCAGCCCTCAGTGCTTTCCCCCAGAATCCCCCGAGCCATCTAACTGTTCTCACTTGTTTCCTTGCAGACCCCTGTAAAAGAGCCCAACAGTGAAAATGTAGATATCAGCAGTGGCGGTGGGGTGACGGGCTGGAAGAGCAAGTGCTGCTGAACCTTCTCCTCTCTCACCAATCGCCATCCACCGCCCCTTTTTTCTCGCTGCAAAACAAACCACTCTGCCCGTTTTTTAACCTTAAACCGATGTTTTGTTCCTCATCTTAACGAGCTCCTGCCTCCCCCCCTGGTTTTCCGGCTAGGACAGCTTTGCCTCCTCCAGTTTTCTCAACCACATGTATAGGAAATCCATCTCCGTGACTTCATTTTTCCGTGTTCCTGCTCAACTCACCACTACGTTTGGGTTGTATGATAGCCCCGTCCCTCCTGCCATTAAACCCCAGAGCAATCATACTCAACTCTTCTGCAAATTGTATAAGAATAAAAGTTAGAATTAACAATTGATTTTGTACAACAGTGGAATTTTCTGTCATGGATCATGTGCTTGAGTCCCCATATTCTCTAAGACGCATCAGCAAGAGCCAGGAAAACACTCATTTTCGCCTTGAGTCCATGAGTGGGGTTTCTTTGTCCTGTGCCTTATGTGGAAAAAGGAACTTTTATTTTCACTTTCTTTTCTTTTTCTTCTGGTGGAAGCATGTGCAGGAGACATCCCATCCCCCCGTGCCATTGAGCCCCGACCTCTGTAGTGATTGCTTTCTGTACCCGTTGGTGTCATGCATCGAGGACAAAGGGTGGTGCAAAACAAAAAGCAGAATCCCTGTGACCTGCTGTGTCTCCTCTTGGCGATCCCGCCGCTCCCAGCTCTTCCCGCTGCCATTTTCTTTTCTCACTTTGCTGCTCTTTCCTTTTTTGGTTGTTTTATTTTTTTGTTGTTGGGTTTTTTCGGTTTGTTTTTTTTTTTTTTTGCCTGCATGCTGCTTTGATTTGCGTTTCTTCATGGTGTGATGTGTTAATGAAAAAGGACGGCAACGCGGAGTGTTTGCCAAAAGAACTTTAATGCAAAGCACTGATGTAGGTCCCGAGGTAACGATGTGGAGATCCCGACTAACCCCTCTAGCCGTGTCCGTCATAGCGACCCCCTCCCGCACAGCCCCCCTATGGAAGAGTTATTTGCATGCACTAGTTTCTCTGGAGGGTGATGTGGTTGTCTACTTTCTGTGTATGAATATAACACGCGACTCCCAGACTGACAGCAGTTAATTAATTAATTAATTAACGCGAGCTCCGAGGGTCTCTCCCCGTCAGCCGCTCCGAGGGGTTCGGGAGCCGAGCGGAACTGGATCGAAAAGAGAAAGAGAGGAAAAAAAAAACCAAACCAGCCAGTTGGCAGTTTAATTTATTACCTCCCTGCAAACGTTCCACTCCGCGGCGGTGGCAGCCGAGCGGGGCCAGCCCTGCCCTGGATCCCGACGCTCTGGGAGCTGATCCCGGCTCTGCCCGGCATGGACTGGCTGTTCCAGCTTTGCCTTCCTGTGCTGGTGTCACCCGTGGCCGGGGGCTCCGTCCTGGCTGAAGGAGGGCTCAGTTCCGTCAGTCCCAGAGCCCACAGGAGCCGCCGTGTTCAATCCGTGTTCAATCCGTGTTCAGTCCGTGTTCAATCCGTGTTCAGTCCCACCTGGAGCCGGAGCTCTGGCCACGGACACGCCGAGGGTGGACACGCTGCTGCCTCCCCAGCTGCTGCCTCCCCAGCTGCTGCCTCCCCAGCCCCGCCTGCTCCTCCCGGGACAAGCCTGTGCCTCCTGGTGCCCGCGGGGCCGGGACTGTCCGGTCGGCCCCGGCGGCACTGGGGTAACGCTGAGTGAATTTTAATGATGAAATGACGGTGTTTTTCAGTGGAACTCCTCGTTCCTTCGGAGCGGCTTCCCCGGAGCGACCCACCGAGGCGTCTCCTCCCCCCGTAGTAACTCACCGAGGTGTCTCCCTGCCCCTCTGTAGCTGGCATTTTGTCCCCGTGTGTGTTAACCCTTCCCAGGCGAGTGGCCGGCGGGGCCGGACCGGGCGCTCAGCGTTGGGCGGAGCCCGGCCGCTCTTGGTTAAATCTGCACTTTTCTGACGTGATCAAAAAGGGAAAAAAAAATGGCGAATATACATCAAGGGGTTTTTTTTGTATAATCCTTGTTTTAAACGTGAGCTTCTTACCCGCTGCCGGGGGCTCGGCTCCCTCCGTGTGACCCCTCTGTAGACGCCGTGCCCAGTGCCCAGTGCCCAGTGCCAGCCCCAGGTGGAGCCCAGGCCACTCGCTGGTCCCACCCCCGTCCCCCTCCCCCTGCCCGGTTAATAAACTGAAATCTTTCTATTTGGTCTATTTTCTGTTCCTGTCCAACCACGAGCTGTACCCGCGGGCGTGGGCTCGAGCAGCACGAGTCGGTGCCGGTGCTGAAAAGAGAGAAAAAAACACCCCCCCCCCAAAAAAAATAACGATGTTGGAGGAATTTGCGGTGATTTGATTTGTGCTGGTGTCTGAACTCCCTGCTGGTCCCAGCCTGCCTGGGAAGGCCCCTTGGTGCCCCCGGCCCTGCCCACGGGGGGCTCAGCGCTGCCTTCCTGCCACAAAAACCTGTTAAACCGATTCAATCGGGCCCGACAAACCAAACCTGAGCTTGGCTCTGTCCCACGAGTGTCACGGGCCGTGGGGGCCGTGGGGGCCGTGGTCACCGCGGCGCCTCGTGCCCTCGGACGGTGGAATAATAAAAACAGCATCAAGGTCTTGGATTAATTCCCATGCGACAATTTTTTACTTAATCTTTTAATATTTTTGCTACTCCACTCTGGCTTTTTATTTAAAACACATTCTTTTGTACCACTTACTGTATCAAATTGTATAAAAGATCACTGTCCCATTCTTGGTCGTACCAAGAGCAAATAAAAGCTTTTATAAACTTGCAGTGGTGACTTCCTGGGCCCCCCTTAAATTCCCCCGGCTGCCCCTGGAGGAGGTGGGATGATTCCTCCCCCCTCCCCAACCTTCTGGAGTGGTCTGGCTGGAGGTAGAGCTGCTCCTCCTGCCTTTCCCAAAGCTGCAGGGGGTGTTTTCCGAGGGCAGGATGGTGGGAAGTGCAGTGGTGTGTCCGACACCGCTGCACCCCCACGTGGAGCCCCCGTGGGTGGGGGACACCCGGCTCTGGGGGCTGTGAGGCCTCCACTTGGGTCTCCAGGGGGACAGGACCTTTGCCAGCATTTCCAGGGAAAGTAGCTGTTCCAGCCCGTCCCTCTGCACCCCCGTTGGTCCCACAGGTGGGAAGCACGGGAGGAATCTCCAGGAGCCCCCAGTGCCATTCTGGCACTCGCAGCCCAGCCCAGGTCCCTCCCTCCCTGTCCTTACCGTCCCCTCTCCGACAGCCCCGGGACTGGGGGTGTCCCTGGGTCTCCTGCAGCCTTTGGGGGACCAGGGGTGTCACTGCCCTGCAAAACCCAGCAAGGGCCCGTCCCTGTGGTGGCAGAAACGTTTCTGCTGCTGCCCTTCTGCTGCCATGGTGTCCCTGTTCCCAGGGTGTCCCTGTTCCCAGGGTGTCCCTGTTCCCTCGGTGTCCCTGTTCCCATGGTGTCCCTGTTCCATGGTGTCCCTTCTTCCAAGGTGTCCCAGTGTCCCAGCTGCCATGGTATCTGTGCTGCCACGGTGTCCTCACTGCCACAGTGTCCCCACTGCCACGGTGTCCTCACTGCCACGGTGTCCTCACTGCCATGGTGTCCCTGCTGCCACGGTGCCCAGGCTGCCCCAGTGTTCCCGCTGCCATGGTGTCCCTGTTCCCATGGTGTCCCTGTTCCCATGGTGTCCCTGTTCCCATGGTGCCGGTATCCGGGAGAGGCCGGTTTTGTGCTGCTGGTGGCAATAAAGCTGTGAGTGTGTCACAGCCGCGGCCCCGGCAGCCCCTGGGTCCCCTCGCGGGGGGACGGGGCCGTGGGGAGCAGCTCAGCGATCCCAAATCCCCCCCGATCCTGGGAGGTGGGAAGGGGAGTCCCTCCGGCTCGGGGCCGGGGGCTGAGGGGTGGGAGCCCTGCGGAGCCACCGCCGTGAACGGGGGGATTCTGTGTGAGGGGCTCCCGGGGGGCTCGGGAAGGGGGGACCCGGCGGGGACCTTCCCCCACGGGCTCCCAGTGTCCTGATTGTCCTTGTCGTCCCTGTCAGTGGGCCTTGAGTTTTCCCCATTATCCTCCTGCTGCTGTATCCTCCCTGCTGTCCCCTTCCCTGCTCCATCCTTGCCCCTGTTCCCTCCCTGTCCCTGCTCCTTCCCTGGAGCTGCTCCGTCCCCTTCCCCGCCCCTTCCCCATCCCTGCTCCATCCCCGTTCCTGCCCCTTCTCTGTTCCTGCTTCATCCCTGTCGCTGTTCCATCCCTGTTCCATCCAATCCCTGCCCCACCCGGCCCGGCAGCAGCCCCCGTGCTTGGCCTGGGGGTGTCTGGGGGGAGTCGGTGGGGTGTCAGGGGACAGCACACCGTGACATGTCCCCAGGGCTGGCCACTGGCCCCGCGGGCACTTTCTGCTTCCTCCCCTCCTTCATCCTCCTCATCCCGGTCTCCAGCCGCGCGGGGCTGTGGGGATACAGTCAGAAAACGGGGAGGGGGGGGGGGACACACGACACCACAGAGCTCGGCCGGGGCTTCTCAGCCTCCCCCGGCTGGGAGTGAGCGCGGCCCCAGCGCGGGGGGCGCGGGGACCCCCCGGCTCCGGTGTCCCCAGCTCGGGGTGGCCGCGAGTCCCCACCTGCAGGGTCCCTGCTCGGTGTGACCCCCCTGTCGGGGGTCCCTGTGACAGAGCTGTCCCTGCCGGGGGTCCCTGTGACAGAGCTGTCCCTGCCGGGGGTCCCTGTGCCGGAGCTGCCCCTGCCGGGGGTCCCCCTGACTGAGGTGTCCCTGCCGGGGTCCCCCCTCTCCCCGTGCCGGTGTCATTCTCTGTGTGTGAGCGCTGGGTCGGGGGTCCCGGACGGGAGGTCGGGCCGTGGGGCGGCATCAGGGCCCCCCCCCTGTCCCTCACTGGTCCCTCTGTGTCCCCCGGGCCCCGCAGCCCCCCGTGGATCTCCCCCGGCAGCTCCCGGCGGCTCCGCTCCCCCGGCAGCGGGACGGGGCGGCATCGAGGGGGCTCCGGGGCGCCCCTCGCCCCGTTCCCTCGGCGTCAGAGGGAGCCGGACCCCCGGGACCCCGGAGGGAGCCGGAGCTGAGCCCCCCCGGGACGCGGGCGGAGCCTCCCCCCCCGGGGCACCCCTGGAGCGGCCCCGCCGGGGGATGCCCGGCCCGGGGGTGGAGGATGCCCGGGCCGAGGGTGGGGGGATGCCCGTCCCGGGGGGGTCCTGCCGGGGGTCCCCGCCCGCCGCCGCCTCCCCCCGCCCCCGCCGGGGGGGTCCCGCCTGCCGGGGCGGGCGGGCAGGAGGGGCCGGGGGCGGGCGGGGGGCGGCTCCTCCTGCCCCGCTCCCGCCGCCCCCCGCCCCCGGCCCCGGCCCCGGCCCGGCGGCGGCGGCGATGGAGCCCGGCCCGGGGCCGGCCTGAGCCGCGATGCGATGGAGAAGCTGGCGGCGGGGCTGGCCCGGCTCCGCTGGAGCCCCGCGGCGCTGCCCCTCGACGCCATCGTGAGCCAGTGCCGCCTGCCCACCCTCGTCTGCCTCGGGCAGGGTGAGCCGGGCGGGGGAGCGCTCGGGGGGGATGAAGGCTGGAGGGACGAGGAGGAGGAGGAGGAGGAGGGAGGGAGGGAGGTTGGAGTGGTGGGGAGGAGAAGGGGGGTGGGAGGAAGGCTGTGGAGGGACCGGGAGGAGGGAGAGAGGGAGGATGGAGGGACAGAGAGAGGGAGGCTGGAGTGATGAGGAGGAGGGAGGAAGGATGGAGTGATGAGGAGGAGGGAGGAAGGATGGAGTGATGAGGAGGAGGGAGGGGTGGAAGGCGGAGGGATGGGGAGGAGGGAGGGAGGAAGGCTGGAGAGTGAGGAGGAGGAGGGAGGGAGCGAGGCTGGAGTGATGGGGAAGAGGGAGAGACGAAGGATGGAGGGACCAGGAGGAGGGAGGGAGGGAGGCTGGAGGGACGAAGAGTAGAGAGGGAGACTGGAGTGATGATGAGGAAGGAGAAGTGGAGGGCAGAGGGATGGGGAGGAGGGAGGAAGGCTTGAGAATGAGGAGGAGGGAGGAAGGAAGGCTTGGAGGGAGAGATGGAGGGTGGAGGGACAAGGAGGAAGATAAGAAAGATTGAGAGGTGAGGAGGAGGAATGAAGACTGGAGAGGTGAGGAAGAGGAGGGAGGAAGGCTAGAGAAATGGAGAGGAGAGAGAAAGGGTAGATGGAGGCTAGAGGGATGAGGAAGAGGAGGGAGGAAAGCTGGAGGGATGAGGAGGAAGGAGAGGGGAAGGCTGGAAGGAGGCTGGAAGAAGGCTGGGAGGATGAGAAAGGAGGAAGACTGGAGGGACCAGGAGAAGGAAGGGAGTCCGACGTGAGGAGGAGGAGGGAGGGAGGAAGGCCGGGGGGGGGGGGGCAGGTGAGACGTGCCCAAGCTGCTGTCCCGGGTCCAGGGCTGGGCGGATCCCCCCGGGCCGGGGGCGGGGGGACCGGGGGCTGCCCCTCACGGGGGTCCCCGCGCTCCTGCCCGGTGGGGGTGAGAGGGGGGTGTGTGGGGCAGCCCCCCGCACCCCCCGTGAGCCCAGCGCTGGTCCCCCTCGTCACCCTTCCCCGGTGACCCTCTGGAGCTGCTGGCACGGGCTGGGAACCACCGTGTGCCCTCCCCACCCTCCGCGGGACACGGCCTGGCTGGGGGGGTCCCGGCTGTGCCCCCCTGCCCGGGTGGGGTTGGTGGTGTGGAGTTCGGAGAACGGGGGGCGCAGGGGGTCACCCCGACCTGGCAGTGTCCCCCCGACCTGGCAGTGTCCCCCCGGCGTGGCAGTGTCCCCTCGGGAGCCCACCCGGGCACAGGGGGGGTGCTGGGGGCCCTGGGGGGGTGTCGGGGTGCCGGGAGGGGGGTGCGGGGGGGGGGGCCCTTGCCGGCCCCGGCTCAATAAACTTCTTGTTTGCGGCGGCTGCAGCTTTTCAGGGGGGACAAAGAAATTGTTTCCCGGGCAACTGGCGGCTCTTGGCAGCGGCACCTGCTCATCCCGCGCTCCGTCCCCTCCGTCCGGCGGCGCCCGGGGGGGCAGGGGGGGTCCCGGGGGTGGTGACAGCCCTGTCCCCCCGCAGGGGAGCGCGTGGAGGGGGTGACGGCCCAGGACGTGCTGCTGGTCCACTCGTGCCGGCAGTGGACCACGGTGACGGCGCACAGCCTGGAGGAGGGACACTACGTCATCGGCCCCAAAATCGACATCCCGCTCCAGTACCCAGGTGGGGCCGGCTGGGCACGGCGGGAACGGTGTCCCGGGGCAGCGGGGCCGGGCCCGGCCCCTCCGCCCGCGGCCGCTGTGCTGGGGCTGCTCCAGGAGCTGCGCTGGTCTGGGGGGCTGCAAACCCCCCACCCTGCCCCGCCGGGGCTGCACAGGGGGCTGGCAGGGACAGGGACAGGGTGGGATGGGATGGGATGGGATGGGATGGGATGGGATGGGATGGGATGGGATGGGATGGGATGGGATGGGATGGGATGGGATGGGATGGGGTGGGATGGGATGGGATGGGATGCAGGCAGGGACAGGGATGGGGTAGGATGGGATAGAGCTGGGAACGGGAGAGGGATGAGGATGGGATGGGACAGGAGGCAGGGGTGAGCTGGGATGGGGAATGGATGGGAACAGGGACGATGATGACGATGGGATGGGATGGGATGGGATGGGATGGGATGGGATGGGATGGGATGGGATGGGATGGGATGGGATGGGATGGGATGGGATGGGATGGGCTGGGCTGAGGAGGAGCTGGGGCTGGGAGGAGGATGAGGACGATGGTGTGGAGGAGGATGGGGCTGGGATGAGGATGGGAAGGGGCTGGGATGAGAATGGGAAAGGGTTGGGATGAGGATGGGAAGGGGCTGGGATGAGGATGGGAAAGGGTTGGGATGAGGATGGGAAGGGGCTGGGATGAGGATGGGAAGGAGCTGGGGCGAGGATGGGAAGGGGCTGAGATGAGGATGGGAAGGGACTGGGATGAGGATGGGAAGGGGCTGGGATGAGGATGGGAAGGGGCTGAGATGAGGATGGGAAGGGGCTGGGATGAGGATGGGAAGCGGCCGGGATGAGGATGGGAAGGGGCTGTGGCCGGCAGTGCAGACAGAGGTGCTGAGCTGCCGGCGGCCGCCGTAGCCGGAGCCTTAACGACCCCTGTAAGTGGTGCCCGGCGGTAATGAGTCCTGCTGATAAATAAATGATGGAAGGTGGAGCGGGGGAGGGGTTAATCACCGGGCCCGGGGGACGAGCAGGGGAGGGCCGGGCGCTGTGTTAACAACCTTCGGGGGCTCGGCCGAGCCCCCGGCACGAGGGGCTGCCCCCGCTCCAGCCCCGGCGCCCGCGTGTGCCCCCGGGGCGGGCGAGGAGCCGCCGTGCCCGGTTCCCCCCGGCGAGGGGCTGCGGCCGCGCCTGGCGCGGGCAGGGGGGGATTAATATTCCCCTCAGGTCCGTCCCCGCCAGCCGATGCCGCCGGCGGCACTTTCGCTGCGGCCGCAGCTCCCCCCGCGCCCGCTCCGGCCGCTCCCTCCCGCTGCCGAGCCCCCGGGCCCCCTCCCAGGTCCCCTCCCACGTCCCCTCCCCGGGGGCTCTCCCACCCGAGGCGTGGGGCAGAGGAGGGGCTGGTTTTGGGGTTTTTAGGGGGTAATGGGCACCCCTTGTAATTTTGGCCGCTCCGTGTGAGTCCCTCCATTCACAGGGACGCTTCTAGGGGGTCCTGCAGCTCTCGGGGGGTGATGAGTGGCAGTGCCAAGACACCCCATGTGCCCCCCCGGGTGCTGCTGTGGGGGTTGCAGGGACTTGGGGGTGCTCTGGGGTCCCCCTGCAGCACCTGGACACCGGTGAAGCCCACGGAAATGTCCCCAAAGGTGTGGTGGGGACCCCAGGCCGTCCTCGGGGGTGGCTGCCCCCCCAAGAGGGGTGACAGTAGGTCCCTGGGACAAGTGCTGGAGCCGGGCTCCTCTCACCTCCGTGGGATTGGGGGTCCCCCGCAGGGAAGTTCAAGCTGCTGGACCAGGACCGGGACATCCGAGAGCCCGTGCAGTACTTCAACAGCGTGGAGGAGGTGGCCAGCACCTTCCCAGACCGCATCTTCGTCATGGAGGCCATCACCTTCAGCGTCAAGGTCTGTGGGGACAGCGGGGCACGGGGCTGGGGCAGCAGGGGACACTGCAGGGACAGCAGGGGACACTTCAGGGACAGCAGGGGACACTGCAGGGACAGCAGGGCACGGGGCTGGGGCAGCAGGGGACACTGCAGGGACAGCAGGGAGTGGTGGTAGGAACTCAGGGGACACTGGGGACAGTGGTGGGACAGGAGGGGAATGTCGGGGGGGGGATGAGGCAGCAGGGGTTGGTGGTGGGACATCAGGGAATGGTGGTGGGACATCAGGAGAGGACGGTGGGACAGCAGGGAATGGTGGTGGGACATCAGGGCATGTGGTGGGACTTTGTGTGTCAGTGGTGGGTTGTCAGGAGAGAACGGTGGGACGGCAGGGAGTGGTGGTGGGTCATGAACAGCTCGTGGTGGGACATCAAGAGGTGGCAGTGGGACATCAGGAGTAGGTCGTGGGACAGTGGGGGCCGTGGTGGGACATCAGGGCAGGGTGGTGGAAATAAGAGGGGTGTGGGGGAAAGAAGAGCTCAGTGGTGGAACATCAAGAGAGGGTGGTGGGACATCAGGGGATGGTGGTGGGATGTCAAGGGGTGTGGTGGGACTCTGTGGGTCACTGGTGGGACGTCAGGAGAGAACAATAGGACAGCAGGGAGTGGTGGTACATTACAGGGTAATTGTGGGATGTCAGGGGTAGGTTGCAGGACACCGGGGGGGTGGTGGGACATTACAGGATAGTGGTGGGACATCAGGGGTGGTGGTGGGACATTACAGGATAGTGGTGGGATGCCAGGGGTGGTGGTGGGACATTACAGGGTAGTGGTGGGACGTCAGGGATGGTGGTGGGACATTACAGGATAGTGATGGGACATCAGGGGTGGTGGTGGGACATTACAGGGTAGTGGTGGGACGTCAGGGATGGTGGTGGGACGCTGGGGGCCCTGGCGGGGCAGGGGTCTCTCTCACGTCGGGCTGCCCCGGGCAGGTGGTGTCGGGGGAGTTCAGCGAGGACAGCGAGGTTTACAACTTCACGCTGAACGCGGGGGACGAGCTGACGCTGATGGGGCAGGCGGAGATCCTCTGCGCCAAGACCGTGAAGGAGAAGTCGCGCTTCAACACCCTCCTGCGCAAGCTGGGCAAGGCGGCGCCGGCGGCGGGGGCGCGGCAGGTGAAGGGCAAGATGCCGTGTCTGATCTGCATGAACCACCGCACCAACGAGAGCCTGAGCCTGCCCTTCCAGTGCAAGGGCCGCTTCAGCACGCGCAGCCCGCTGGAGCTGCGGCTGCAGGAGGGCGAGCACACCATCCGCAGCATCATCGAGAAGGTGCGGCTGCCCGTGAACGTGGCCGTGCCGAGCCGGCCCGCCCGCAACCCCTACGACCTGCACGCCATCCGCGAGGGGCACTGCTACAAGCTGGTCAGCATCATCTCCAAGACGGTGGTGCTGTGCTGCATCCTGCGCCGCGACGAGCTGGTGCCCTTCCACTTCCTGCTGCTGACCGACATGCCCCGCTTCCAGCTGCCCGAGGGGCTGCTGGCCGGGGACCCGCAGCTGGAGAAGCTGCTGCGGGACAGCGCCGCGTATTGCCAGGACCGCTTCAACCCCGACGAGTACTCGCGGGCCGTGCGGGAGGCCAAGCCGGACTTGCTGGAGGAATGTGCCAGCCCGCGGCGCCTGCGGCTCTGCCTGCCCGCCTGCGCCCGCGACGAGCTCAGCCAGCCCCTCCAGCGCCTCTCCCTCTGTGCCTGCGGCTCCCGGGAGCCCCCCCGGGAACCCCCCGCCCGCTGCCACGGACCGCGGGGCCTCGGCGGGGCCGCCCCCCGCCCGCCGCTGCCCGACTTCCCCGACCCCGAGCGCGAGTACATGACGCCCGACTGGGCCGAGCCCGAGTTCAGGACTCAGGAGCCGCTGGAGATTCCCTACGAGGAGCTCTGGAGCAATCCCGGCCCGGAGGGCTGCTGCGAGCTGGGCGGCACCGGCGGCCGACCCGACCTGGTGTCCTTCGGGGCCGTCCCCGCGCTGGGCTCCGCGCACCGCCCCGGGGACGAGCCCCGCGGGGACACCCCGCCCCCGGTGCCACCCAAATCGGAGGCGGTAAGAGCCGCGGTCCTGTCCCCAGGGGTGGGGAATGACAGCCCTGGGGGTCCCTCGGCCAGCTCACGGCTCTGTGACCCCCACGGCACAACCAGTCCCACGGCAGGGCCAGCCCGACCCCCTGCCCGGGCTCTGGGCTTCGAGCCCTGTCCCCTGGTCTGGGGGTCCCTCCCCAGCTCTGCTCGGTCACCCAAATCCTCTTCGGTCCCCGGTTCCCCAGGGCTCCCCATCGCCACGGGGCACCCGAATCCTCAGGGACACCCTTGTGGCCTCGGGGTCCCCGTTCCCCAGGGCTCTGCACCATGGGGGGACCTGAAGCTCTTGGGTTTCCCGGCACCGCGGGGCACCCAAAATCCTCTGGTCTTCCCTGCACAACACAGTACCCAAAATTTCAGGCTCCCCTTCACCACCGGAGTACCCACATTTTTGGGGGCTTCCCTCGCCAGGCATCTCCCCAGATCTCCCCGCTGGCACCCGGAGCTTCACGGCCCCACCAGGGCCGGCTGCCCCCCCATCGCCCTCCGGTCGCGGTGCCCGGGGGTCTGACGGCCGGGGGGTCTGACGGCCCGGGGGTCTGACGGCCGGGGGCTCTGACTGCCCGGGAGTCTGACGGTCCGGGGGTCTGACGGCCCGGGGGTCTGACGGCGCTCGCCCCCGTTTTCAGGTGAAGGAGGAGTGCCGGCTGCTGAACGCGCCCCCCGTGCCGCCCCGGGGCAGCCGCGCCCCGGGCCCCTGCAGCCCCCCGGCCCCGCTGCGCTGCCCGAAGCTGGCAGCGCCCGCGCCCTCGCCCAGCCCCAGCCTCTCCTACTACTCCTCGGGGCTCCACGACGGGTGAGTGGCTCCGGGGACGTGGCGGTGCCGGGGCGGGGATGGGCTGGCGGGTTGACAGCCGGGGGTGAGGGGTCCCCGGTGGGGACGGGGCGACGGTGACGCTCCCCTTCCCCGGCAGGTCGGCCCCGCGGAGCGGCAGCGGTTCGCCCTCGCCCGACGCCTACTCCTTGTACTGCTACCCCTGCACTTGGGGCGACTGCAAGGCCGGGGAGCCCCCCGGGCGCCCGCTGCCCCCCGCCTCGGCCCAGCCGCCGCCCAGCTCCTGGTCGGAGCCCTGGGCATACGCCGAGCCGGGCGCCGGGGCGGGCAGCGCCTGCTCCACGCCGCTGCCGGGGGCCGACCCGCCCCTGAAGCCCTTCCGCAGCTGCCCCCGCCTCAAGCCCCCGCACCCCCAGAAGCGCTTTGCCCCCTTCGGGGCCCTCAACCCCTTCGCCGGCCCGGCCGAGTGGCCGGAGAGCCCCGAGTGGTCCAAAGCACCTTCGGCCCCGGCCGCACCCCCCTCCTCCTCCTCGCCCGAGCCCTTCGCCCCCCTCGAGGAGCCGGCGGCCCCTCCCCGGCCCCCCAAGGGTTTGGACGGGGACGGCATCGTCATCCGGGGGGCGTCCCCGCTGTCCCCCGCCGTCCTGCGCGGGGCCGAGGGCGTGGCCCGCCTGTACCTGGCCCAGGGAGTCATCGAGGTGCCGCCGGCGGCGCGGGGGGACGGGGGGGCCTCGGCGGCCGCCCCCCGGCCCGGCGGGGACGGCCCGGCCTGGCTGCCCCCCGCCGACCTGTCGGCCCTGTCGCTGGAGGAGGTGTCCAAGTGCCTGCGCTTCATCGGCCTCTCCGAGGACGTCGTGAGCTTCTTCGCCCGCGAGCGCATCGACGGCAGCATCTTCGTGCAGCTCAGCGAGGAGATCCTGGCCGACGACTTCCGCCTCACCAAGCTCCAGGTGAAGAAGATCATGCAGTTCATCAAGGGCTGGCGCCCCAAGATCTAACCCCGTGCTGGGGACCCCCTGCCCCGGGAGGTCCCCGAGGAGCCTGGACCTCGCCCCGTTCCCGTTCCGATGGGGCAGCGTGGGGGGCTCTCCTCCCCCCGGCAGCTCAGCCCCATTGCCCAGCCCTCCCCCCTTCCCATTTTAACACTGGACAGTAATTTTGGCCCCAACGGGCTGGAAAACACTGGATTTTGCGTTGACTGGTTTAACTTAATCCTTGTGGATTAGCACAATAAACGTACGGGAGTAACGAGCTGCTGGAGAAGGCTCTTGCTCAGGGAAGAGGGAAAGGGGGCACAGGTGGGGAGGGAGGCTCTGCGGGTCTCTCCCATCCTTGCAGACCCTTCCTACCTCCTGGGAAGGGACTCCTTCAAGGGAAGACGTTACTCTTGGAGCTGTTTTGCCCTGGGGCTTTGAGAAACAAGCAGAGAGGCGACAGGCAGAGCAGCACCTCCCGGGCCCAGCCCTGCCACGGCGCAGGAGAACGGCTGGAAGCTGGAAAGGAAGCCAGGGATGGAAGGGGGGGGGGTGGGCCAGTGACAGGTGCCCAGAGATTTAAAACCTTTTAGTTTAACTTGAGCTCTCCCCACGGGGGACCCTTCTGGCCTTTGGCTGCTTGATCTGCAATTACAGGCGGGTCCATCTGCCGGGATCGCCCGCGGCAGCGCTCGGGGCCAGACGGAGCCAGAGGCTCCTCACAGCCCCTGAGTGATGGCAGAGGGGACAGAGCTGCCACCCTGCTCTGCTGCCAACCTGCCCCTCCGACAGCCCCTCTGTGAGCCCTGCAGCCCCTCCGTGGGAGGGGTTCCCAGGGCAGTGCCTGGATGCTTTTATTCCCGACTCTTCTCCCTCGGCGCTGCCCAGGGACGCGGGAGGAGAAGCAGGTATGGAGTCCAAACCCAGGAGACGGGGTTTTATTTTGGTAGATGTTTATGGAAAGGCAAGGCCTCGGCTCCAGCCACGTGCTGGATGCTACTGGCCAGACTGGGAGCCCTGGAGGCCGCAGCATGGAGGCGAAGGCAGCAGAAATCCCCTCCCCAGCACGGAGAGGCTGGCCCAGGCTGGCACGGGACGGACGTGCCCAACACACAGTGGCTGATAAGGCACTTGAAATGACTACAAGCCATGAGGCACCCGGTGCCCCCCTCCCTCCTCCCTTCCTCCCCCGGGGCTTTGGAGATTAACCTACGGACAATGGGGTGTCCCGGAACGCCGGGGCCGCGGCCCGGGGAGCTGTGGGCGCGTCACCGGGTCCCTCACTGGTGGAATTTCTTGCTGGGGTTGTTGGCGTGGTCCAGCAGCAGCTGGCACGGCGTGAACTGGCTGCCGTAGACGGCCTCGTACTTGCGCAGCTTGTCCACCAGCTGCCGGGCTCCATAGGAGTCGGCGAACCTGAAGGGACCTGCGGGCACAGGGACACGGCGCTGGCACGGCAGGGACGGGCACCGAGGGGGTGACAGACCCCCAAGGCTCTTGTCAGGGTAACCCAGGGCCCTGCTCGCTGCCCACCCGCACTGGGCAGGGGCTGACCCCACAAGCTGGGATGTGGATAATCACGGAATCGTGGGATGGTTCTGGAAAGGACCTTAAAGTTTCTCTCATTCCAACCCCTTGCCATGGCCAGGGACACCTTCCACTAAGCCTGTCCAACCTGGCCTTGGACAATTCCAAGATCCAGGGGCAGTCACAGCTTCTCTGGGCAACTGGGTCAGGGCCTCCCCACCCTCACAGCCAGGAATTCCTTCCCAATATCCCATCTCTCCCTGCCCTCTGAAAATCTGAACCCATTCCCCCTTGTCCTGCCACCCCATGCTCTTGCAGGAAGTTCCTTGGGGCTGCTCCCACAGCCTGAGCTTGGCTCAAGAAGGGAAAGCACCAGGCCTGTGGCAGAAGCACCACCTCGTGCCCAAGAGCCCGTGGTGGCCTCCAGCTGTGACCCAACCCCCAGCTTGTGCCTCATCCACAGCCCAGGCCACAGCCATGGCCACCCAGCCAGGTCACAGCTGGGTCCCAGGGAACTTGGTCCGTGGTCCTGGCTGGGCCCAGCAAGTCCCTTGGCTGGAGAAGCACAGCTGAGGTTACCAGCTCTGCTGTATCAGTGAGGGGCAGCAGGTGAAGGTGGGTCCTTAGGCTCCAACACAACCCCTGCCCACCCAGGCAAGTGGCAGGAGACAGAGTCAAAGAATTATTTAGGTTGGAAAAGCCCTCTAAGACATTGAGTCCAACCATCCCCCAGCACTGCCAAGGCCACCACTGACCCATGTCCCCAAGTGCCACATCCACAGGGCTTTTAAATCCCTCCAGGGATGGGGACTCCACCACTGCCCTGGGCAACCCGTGCCAGGGCTGGACAACCATTTCCAGGAAGACATTTCCCCTAATATCCAACCCAAACAACTTGAGGCCGTTTCCTTAAGGCTGCAGCTCAAACCCGGCCTTAACTCCTGCCCTGCCACACAGCCACAGCCCAGGGGGAAGCAGGTCCAAGGAAGTGATTCCTGCCCTGGACTCAGCACTGGTGAGGCCACCCCTGGAGTGCTGTGTCCAGTTCTGGGCCCCTCAGCTCAGGAAGGACACTGAGGTCCTGGAGCAGGTCCAGAGGAGAGCAACGAGGCTGGGGAAGGGACTCAAGCACAAGTCCTATGAGGAGAGGCTGAGGGAGCTGGGGCTGTTCATTCTGGAGAGGAGGAGGCTCAGGGGAGACCTCCTCACTCTCTGCAACTCCCTGACAGGAGGGGGGATTCAGGGGGGGTTGGTCTCTTTTCCCAGGCAACCATCAGCAAGACAAGAGGGCTCGGTCTCAAGTTGTGCCAGGGGAGGTTTAGGTTGGACATCAGAAAGAATTTCTTTGCAGAGAGGGTGATCAGCCATTGGAATGGGCTGCCCAGGGAAGTGGTGGATTCTCCATCCCTGGAGATTTTTAAGAAGAGGCTGGCTGTGGCACTTAGTGCCACGGCCTGGGAACCACACCAGTGCTGGATCAAGGGTTGGACTTGATGATCTCGGAGGTCCCTTCCAACCCAGCTGATTCTGTGATTCCGTGATTCTGGAGCCAAGCCCATGGCACTCACCTCCCAGGCAGGGCGGGAAGCCCAGGCCGAAGACGGCGCCGATGTCTCCCTCGATGGGGTTGCTGAGGATGCCCTCCTGCAGGCACAGCGCCGCCTCGTTCACGAAGCGCGTCACCAGGCGCAGCTGGATGTCCTCGTCCGAGCAGCTGCGGGGACAGAGCCCGTGAGGGCTGGCCAGGGGGGCAGTGGTGGGGGCAGAGCACCCCAGGTTGGCACAGAGGGGGGAATGGTCGCCCTGGGAGTGTCCCTGTCCTCAGGAGGAGCAGGAATAAGAGCTGGGACGTGTCCTGAAGCGGGCACGTCAGAACCACGGAATGGTGCGAGGTGGGAGGGACCACTGGAGCTTGTCTGGTTCAAGCCCCCCGATCAGGCAGGGCCCCCTGGAGCACATCACTCAGGACTGAGGCGAGATGGATTTGGAATAAAGGCAAAGGCTTGATCAGGCTCCGTGTTGGGCAATGTCATGGAATGCCAGACTGGTTTGGGTGGGAAGGGACCTTAAATCTCATCCAGTGCCACCCCCTGCCATGGGCAGGGACACCTTCCACCAGCCCAGGTTGCTCCAAGCCCCATCCAGCCTGGTCTTGGACACTTCCAGGGATCCAGGGGCAGACACACCTGGGCCAGGGTCTCACCACCCTCACAGGGAAGAATTCCTTCCAAATCTCCTATCTCTCCCTGCCCTCTGGCAGTGGGAAGCCATTCCCTGTGTCCTGTCCCTCCAGCCCTTGTCCCCAGTCCCTCTCCAGCTCTCCTGGAGCCCCTTTAGGCCCTGGAAGGTGCTCTCAGGTCTCCCTGGATCCTTCTCTTCTCGAGGTGAGCACCCCCAGCTCTCCCAGCCTGGCTCCAGAGCAGAGGGGCTCCAGCCCTGGCAGCATCGTGCCCTTCCCAATGCCCCTTGTGCTGCTGCTCAGAGGCACCAGGAGCTGGGCAGGTTCTGATCCGGGCAGGCTCTGAGCCACCCCCCCTCAGTCTCTCCCAGTACTCACACATCAGGATTCGCCGGCACCTTGAACTGTGCCAAGATCTCATCCATGCCGGAATTCACACTCCTGTTCTTCACTCCCTCCTGGTAAACATAAAAGCCTTTCCCTGCCTTGCGACCTGCCGGGGATGAAAGGAGCCGAGTCACATCCTGCCATGTGTCCCCTTCCCTCCTGACACCTTCGCCTCTGATCTCCCTGCAGCTCCGCTTCCTGCTCCCACGGCACATCCTCCAGCACCCTGCACTGCAGAGTACGGCCAGAGGGAAGGGACCCACCTCCACCTGACCCCTTGGCAAGATGCTGCCACTGTGCCAGGCCCTAATGCCTTCTCTAGGTCCAGAAGAAAACCATCACCGTTTCTGCGGGAGGGACTCCTGACCCATTCCCAGGGCTGTTCTCCCGCTGCTCTCCCGAGGCAGGAGAGGCTGATGGATGCTGGTGCTTTCCCTGGCGCAAAGGGGAACCCTTCAGGTGGAAACAGCTTAGCCCCTCACCTAAGAAGCCCTTCTGCACCATGAGCTTGAAGAGGTCGATGCTGCCTCCCCCGAAGCGCTCCCCGAAGGCCTTGCCCAGGTCCTCGGCCACGTGCGTGGCCACGTCCACGCCCACCTCGTCGATCAGCGTGGCAGCTCCCACTGGGAACCCGAAGGCTGTGGAGATGGCATCTACCTTCTTTGGGTCAAAGCCCTCCTGCAGGATAGAAGGGAAGTGATGGGATGTAGGGGTGAGGTCCTGGACAGCCAGTGTGGGGCTGAGAGCTCTCACCGCTCTGGGGCCATGCGCCGTGAGCAGCCCCACAGGCTGTGGGACTGGGACAGGAGCCAGGACCAGGCTGGGGACAACCATGACCCCAGGGCTGGTCACCCACCTCCCCTCCTGCCCACAGGGCTGGGCCCAGCCCTGGCCAGGGAAGAAGCAGAGTTTCCACGACTGTTTGGTGGGCACTCACCTGGAGGACTCGGACCACCTCCGACAGCATCGGCCCCAGGCACCTGGTGGTGTAGAACCCAGGCCCATCCTAGGGAAGAGGAGCACAGCAGGGAGCCAGGTGAGTCCCAGCTGCAGAAGCATGGCCTCCTGGCAGCACCAGAGCTGTGTTTCACAGCCCAGGCTGCAGCTCAGACACCCCAAACCCCATTTCTAACACTATGTTTCTGACTGCTAGAAGGGGTTTTTCTTCCCCGTAGGGTTCGGTAGTGTTTGAACACTCCCATGAACTTACTCCCTGGAAGTTCCCATCACAGTGTTTTCATTTGAACTAGTGCCTGGAGGTCCCAGGCAGGCTGCTGCTTCAGCAAGCCCAACAGGCTGATGAGGGAAAGGGTGCTCAGCACAAGGGAAACCAGCAAAACCCAGTTGTTTCACACCTCTGATACTCCCCACAAAGCCAGGAAGCAACAGAGGAGCTGCAAACTGCCCTTCAGGGAGGCAGCTGGGATGGGGATGAGGCTCAGGGAAGCAGCACTGCATCCCCACTGGCCTTCAGAGATGCCCAGAGCACTTCTTGACAAGCCAGTTTTCCTGGCAGCGCAGGAACAACCTGCTCAGCACTGCTGCAACCTCAGGCATGAGGGAAAGACAGGGACACCTTCCATCAGTCCAGGTTGCTCCAAGCCCTGTCCAACCTGGCCTGGGACACTTCCAGGGATCCAGGGGCAGCCACAGCTTCTCTGCCAGCTGCCAGGGCCTCCCCACCCTCACGGGGAAGAACTCCTTCCCCAGTATCCCATCTAAATCCTCTGTACCTGTATTCCTGTCCCTCCCACCCAAGATTTAGCCCAGGAAGAGCAGGGTTGCTGCTCACTGCCCTCTGTCCCTGCAGCCTGCCAGGACCTGGGGTGCTGGCAGCCCTGTGCAGACACACCCAGACGTGTGGGATGCCAGGGCAGCCCCTGTCCCTGTGTGGGGCAGGACTGGCAGCTCCTCCTGTGGCCTTCCACGGCTGCTCCTGAGGACACATGAGGATCGTGTGGGCTCTTGCCCCCTTCTGACCTCCCTTTTCACTTCCCAGCAGGAGCAGCTGTTCCCAGCCTGTCCAGAGCCAGATTTCACCCTCCTGTCAGAGCACAGGCCCTTGTGTTTATTGGCCCAGCTCCTGTTTTTCGTGCCCTGTCCCCTCACCTTCACCACGATGACGACTTTGCCCTGTTTGAGGCCAACAGCAACGGCAGAAGCCGCTGTGTCCTGGGAGGTTTTGTCTGTGGTGATGATTTCCAGCAGCTGCATCTTATCCACTGGGGAGAAGTAGTGCATCCCAATGACCTGGGCAGGGGGAAGAGCTCGGGGTTAACGTGGATTTTGGCTCCCTGAAGAATCTGCTGGGCGAGTCAAGCGCAGAGGGAAGGCCAGCACGGGCTGCAGGGCCCCCACCACACCCCACGCCATCCCTCTGTGGTAGGAATGCTCCCCAACTCCCTTCTCTCCTTGGCTTTCCCAAGGACACAGCACATGCCTGAGGCACAATCCTGTCTCAGGATCAAGGTGTGATCTTCACGGCACCAAGAGCTGCCCAGCTCTCTCTGTACTTTACAGTCTGGCAGCAAATGCTGCCTGTGAGTCCCAGCTGAGCCTGTCCCCAAGCAAAGGACAGGCACAGTGTGACCTGAAGGGCACAGGGATCTTGAGCTGGGGGGGCACAGGGATCCTGAGCTGGGGGGGCACAGGGATCCTGAGCTGGGAGGGCACAGGGATCCTGAGCTGGCAGGGCAGCCCCACCTGCTGCTGCTGCTGCTGCTGGGCTCAGACTGGAGCAGCACTCAGGGACATCGAACACAGTCCCTGTGTCCTGCCTGTGAATGCTTCTGGTGATGAGGTGGCACCTATCCAGACACTAATTAGGGAGGGAAGTGCAGCCTCCCCCTGGGAGCAGCAGGTAGGTGCAGATTACCCAGCTGTGTGCCTCACTTTGGGAATGTGACCGTGCCATCAGCGTGTCACCTTCGTGCCTCCTGGCAGCTGCCCTTGGCCCCAAGGGCTGTGTAAGCCAGAGGCACCTTGCAGAGTTGCAAACTGCAACACTAATTAAAGAAAACGCACTAATTAATTAACTGACTTCCTATGAGTCTTCACATAAAGAGCCACTGCACAGGCAGTTTCTAACAGCAAGAGGATGTTATCTGCAGGGACGAACAAACGAGACTCAGTTGGCATTTCTGACGAAACAAAGGTTTGACAGCAAACTGGGAAGAGGTTCAGGAGGGTGACAGGAACCTCTGACAGCTCACAGGCACCCCGGGTACCCCTGGCAGGGTCCTGCACTCCTGCCTCAGGGGTGTAGGAACAGTGCTCCTGTTCAGCTGTGCTCACCTGGGCTAAGGGGGGAGGATGCAGACACTTTATGTGCTGTTTGGACTTCAAGCAAAGGGATGAAGTTGTCCTGTGCTCCAAACCTCTGCTACCTTGCTCTTGGCACCCTGTTCACATGAATCATTTGGAGTTTGAGAGAAACCCTCACCACCCCCTCAGGAGCTGATCCCAGAGCTGACCACGGCTTCAGTCCCAGCACCTCTGAGTTCAGATTCCAGCCACTGACTTTGTTTTGCTTCTCCAGGAAGAAGACATATTCTCATTATGGTAAGTCCCTCCTATGTCTACTCAGTTTATTAAAGTCTTCTTGGCTGGAATTCTCTCAGCCCAAGTCACAGAATCCCTGAGGCTGGAAAAGCCCTCCCAGCCCATGGATCCCCCCTGTGCCTGATCCCCACCTTGTCCCCAGCCCAGAGCACTGAGTGCCACAGCCAGGCCTTCCTGGGACACCTCCAGGGCTGGGCACTCCAAACCTCCCTGGGCAGCCCCTGCCAAGGCCTGACCACCCTTTCCAGGGAGAAATTCCTCCTCCTGTCCAACCTGAGCCTCCCCTGGCACAGCCTGAGGCCGTTCTCTCTCCTCCTGTCCCTTGTTCCCTGGGAGCAGAGCCCGACCCACCCCCAGCTCTCCCCTTCCACAGCCTCTGTGCCCCCACATGCACTGTCCTGCCTCACCAACATCACCCCTGGGGTGAGTGTACCCTGACCCCCCTCCCACCTGCCCGAAGACCAGGAGCTCTGGGGGCACTGGGGGCAGAGGACGAGCTGTGTCACGTCCCGAGGAGGCAGCAGGAGGTCCCCAAAGCAAAGCCACCTCCCCAGGGACAGGCAGCTCTGTGCAGGGCACGTGGCCCTGGGGACTCACCTTCTCAGGCCTCTTGCTGGCAGCAGCAATCTGGCTGATGGGCAGGGCAGAGGTGTTGCTGGCGAAGATGCAGTGAGGAGGGATCACCTGTGGAGGGGTGGGAGGCACTGTCAGAGCTCAGGTTCCAGAGGGGGATCCAGAGCCCTGGGAGAGCAGCCCCAGCCCCTGGGAACCCTGGCAAACAGGGCATGCTGGGTTTTCTCATTAGAAACTAGTTCTAAAGCAGCAGCCTAAAGTCAGCCAGCCCTGACCTCCCCTGAACACTCCCCAGGGGTGGAGAATCAGTCCCAGAGCTCCCATGTTTCTGCCAGACCACTGCAACCCCACGAGACACTGCAGGAGGGCCCCACACCAGCCCCTTTGCCATACAACTTTTTTCCCCCCTTGAACAGAACAGAGCAGTGGCAGCAGGGCAGGGACAGCAGGAGAAGGACTGTGAGGTGTGGAGATACCCAAGGACATCACTGTCGTATCAGTGCCCTCAGACAAATGTCCTCAGCTCTTTTTGAAGCAGCTCCCAGGAGTCAGGGAACATCAGAACTGCCCCATTCAGCTAAAAACTCCTCACTGAGCAGGGAATGTCCTCAGTGAACAGAAAAGCCGCCCTTGATGCTCACCCACGTCCTGACACAGCTAACTGTGACCAAGAACCAAACTGCAGCACAAAGAGGGTGGGACAGACCCAGCAGCACAGCCCAGGACCCCTCAGCCCCAGGGCCCACGTGCAGCAGGAGCTCAGGACTGATACTCACGGCCTCCACCTCCTTCAGCACTTTGTGCTTGACGTTGATGTCCTCGAACACGGCCTCGATGACCATGTCTGCCTTCTCAAAGCCCTTGTAGTCCAGCTGGCCCAGCAGGTTGCTGAGGATGGAGTCCCTCTCAAACGATGTCAGGCTCTTCTTCTTGACCTTGCTGTTGAGCCTGGGGAGGGACAGCTCTGTCACAGGCTGCTGGGGGTGCACCACAGCACCAGGGGCACCCCTCCTGCCCTGCCCCCCAGAGCTGGCACCCAAAACTCCAGCTCCAAGCCCGCAGGACTGGCACCCTGTGTCCTGGCCCCTTCTTTCCACGTGGAAGCAGGAGAGCCCTGCTCACACAGCTCAGCTGAGGGTCAGAGCTGACACCCCAGAGCTGAGCACTGCTGCTGCTGAGCCAGGAGGGCAGGGAAGGAAATCCAGCTTGCCAGAGCTCCGAGCTGGGATGCCTCCCCTGACATGGGCCTTGGCTCTAGAAATTACTGCTAAATCTAAAAGCAAAAGCAACCCCCTGTTAGGGCTCTACCTCCCTCAGGCTGACTGCACTGGGCCTGTTCTGCAGCCATATCCCAGCACACTGCACGGGACAACCTTAAGATAAGGCTTTCCTGTGGCATCAGACAGTTCCTTCCAGCAGAACAGAGGTGTCAGGAGCTCCTGACAGCAGAGGAATGTTGTGACTAAAGGCAGCCCTGCCCCACCCCGAGCCAATCCCTCTGGACTCACATACCCCTTGTAGACCTGCTGCTGGCCCCTGTCCAGGCCCTTCTGTGTCGTGTCCTTCAGAATGGTCTTCATGCCCTTATCCACGGAGACCTGGGCGATGCCGGCCCCCATGAGCCCTGCTCCCAGCACAGCCAGGGTCCTGCACGGGGAAGGACCAAGGGGACATGTTCAGAGCTGGAAATGGCTGAATTTCCATCCTTCCTGTCACACTCACACAGACCCCACCCACCCAGGCACCACTTTCACAGAGGCCACACGAGAAGTTTCACCCACAAGTGAAGCCTCTGAACTGCAGCAGATCAGCCTCCCGGAGGCTGGAATTCTCTGCTCTGCCACACAGCTCTCCACAGCTCTCCAGGGCTCCAGGCCAGTCACTTCCAAGAGCCTGGAACTGCTCCTTCAGGCGCCCCACACCTGCACTTACTTGACCTCTCGCTGAGGGGCCCCAAACTTGTTCTTCTTGCAGTGCACCTGCCCGTGGTAGAGCCCCATCAGCGCCTTGGATTCCTTGGTCAGTGCAAGTTGGCCAAAGTTCTGGAAGAAAGGGAAGGGGGAAGCTGGGAGTTAACAGCTGTCTCACTGCCAGCACCTCACAACCACAGCAAGGGGAGACACAGGCCCCCCGTGTGACCTGCTCAGCAATGGGACAGGGGCACAGGTGACCACTGGGGAGAGGAACCTTCTGGGCCAAGCACTGTCCACTCTGCCCCATCACCTTCTCCTCAGCACCAAAAGGACATGGAGCTGTTGGAGAGAGTCCAGAGGAGGCCCCAGAGATGCTGCCAGGGCTGGAGCCCCTCTGCTCTGGAGCCAGGCTGGGAGAGCTGGGGGTGCTCAGCTGGGGAAGGGAAGGAGCCAGGGAGACCTTGGAGCCCCTTCCAGAGCCTAAAGGGGCTCCAGGAGAGCTGGAGAGGGACTGGGGACAAGGCATGGAGGGACAGGACACAGGGAATGGCTTCCCACTGCCAGAGGGCAGGGAGAGATGGGAGATTGGGAGGGAATTCCTGACTGTGAGGGTGGGGAGGCCCTGGCACAGGTTGCCCAGAGAAGCTGTGGGTGCCCCTGGATCCCTGGAAGTGTCCAAGGCCAGGTTGGGCAGGGCTTGGAGCAGCCTGGGCTAGTGGGAGGTGTCCCTGCCCTTGGCAGGGGGTGGAATGGGATGAGATTTAAGGTCCCTTCCCACCCAAACCTTCTGCAATTCCACAATTCTGCTTCCTCAGTAGCAGGACTGGATTTCCCTGACACAGGACCCTTCCTCCCCACGTGCATCCTGCCCCCAGGGATCCAGGTGGAAGAGCCCTGTCCTCAGGCTTCAGGAAAAATCCTTACAAACAGGTCAGTTCCCTGTGACAGCAGCAGCTGATCTGCTGATTCTGCACGATCACGGAGAGGCAACAAAATCTAATCCTGCAAAACCTCCCAGCACTCAGCATGGAAGTTTCTCAGCAAGACAAAAGACAAGCACAGGGAGACACAGAATTGAATGTTGCCCGAGCCAAGATAGCCATGGAAAAGCAAGGAATGCAGTCTGGAGCAGGCTGCACCTTCTTCACCACTGCCCTGCGAGTCAGAGCCTTGTGAAAACATCCAAAACAAAGCCTGGAAGAGAAGCTGCAACTCCTGTCCCGGGGGACAGAGGGAGGCAGTAAAAAAAAAGAAAAAAAAAGACACGACACTGACACTTATTATTCTTCAGAGGTTCTGGGAAGATCTCCATCCTGCTGCTGTTCTGGGGAAAGAACCATCCATTCTCTGCTGTAAGGAACAGAGTATCCCCAGGCTTTTGTTCAGCACCAGACCAAACGTGGGTGGAATGCACAACCAGCACGGATGGGCACTGGTGAGGTAGGGAGGGAGCTCCAGCTCCAGCTCAGAGCAGGCCTTGGCACCACAGGGAACAAAAGGAGCTACAAAGCACGGCAGGGAAGTGAGAGATGGAGTTCACTGGCATTTAAGGGGCAGGGACATGAGATATGACCCAAATGCTCAGATAATCAGGTGAAAACGTGGCTCTGTGGGGGGCTCAGGTCTTGCAGAACCGTCAAGGTAACCCACCAGTGACACTGGGCACAGCCAGAGTTACCCCTTTGGCCCCAGGAATCACACATTTGAGCACAGTTGCAGCAAAACTGGGACCAGCGAGGAAAAACTAACGTGGGGCAGGTGGGTTTTTAAGGCAGAGACAAGGGCAGAGAAAGGGAGGGATCAAAAACTCTGTGTGTGCAATAAATGTGTGCAACCTTCTCCAGTCCCACCTCTCCCAGCTTTCTCTTCTCCATTCCCAGCTCTTCCAGCCTCTCCTCATGTGCCAGACCCTCCAGACCTTTAGCTACACACAGAGAATCCACGTGCTGCTGTGCCAAAGCTGGGGTGTTCTGGTTATTCCCCACCCAAAGCTAACACAGAGAGGAGGGAGAAAAGGCCCAAAGTGGTGTCCCAGACTCCTGACACACAGTCCTGTGGCTGCATTCAGACCTCTGTCCCAGCTCCAGTGCCACAGGGAGGGGCAGGGAGCCAGGCAGCACTTGGAGCAGGCTGTGAGGAACCCCCTGTGTGTGGTTAGACAGATCCCCAGGCACAGAGTGAACTGATTCCTGCCAGGACCCATCCCCTCACCTGGGATTCCATGAGGTATCCGGCGTCACGGCCCTGATCCAGACCCGTCTTCACAACCTGGGCCAGGAGCAACAGAGACACAGCTCAGTCCTGCCTGCAAACACCTACACCTGAGCAGGGTTACCTGCTGGCCCTGTGACCACACCCCCCCCCCCCAATATTCCAGGCACATTTCAGACTCCCTGGGTCCTGCCCCTGCTGCTCAAGGCAGAGCTGGGAGTCGCCCTGTCCTTCCAGCACAGGACAGGTGAGGAGTTTTCCATCAGGAGTTTTCCTCTGGAGCCATCCCTGGTGGTTTCAGGAGCTGTGCTCCTGTCATGCTCTCAGAGTCATTCACGGGTTTTAGAGAAGTCTTGGCAACAACTTAAATAGTGAAAAGTCATCTTAAAATAAGGGTTCAACCCCGGAGTGTGCCTGTAAGTCCCACAATGCTTGTGTAACCCAGAGGATTAACTTTTAAAGTACTGTGTGGTCAGTGTTATGAACATTACAACAATTTCTGTTTTTCTGGCTTCAAACAGGCTCCCTGAACTCTTTAGAGACTGCACAGGAAACCTGGAAAAACTGCAGCTGAAAGTTTCATGGACAAAACATTCCAGCTAAGACTCCCCTTAACTGGGATTCCTGCTCTACCCCTCACTGGGACCGGTCCCACATAAACTGGTGATCATATTTTGGGCAGTGCCTCTGAATTCTGCCACCCGTGCTCAGCACAGCACCCAGCCAGCACTCCTCAGGACTGATCTGTGTGGGCATCAGCGTGTTGGGTGGATTAGGGGAGGGACCCACCTTCCCTCTGCCTGTGCCACGTTACCCCCCAGCTCCCCCTGCCCCGTGGGTCCTCCCACCTCTCTGTGTTACCTCGATGATCTTCAGGGGAGCGGGGTAGAGCCCTTTGGTTTGCTTCTGAACTTTGCTCTCCACCGTCTTGTAAACCTGCTGCCTGACGAAGGGCAGGGCCATGGCATAGTCTGTGAGCTCTGCAAGGAGGGACAGTGTCAGCACAGGGCTCTGTGCACAGCCAGCCCTTCAGGATTCACTGCAGAGCCAAGCACTACAAAGGGGAATGCTGCAAACCTGCGATGGAAACGTGCCCCTGAAAGCAGCCACGGGTAGCAGGGGCTGCTCTCCACGGCCTGTCCCAGGGACAAGGCTCATCCTCCCCACACAATGGTGACAGGCTGAGCCCTGGGGAGCAGGACTCCCCCAGGGATGTGCCCACTTCTGGGCTCTGCTAACGAGGAGCAGTGTGGAGCAGACCCACGGGCCTCTTCCCACCTGACTACACAAGCCTGGCGCAGAACTTGCCACCGAAGCTCTGAAGACGCAGAGTCCCCTGGGGGCAGCTGCTCCCTCTCTCCCCGAGGCCTGGCTCCCTTCCAGCAACCTCAGGAGCCACCAAGTCCAGCTCTGCCAGAGCCCAGACCTGCAGAGCAATGTTTTCCCCACCAACCCACCCGGCTCAAGAGGTGATTCCAACATGGAACCACCTTGTTTTGGAAACGGAAATAAGTAAGAGAGTGAGCAGAGCCCAGAGAAGCCAAGCTGGATTCGCCACAGTCCCCTGGGATTTGGCCCTGCTGCCCACACACTTACTCTGCATCAGCCCCTTGGACCTTTTGGCAGACACAGTCTTGTTGGCCAGGCCCCTGGCAAAGCCAATGGCCACCTCCTCCAGGTATTCCATCGTCCGCACCTCCGGAGTCTTCACACCCGGCCCTGGGAAGCACAGAGGACACAGGAGTTACCCCTGAGGGATGGGGATGAGGAGCAGCCAGGACCAGACAGCAACATCACGGGCCTTTGAACTGCTACCACCCCACTCCCCCCTCCTGTTGGACCTTTCTTGGTTAGGAGCAAGGGTGGGAAGGCCCAGCAGGGACGATGTGAAGGCCCCAAGGGATTTATATAGACAGCAATAACCTGGAATGCTGGAATAATGCTGGAATGTCAGCTCCCAGTGGGAGCAGGGCCAAGTTCAAAGGCACATCCAGCTCTGGAATTAGACCAGGTTACTCAGGGACACCTTCTGCCAGTCTCTGAACACCTCCAAGGATGGAGGTTCCATGACCTCTTTGGACCCGTTTCAGCTCCTGAGCATCTTTGTGCCACTTGTGCCCTTTGCTCCTCAAACCTTTCACTTGGCATAACTGCAGGCACTTGGTATCCCAAGGGAACTGGGGGGTTCTGCCTCCCCTCCCTTGTGGCACCTCTCCTTTCTTCTGGGGTACAAACACTGCACCAACAGGCAGACAGCATTTAGGAAGTGCTGTGTCCCTGAAAATTCCCTGGACAGGAGCCAATGTCCAACAAACCCCAACCTTTGAACTCGGGTGAAGGAAATCTCTCATCTACTTTAGCTGCTGCAACACACAGGAACTCCTGGCCTAACTTAAAGCTCTCCCACAATGAGGTAAGTCACCACCAAACCAGCTTTAGCAACCTCTGAGGGTGGGTTGCACAATTCCCAAGCACGGGAATCCTCATTTCCAGACAGTTGTATCATCAGGGCAGGACCCAGCACAGGGTTGAACAGGCAGCTGTGAGGAGCTGCCACAGGCAAACACCGAGTCATGAATGACAGGGCAGCACCCAGGGAGGCTGCACAGGGCCACCAAGAAGACCCTGCAGGCAAATGTGCGGCCTTGGGCCGCCCCTGAACTCGCTGAACAAACCTGGTGAGGTGTCAACCCTGTATCCTGGAGCTGGGCAACCTCGTTCACCTTCCCACAAACAGCTCTGAACATGCCCAGCTGCTGCAGAGAGTCCTCAGAGCCAAGGAAACCCTCCTCAGACACCTCCTGACACAGGAGGTGGGGAAAAACAAAAGCAAAACAGGGGGAAAAAAGGCAAAACAACCCCCCTTCCTCTTTTATGTTCCACTACTCTTCCCCTCAACAAAAGGTGAGGTCTTCAAATTTAAGGTTTTGATCATGGAAGCCCAGAATGGTTTGGGTGGGAAGGGACCTTCATGGTTGTCTTATTCCATGGGCAGGGACACCTTCCACTAGTCCAGGTTGCTCCAAGTCCCCTCCAACCTGGCCTTGGACACTCCCAGGGATCCAGGGGAAGCCACAGCTTCTCTGGGAATTCCAGTCCAGCCCCTCACCACCCTCCCAGCCAAAAATCCCTTCCCAGTCTCCCATCTCTCCCTGCCCTCTGGCAGTGGGAAGCCATTCCTTGTGTCCTGTCCCTCCAGGCCTTGTCCCCAGTCCCTCTCCAGCTCTCCTGGAGCCCCTTTAGGCTCTGCAAGGGGCTCCAAGGTCTCCCTGGCTCCTTCCCTTCCCCAGCTGAGCACCCCCAGCTCTCCCAGCCTGGCTCCAGAGCAGAGGGGCTCCAGCCCTGGCAGCATCTCTGGGGCCTCCTCTCTCTCCACGTGTCCCTTCTCTTTGCAGAACAACCTGCACGTGCACCCAGCAGAGCCCAGAAGCTGCTCCTGCTGGGGGGTCTCTCAGTAAAAAGCAAATGAAGCAGCAGGAGCCCTGTGAGAGCCCAGGGAAGCTCCCAGGGGAAGTCTCCTGCCCTGGCAGAATGTCAGAGCCAGCCCAGGGCAGAACAGGCCAAACAAAACAACACATTTCATTTTACAGGCAGCACAGCAAACACAGCCCGGAGCTGCTGCATAATCCACATTTCAGCAATGCCCAGTGGATTTCAGCAATGCCCAGCGGGTTTCTGAGAATTTACTGGAAATCTGAGAGCGTTTGGGAGTTCAGAGCTCAGACCTCACCAGCTCCCAAACTCTCACCTCACCATTCAAGGCTGGGACCTTCAGCTTTGGTGACCTGATGTGCCACACGATGCCAGTGCCTGATTTCTCCTTTCCATCGGCCTGGCTGCTCCACACCAACAAGTGCTGCATTTCGACAGCCCAGCTGAAGAAAAGAGCTGCTCGTTTTTCAGTCTAAGCTGTGAGAACCACTCAGAGAAGGCAGCTGATCCCCCACACAGGGGTTTACTTTACCTGCAATCACCTCCCAGCGTGTTGTCGTGCCCTAACCCGGGAGCTCCAAGCTCTCCATTCCCACCTGGTTCCTTCATAAATGGCACAAGCCAGAATGGGATCCAGGGAATGCTGCAGAGTTCCCTGCTGAAGGAGAACTGGTTGCACCCCGTGGAACTGCCTCCTGATTGATGTTGTCTGTCTCCTTCAAAGCTTTCTATAATCAGCTACAGCATCACCCCAGGTACAGCTGCTTTCCCCCAGGCACAGAGAGAACAGGAGCCCCTGGCAGGAGCCTCCTGGCACTGGCAGCTCTTTGGATGAACAAGGAATGCCTCCAATGTTTGCATGTAATCTGTATTTCTGTGTTCCTCCTGTGTGCTTAACGTGGGCTGAGCCAGGATTCCCAACAGCTCCTCAGAAAGCTCACTTTCCCTTCCAGCAAGACAGGGTAATTGTGGGTATAAAAAGCCACATTTGCTGGCTCTTAAAAGCCAATTCACATCCAGGTAGGTATAAAGTGGGAAGGTGTATCCAGGCAACTTTAACTCCAGCCTCAGAACCATGAATCTGTTTTATGAGCACGAATACAGCAAAGGATATCTGTGTATCCTGGGCTGATCCCCCAGGGATGGTGGGCAGCAGGGCAGGGGGGATCTGCCCCTCTGCCCCCTCAGCTGAGACCCCCCTGCAGAGCTGCCTCCAGCCCTGGGCAACAGCAGCACAAGGACGTGGAGCTGCTGCAGAGAGTCCAGAGGAGGCCCCGGAGATGCTGCCAGGGCTGGAGCCCCTCTGCTCTGGAGCCAGGCTGGGAGAGCTGGGGGTGCTCAGCTGGAGAAGGGAAGGATCCAGGGAGACCTTGGAGCCCCTTGCAGAGCCTAAAGGGGCTCCAGGAGAGCTGGAGAGGGACTGGGGACAAGGCCTGGAGGGACAGGACAAGGGGGAATGGCTTCCCAGTGCCAGAGGGCAGGGAGAGATGGGAGACTGGGAAGGAATTCTTGGCTGTGAGGGTGGGGAGGCCCTAGCACAGTTTGCTCAGAGGAGCTGTGGCTGCCCCTGGATCCCTGGAAGTGTCCCAGGCCAGGTTGGATGGGGCTTGGAGCAACCTGGGCTAGTGGAAGGTGTCCCTGCCCATGGCAGGGGGTGGCACTGGATGAGCCTTACCCAGGTCACCCTGGATTCTGTGATCCAGCTGAGCTCTGGCACATGGCACAGACCACACCCAAGGGCTTCCCCGGCATTGCTCAGGGAAGGCAACAGCACCCCTTCTTTTCTATTTACTGTCTTCCCCTTCAGGCTCCCTGCAGCTCCAGGGCAGCCCCAGCTGGAGCAGTGGCTTTCATCCCAACTCCTGGGGGGAGCTGCTCACACCTTTCACAGGAGGCTCTGCAGGGTTTAGTCCTCACAAAATCCCCCATTTAGTCGCCTGCCAAGAAAGCTGCCCTAGTGAAGGAACAGCAGAATTGTTCACCAGCCTGTTCAGCACCTGGAATCCTGCAGTTTGCAAGGAATTCCTCTGTCCAGCTGACAGCCAGCTGGCAGCTCAGAGGCCTGAGCCACTGGGGGCTGCCTTCTCCAGATCTCCTCCCAGATTACCATCTGCAGGCTGCAGAAACAGCAGACATCCCTCATCCATTGTCCTTCCATTAGGGACTGCAATCTGTCCTCTGCCGTGATAAATGAGGAATGTGGGCCCTTATCTGTACAATTAGCTTAAGCAAGACAGCCAGCAGCCTGCCCTCCCTGCTGACCTCTCCCTGTTCCTCTCCCAGCTCACTGGGCTGCAGCAGCAGCTCAGGTTCCTCAAGGTCCCCGTGCTCCCAAGGGGGGGACCAGGGATCCCTGTGCAGCCCCTGTGCTCTGCCCCCACCCGCTGCACCAGCAGCTTCTCCCCCCAGTCTGGTGAGGGCAGAGCTCCCCTGGCAGGCAGCACACCCAGAAAGCCAGAGGCACCCCCGTGTCTGACCTAGGGGTTCCACCACCTGGTCCACCAGCCCCATCTTCTTGGCTCTGTCGGCGCGGATGTTCCTCCCGGTCAGCATCATGTCGAAGGCAGCGGGGAGTCCCACCTGGAAGGGCAGGAAGGGGATGGCAGAGTGGGAGCAGGCCACGCACAGGGGCTGGGGAGTGAAGCTTTTCTCTCACTCACCATCTTTGGCAGCCTCTGGGTGCCCCCTGCTCCGGGCAGCAGGCCCAGCAGCACCTCAGGAGTGGCCAAGACTGTTTTCTTGTCCTTTGTTGCCACTCTGTAGTGACAGGCGATGGCGACCTTTAAAAAGGGAGGGACAAGGAAAGGTTTCCCTGGGAAAGACCACAGAGGACTGGGTATCCATCACACAGCTCTCTCCTGCACCCTGCCTCAGCCTCCCTCCCGACCCCAATTCCCTAATCCAGCTGCCCAAATTCCCTCTGGGCTCACTGATGGCTCATTCTGGGATACGACAGCAAACAGGTAGGAGATGAGCACGAAACCACCAAACTGAGCCACGCTGGTTTTAAATCTCACCTAGACCATCAAGGGCTTCACTAATTCACTACACTGACAGCATGGTCCCATCTACTGATCAGCCATGATTCCTGGTTTATCCCTGGATAAATCCACACGTGTCACCCCGGTGTGTGCAGAAAGCTGCAACTGCTCGAGAAATCCATACGAACCAGGGAGACTCCATTCCAAGGCTATTCTGCTTTAGTAACCACTCTGCTCCAGGAATCACCACAGTCCTTCAATTTACAGAAATCCCAGGTGGAGATTCCCAGGCAAACACTGGATCCAGCTGAAGGGGCAGGCAGGAACGGGGTGGGCAGGCAGGAACGGGGTGGGCAGGCAGGCAGGAGCCTGGCTGGGCCCCCACACTCGCCCCTCTCCCAACAGCCTTGTGGGGAATGGGAGTTGCTGGGATACAGGACTCACTCCATCTGAACAGCAGCAATTTCCAGGCCGGGCTCTGCCAGCAGCACTGATGCAGATCCAACGCCTGCTGGGAACTGCCGGTTTTTCCCGGGACTCTCATCCCAACACCAGCCTGGCCCACACAGGTTCCTATTTGATTTGCTCTCTCTCCACAGCAGCAGCAGAGCCCCGAGGCACAGCCAAGCAATTCCCTTGCCACAGACTCATTTGCATGAAGCAACGAGCCCTCCTCAGGCCCCACACCCCTCTCCCTGGCGCTACTCCTGCCGGGATCCCTTGGATAGTCCCAGAACTGCACTGCCAGCTCCCACTCCTGCTGGGAGAGCCAGGACTGCCCAGTACCTCCAGGCCTCCTCCCAGGCAGCTGCCACTGATGGCAGCAACGACAGGCTTTGGAGAATGCTCGATTTTTTCCAGCATCTTCTGTCCGTCCTGAGAGAGCTGAGTCACTTCCTGAGCGGTCTTGCAGGCTTCGAGCATGCTGGGGGAGGAGAGAGGGATCAGAACATCAGAACGGGACAGGCACTGGGTAACAGCAGGAAAATGGGGGGGTTTCAGCCACTTTGTGCCTCTTTTCCCACAATCTCCAGTGCCTGACAGGCAGGTAAGAGCTATTTAGGCCCCAGTTTTGGATCAGACAACACGGGGAGGGTAAGCCCAGCAGGGTAAGGCCCTGCCCACTGACAAGGGCTGTGCCCGTGGCACTGAATGGGATCCCTTTGCCAGGGCTCTGAAAGCCTTTGGGAGGGGAGGAAGGGTCAGAGGAAGCCTCGAAGAGCTTGCCAGGAAGGGGAGAGCCCAGGATCACTTTTTAGAGCAGCAGATGGCCAGTGCTCTGATGCCACACTCCATCAATTAGAGACTCCCCGTGCCAATTATCCTCCCGGAGACCAGCAACGTTTGCCAGGCAGGAGCAATCTGGGAGGCTGGAGGTGCTGGGGCCAGAGGCACCTCTTAACCACAGCCTGGCCTCTGCTCTGCTCACCAGCTCTACCTACCTCTCCTTCCCACCTGCACAGGGACAAGGGCAGCCAAAAAGGGAACAAGGTTTTGGGGGGCCTATTGGTAATTCACCTTCTTTCCTCAGAGCTTTCTGGCTTTTAATGTCTTTGAGCAACTGTTCTGCCCTGCCCAGGGTCAGTGCCAGGAGCCAACAGCATTCCAGGTCCCAGTGGGCACCCACAGGATGACCCCACACCCTGGAAAAGCTGCCCAGGGAGCCTGGGAGGCTGCTGAGCACAGGGTAGAGCTCCAAACCCTGCCCAGCAGAGGGGCCAGGCTGGAGGGCTGCCAGGCACTCCAACCCAGCCAGAACGAGTCCTGCATGTAAATGATCCGCCCGCTGTGTCCCTCAGGGAAGGACAGTGCCCACCCCGGAGCCAGAATGGGGTTCCTTGGCTGCACCCCAGCACGAGGAAGGAGTGACCAAGTGTCACAGCCTGAGGGGGCTGAACGACTCTCCATGTCCCTCCTTGTCCAGGTTTCACTCCACGTGAGCACCTCTGGCATCCCGTGGCACGTGGATGTCCCTCCCAGCCTCTGCCTCACCCCGGGGGCACACCAGGGACAGACAAACTGCTGCACTGCAGGGACAAACTGCACTGCACTCCAGGCCCTGGCTGCTGGGGTTCAGGGAGAGCTCCCTCAGCCTCCTCCACCCCCGTGCTTACTTGAGATCTGCCCCAGCAATGAAGCAGCCCGGCTTGGAGGAGATGAGCACGGCGCTCCTCACGGCCTCGTTGGCCCAGATCTCGTTCATGACCTCCGTGAACTCGGCGCTCAGCTGCTGGGACAGGGTGTTCACCTGGGGGGAGCAAAGCAGCCTCAGCAGGGAGCTCAGACAGGTGAGGAGCAAAACACCCTGAGCAGGGAGCTCAGACAGGTGAGGAGCAAAACACCCTGAGCAGGGAGCTCAGACGGGTGAGGAGCAAAGAACCCTGATCAGGGAACTCAGACAGGTGAGGAGCAAAACACCCTGAGCAGGGAGCTCAGACAGGTGAGGAGCAAAGCACCCTGAGCAGGGAGCTCAAAGAGGTGAGGAGCAAAGCACCCTGAGCAGGGAGCTCAGACGGGTGAGGAGCAAAGAATCCTGAGCAGGGAGCTCAGACAGGTGAGGAGCAAAGCACCCTGAGTAGGGAGCTCAGACAGGTGAGGAGCAAAGCACCCTGAGCAGGGAGCTCAGACAGGTGAGGAGCAAAGCACCCTGAGCAGGGAGCTCAAAGGGGTGAGGAGCAAAGAATCCTGAGAAGGGAGCTCAGACAGGTGAGGAGCAAAGCACCCTGAGCAGGGAGCTCAGACAGGTGAGGAGCAAAGCACCCTGAGCAGGGAGCTCAGAGAGGTGAGGAGCAAAGCACCCTGAGCAGGGAGCTCAGACAGGTGAGGAGCAAAGAATCCTGAGCAGGGAGCTCAGACAGGTGAGGAGCAAAGCACCCTGAGCAGGGAGCTCAGACAGGTGAGGAGCAAAGCACCCTGAGCAGGGAGCTCAGACAGGTGAGGAGCAAAGCACCCTGAGCAGGGAGCTCAGACAGGTGAGGAGCAAAGCACCCTGAGCAGGGAGCTCAGACAGGTGAGGAACAAAACACCCTGAGCAGGGAGCTCAGACAGGTGAGGAGCAAAGAATCCTGAGCAGGGAGCTCAGATGGGTGAGGAGCAAAGCACCCTGAGCAGGGAGCTCAGATGGGTGAGGAGCAAAGCACCCTGAGCAGGGAGCTCAGACAGAGCCCAGCTCTGCTGTGGGTTGGTCCAGCCCGTGCTGGAACACAGGGAGAAAAACCACCACCACCCCCCAGCCCTGCAGCAGGTCATCTTTGATTAGGAAGTTCCTTCTTAACCTCCCCAACAGTGGGTTTGTGACCTCAGACACTGATTTTATGAGCTCATAAACTGTTTTTTTGTTTGGGTTTTTTTTGTTTTGGTTTGGTTTTTTTTTCTATATAATCATAGAATCACAGGCTGGGTTGGGTGGGACCTTTAAGGGTCATCTCATCCAAGCCCCTGCAGTGAGCAGAGACACCTCCCAGCAGACCAGGCTGAGCATCTCCCCAGCCTCACTGAAAGGTTTGCAATCAGCAGAACAAACCCAGCCTGGGCTCCTCACACCCCACCAAAATCCTCTCATAAAATAGGATGTTTCAAAGTTGGGATTGTAGTTGCTCCTCAGAAGGAAAGTGTATATTAAAAAAAAAAAAGTTCAGGTCTGCTACAATTAATACAAGATCTTTCCTAGCAGGAGCAGTTAAATCTTTATCTCTTGTGTAATATCAGAGCAGCTCAGCCCTTTAGCTTTAAAAACCACTTCCTTATCAAAAGCTCTGCAGCTGCTTCATAACAGAGCATTTCCATCTGTGAGATGACATCTGAAATTCATTTCTGGTTTGCAGGACTCCAACGTGCACTTTTAGATGGACTCCTTAAATGTCATTTACAGAGGTTCCTGCCCTCCAACACCTAAAAGCAACTGCAGCTGTACTGACCTAAAAAAAAAGAAAGTTAGTTCTATTTGTATTGTGTTCATGATAAGAGAATCAAAAGCCTTTATGGATTCCAAATTACTGAAGTATGGACACCCTTTTTAACTGCCTTGAATCCTAGAGCTTAGTAAGACTTAGAATTTTTTTTAAGATTTCTTTAAAATCTAGAATTTCATAAGACCTTGTGCCTGGGACGGAGACAAGTCAGCTTGGCACACACAGAGAATTCCACGAGGCATCTCCAGATGTCTCACCAGACACCCAGAACCTCCTTTCCCTGTTTCTCCTTCGCTCCCAGCTTTGTCAGGCTGCAGGTCAGGGAAGTTCTCAGCCTGCAGTGGGAATCTCCCATACCTTGGAATTGGGGGTGTTGAACCGCACGACGGCGACGTCCCCTTTGATGTCACAGCTCACGTGGGTCCTGGCTGCAGACAAACACACACCCGGCGTCAGCTCGTGCTCGGGGGATTTTAGGAATCAAATGAGTGGGTTTTTTTAGGAGTTAAATTTTATTAGGAATAAAGTGAAAAGCTGCACACTCACCCTGCAGGGCGGCGGAGGCGGAGATGTTCCGGCAGGCATAACCTGAGGGAGAGACGCTGCAGATGTCAAAGGAACCCTCAGCACTCTGAGCTTAACTCTCTCCCAGCTCCCCTGGCCTGCCAAGGGCAGCATCTGGAAAACCCTGAGCGTGGGCCAGTCCCTTCCCTTAGGGCCTGACCCGTGCCAGAGCCAGCCCAGCAGATCCCACAACACTGCAGTGACCTTCCCAGCACAGATCCCACACTGCAGTGACCCTCCCAGTACAGATCCCACACTGCAGTGACCTTCCCAGCACAGATCCCAGACCTTCCCAGCACAGATCCCACACCACTGTAGTGACCTTCCCAGCACAGATCCCACACTGCAGTGACCTTCCCAGCACAGATCCCACAGCACTGCACTGACCTTCCCAGCACAGATCCCACAACACTGCAGTGACCCTCCCAGCACAGATCCCACAGCACTGCACTGACCTTCCCAGCACAGATCCCAGACCTTCCCAGCACAGATCCCACACTGCAGTGACCCTCCCAGCACAGATCCCACAACACTGCAGTGACCTTCCCAGCACAGATCCCACAACACTGCAGTGACCTTCCCAGCACAGATCCCAGACCTTCCCAGCACAGATCCCACAACACTGCAGTGACCCTCCCAGTACAAATCCCACAGCACTGCAGTGACCTTCCCAGCACAGATCCCACACTGCAGTGACCTTCCCAGCACAGATCCCACAACACTGCAGTGACCTTCCCAGCACAGATCCCACACTGCAGCTCCCAGCAACGCTGGGTTAAGAGCAGGAAAAAATCAAAGGCTTCTTCCCAAAGGGAAGAAGCAGGTGGCACAGGGGGGTTTTGCCTTTAGGATGCTCATTCCAGCACTTCTTCACGTGCCAAACTGGGGCCCTTCCTCCACTTTGGGGAGTTTCAGGCACGTTAAACTCCCTGCAGAGCACACACAGACAGCTCTTCTGGGGTATTTCTGTAAAAACACACTCTGGTGCCAGCACACGGTGCCAGGCCAAGAATTACCTCACAGATCTCAGGGGGTACAACTGGCAGGTCACAAAAAGCCAACGAAGTATTTCTTCCTGCCTCCACCTATCACCAAAATAATCAGAATCCCAGGCTGGGTTGGGTGGGAAGGGACCTTAGAGATCATCCAGTGCCACCCCCTGCCACGGGCAGGGACACTTTCCACCAGCCCAGGTTGCTCCAAGCCCTGTCCAGCCTGGCCTTGGACACTTCCAGGGATCCAGGGGCAGCCACAGCTTCTCTGGGCAGCCTGTGCCAGGGCCTCCCCACCCTCCCAGCCAGGAATTCCTTCCCCAGCCTCTCACCCATCCGCATCCCCAAGTCCTTCTCTCCAGGGCTGCCCTAAATCCATTCTCTGCCCAGCCTGTCTTTGTGCCTGGGACTGCCCTGACCCAGGGGCAGCACCTCTCTGAGGCTGCACTGGATCCCACTGCCCACATCCCTGACAAAGATATGGTCCTGATCCCATCTCCTGAGGGAATGCTGAGGGAATGCTCCTTGTCACTGATGTCCAACTGGACACCAAGCCACTGGCCTCAGCTCTGAGTGTGACCATCCAGTTCCTCACCCATCGAGTTACCCACCCTTCAAACCCCTGCCTCCCCAGTTCAGAGACAAGGATGTCGTGTGGGACAGTGGGAATGCTGTGCCCAAGCCCTGGTGCCCGGCTCAGTCCCTCCTCCCTCACCCTCCAACACCTTCACCCCGTCACAGGACACTAAAAGTGTCAGGCACGATTTTCCCTCAGCGAAGTCCCACTGGCTGTCACCAATCACCTCCCTGTTTCCATGTGCCTCAGCACAGTTTCCAGGAGGATTTGCTCCACAAACTTGTCAGGCAGTGGTGTGAGACTCATAGGGCCTGATCCACACCCAGGGGCACCCAAAGGTGTCCTGTCCCAGAGCCCTTGGAACACTCGGGGCACGGGATGGACAAGTTCTGCCCACAGGCTGCTGGCTCATAAATCTCTCTCTGCTCAGGAATTGTGTTTGGCCTGATGATCTCTTGGCACATGAATGAACCCCAGTCCCATGATCTCTCGGCACATGAATGAACCCCAGTCCCACCCCAGCAGCCTCCCACTTCACCCCGAGGATCCCTGAGTGCAGATCCAGGCTGAACCCCTGCCAGAGCTGCTTTCAGCCTGCAGTCCAGTAAAAGGGTTACTTCCAAAGCCCCCCCCACACATCCAGAGGCTGGCACACGGCCAGACAGCCAGGGCAGGGTTCTGCCCAACGCTGATAAAACCCTTAGGGATGGAACATTCCCATTCCCAGCGGCAGGAGGGGAGGAAAATCCGGCGCGGGGAGAACGAAGTGCAAACCTCATCCCAACAGGTGCTGCCCCCTCCACAGCCCCGTGACACGGGCTCAGGGCCGGGGCCCCGCTGCACTTTGGCCTCCTTTCCACCTTGTCCGGGGTGCTGGCAGCAGGGACTGACCTTTGCTCTCATTCCAGAGCCCGGGATACGCGCTGTGATGCCGTGGGGATGGAAATTCAGCGTCAGGCTGTCCCGGCAAACAGGTCTGGGGTGCCTGTGTGTGAGGGTCATGTGCCCACAGAGCATTTTATAAACAAAGAGGGAGCTGATTTCCACTCCAAAGCCACTGGGGAGTATTTCATACCCGCCCTGCGATTGCTGCCTCCAACACTAATTTCCCTAAACCTTTTGCAGGCTGGAGTCAGGTACTCTGGAAAACAAGCACCAACATTTAATTCCCACAAAACCAAGCGTGGCCTGACAAGAGTTTCTCAGCTGAGAGCTGCTGCTCAGCAGGACACGATGCACTTTTAACAGCAGTATTTTAGCCCAGTAACAGCCACAGGGCCTCTTTAAAAGGAAAGTAAGGGCTGAACTACCTCCCCGAAGCCATTCACTCAATCCCTGGAGCAACCTGGTCCAGTGGAACCTGTCCCTGCCCATGGCAGGGGGGTGGAACGAGACGAGCTTTAAGGTCCCTCCCAACCCAAACCAGGCTGGGATTCTCTAAGTTTTTTCCTCTTGCTATGGCTTTCCTTTTTCATATCAGTTTCCAAACAGATTCCACCCATGAAAACCTTCAGCCCTGAATTCCCGTTTGCCTTCCGGTTCTAGCAAAACAGAAGACATGAAGCAGGAAAAAAAATTAATTCAAGGGAACAACAGGACAAATCTCACTCCACTTCAACCTAAACCCTTTTGGGAAATGCTCTGTCAGCAGAGGAACAGCTCCTGAATTTGAGTGAGGTTTCTTTAGCCTGACAGTGGTTTATTTTAAAGCCCAGAATGTTTGTGGGAGACATCCTTCACCTCTGGAACTAAAGCAGCTCTTGGTCCCAGTCACTGCACATCTGCTTTAGCAGCTGATCCGTTCAGCACCACGATGGGAACGTGCCAAGACCGGAGCCAGAAAAATCCTCCTCCAAAACACTTCAGGAGGCAGCACCCAGATGGTGCTGCCACCATGTCCCACCACTCAGCCCAGAATTAAAGCCTTGCAGGTCGACTCCAGTCTCTCTCCTGCGCTCACCCCAACCCAAAGACCATCCAAACCCCGGGACACCAACACTTCTGCTCCTCTCAGGGCTTTGCCAAGGGCTTGGATGCAGCACAGAACAGCCAACACCCCGTCCCAGGGCCCAGCCAGGACCTGCTCCTTCCCACTTTCCCTCTTCCCTGTCGCTTCCTCAAACACCTCCCTGCCCAGCACTTCCCCTTCCCGCCCTTCCACTCACCGGGACGTGGCACGCCACTCGAACTGGGAACGGCATCCATGGGAGATGGCTCAGGGGAAAAGCCTTTTTCCAGCCCTGGAGCACCCCAGGCCCAGTGGGATGAGCGGGATGGAGCTCAGGACACCCGGCCAGGCTGTCCCTGGGAGCTGAGCACGGAGCTGAGACCCGTGAGACAGGGAGCTCCTGACAGACTGAGCCTCCCTCGCTCCGGGAACCCGTTGGTACATGGATGTGGCCCAGCAGGTACAGCCAGCCCTGGAGCTCCCCCGGCTCCTGCCTGCTCCCTGCCTGCTCTGCAGCCCTCCCCAAACACTCTGTTAGGCAGAACGAGGGCTCAGAGCAGCCCCGGGGCTGTTTGTGATGAAGAGTTTCACCAAGAACAAGAATCCCAACCAGCAAGAGCCTGGGAACTCCCTGGAGTTGCCCCAGGTCTCCTCATTAGTGACTGCAGCGCCCTGTCACGTAGGAACTTGCTCCTACCCTGCACGTAACACAGGGATGGTCACAGAACCTTGGGATTGTTTAGGCTGGAAAAGACCTTTCAGAGCACTGAGCCCAGCCCTTAACCCAGCACTGCTGGGTCCAGGCCTGGGGTTAAATGAAAAGCTGCTGGATTTTGGGTCACCACGGATGGTGAACCCTGGGCCCCTCAAAGCACACACACAGCTGGTTTCCAGTGCCTCCCAGGCAGGTCCTTCAGCTTTCCCAGGGCTCCTGGGGACTCCCTGCCCGGATAGTAATGCCAGGAAGCACCAACCCAGCACTGTGAACAGGCAGGAGGGTCCCAAAGCCCTGCCCAGGCCGGCAGATCACAAGGGAGGTGCCTGATGGCAAAATCATGGAATCCCAGACTGCTTTGGGTGGGAGGAGCTTTAGAGCCCACCCAGTCCCAACTCTGCCATGGGCAGGGACACCTCCCACCAGCCGAGGTTGCTCCAAGCCCCGTCCAACCTGGCCTTGGACACTTCCAGGGATCCAGGGGCAGCCACAGCTTCTCTGGGCAACCTGTGCAAGTCCCTCCCTACCCTCCCAGCCAGGAATTCCTTCCCAATCTCCCATCTATCCCTGTCCTCTGGCAGTGGGAAGCCATTCCCCCTTGTCCTGTCACTCCAGGCCCTTCTAAATAGTCCCTCTCCAGCCTTGTTTCCAGCTCCCTTCAGGCACTGGAGGCCCACAATTAGGTCTCCCTGGAGCCTTCTCTTCTCCAGGCTGAACTATCCCAGTTTTCTCAGCCGAGAGACTGTGGAGCACCTGGATACACCTACAGGCTTGGGCACACCCTCCCCATCCTGCAGGGACACAGGGATGCTCCCTTCCCAGGGATACACCTGCGTGCCTGGAGGGCAGCCACAGACACCCAAGGACATGGGGACAGTCTCTCCCTTCCAGGCAGGCACAGGGGGCACTGGGACAGGCACACGTGGAGGGCACAGGGACACTCTCCCTGTGCATCAGCTCACGTGCCAGGACAATCCTGCCTGCAGGGTCTGCCCTCCCTCAGTGCAGGGTCACAGGGACTGCCCCGAGCCGCACACGGATTCCCAAAGTGAGTCCATGTGCCAGGACACAGGGAAGGTGGCTGGGCACAAGAGGGCCAGCCTGCTCTGGGGACTGCCACAGCAGCATGTCCCTCATGGGGGCACAGGCCCCCCCCAGGGACCCCAGGACACAGAGGGACAGACCTGCCCTGGGAAAACCTTGGGGGGGTTTTGGGGACATGCCAGGGATCCCCCTGTGTGACTCACAGGCCGTGGGGACAAACCCCTCGCACAGAGCACAGACACACGTGGGGACACCCCTGAGGGGCCCCTTCCCACCCCAGAGCTCCCCTGGGACACCCCTTCCTCACAGCCCCCGTGGTCATCACACCGCCTGCAGACCCCCCCAGTGACACCCCAACAGTCCCCTGCCCCCACGGCCACAGTGACCAGAAACCCCCTCCACGACACATCCCACTCCTGACGCTCTGAGACCCCCCCAACACCCCTGACACCCCCTGCCAGAGCACCAAGACAGCCCCTCAGTGCCCCCCTACCCCTCAGTGCCCCCCAGCCCCTTCACTGCCCCCCCAACCGTGCCCCCCTCTCGTTCCCTCAGGGTACCTCCATCCCTCAGTGCTGCCCCTGCCTCCCAGTGCCCTCCTTGCCCCTCTGTGTCCCCCTGCCCCTCTTACTCCTCACCGGCCCCCTGACCCCTCAGTGCCCTGTCAGTGCCCCCCTGCCCCTCGCTGTCCCCTCTCCCCTCGCTGTCCCCTCTCCCCTCGCTGTCCCCTCTCCCCTCGCTGTCCCCTCTCCCCTCACTGTCCCCCCGTGCCCCACAGCCCCCGCCGCTCATTACCCCCCACTCCTCACTCCTCAGCGCCCCGCTCGCCCCTTCAATCCCCCCAGTGCCCCCCATCCCTCGCCCCCCAATCCTGTCCCCCTCAGCGCCCTTCGCCCCACGCCCCTCAGTACCCCTCGCCCCCCAACGCCCCCCATCCCTCCCGCCCCAGCGCCCCACCCGCATCCCTCACTTGCTCCCCTCTCCCGCGGCTACACCGCACCCCCCGGCGGGCCTCCCTCTCTCCCTCCGCTCACCGCGGGGCGGCGTCCGGCGGGCCGGCCCTGCCCTGGCGTGTGCCGGGAGGCGGCCGAGGCTGCCGATGGCTCTCACCGCCGCCGCCATCTTCGCCGAGGTCGAATGAGGGAGCGGCCGCCGGGAGGGAAGGGGTCCTCGCACGCCCCGCCCCCTCGCCCCGCCCCTCCCCGGGGGCGCCCTCCGCGCTGCCTGACCCGAGACCCCGCGCCCGCCGCCGCCGCCCCTCGCCCCCCGCGCCGTTCCCGGCGGGTTCCCGCCGGGAACGGCGCGGGGGGCGAGGGGCGGCGGCGGCGGGCGCGGGTGGGGCGCGGGAGCGCGGGTGGCGGGGGACGCGGAGACAGGCAGTGCCGCGGGCAGCCCCGCGGGGGGCGGGGCTTCGCGAGGCCCCCGCCCTGAGCGGCGGCGCGGGAGGAGCGGGCGGGAGGAGCGGGCGCAGGGCGGAGGTGAGCGGGGATGGGGGGGGAAGAAGCGGGGTCGGTCCCGGGGGGAGCGGGGGACGAGGGGGGCGGCCCGGGATGGGCGAAGGGGGACGCGGGAAGGGTGGGGGAGAGCTGGGGGGGCGGTCCCGGCCGGGCGGGATGGACTGGGGGGTCAGGGGAAAGGAGGTCGGTCCTGGGTGGACGAAGGGGTCGGGGGAAGGGGGAAGGAGGTCGGTCCTGCATGGACCGGGGGGGTTCGGGGGAAGGTGAGGAGGGTCAGGGGTTCATCTGGGATGTAGGAGAGGATCAGGTGGGTAGTCGGTCTCAGGTGGCCGGGGAAGGGAGAGAAAAGTCGGGGGATCCGTCCCGGATGGACGGGAGGGGCGAGGGATGCGGGACAGGAGTGAAGGGGGGAATCAGGGGGTCGGTCCCGGGTGGAAGAGTGGGTCGGGGAAAAGTGAGGAGCGTCGGGGAGTCGGTCCCAGATGGCCGGGGAAGGGAGGGAAAAGTCAGGGGATCGTTCCCGGATGGCCGGGGAAGGGAGGGAAAAGTCGGGGGATCGTTCCCAGATGTCCGGGGAAGGGAGAGAAAAGTCGGGGAGTCGGTCGCAGATGGCCGGGGAAGGGAGAGAAAAGTCGGGGGATCGTTCCCAGATGGCCGGGGAAGGGAGAGAAAAGTCGGGGGATTCGTCCCGGGCGGACGGGAGGGGCGGGGGATGCGGGACAGGAGTGAAGGGGGGAATCAGGGGGTCGGTCCCGGGTGGACAAGAGGGTCGGGGAAAAGGTGAGGAGCGTCGGGGAGTCGGTCCTAGATGGCCGGGGAAGGGAGGGAAAAGTCGGGGGATACGTCCCGGGTGGACGAGAGGGTCGGGGGATGCGGGAGAAGGGTGAAGGGGGGTCGGTCCCGGGTGGACGAGAGGGCCGGGGAAAAGGTGAGGAGCGTCGGGGAGTCGGTCCCAGATGGCCGGGGAAGGGAGAGAAAAGTCGGGGGATCCGTCCCGGGTGGACGGGAGGGGCGGGGGATGCGGGACAGGAGTGAAGGGGGGAATCAGGGGGCCGATCCCGGGTGGACGAGAGGGTCGGGGAAAAGGTGAGGAGCGTCGGGGAGTCGGTCGCAGATGGCCGCGGAAGGGAGAGAAAAGTCGGAGGATCGTTCCCAGATGGCTGGAGAAGGGAGAGAAAAGTCGGAGGATCCGTCCCGGGTGGACGGGAGGGTCGGGGGATGCGGGACAGGAGTGAAGGAGAGTCGGGGAGTCGGTCCCAGGTGGATGCAGTGGCAGGGTAAGGGTGAAGGGGGTCGGTCCGGGATGGGCTGGGGAGTCGGGGGGTCCGTTCGGGGTGGACGAAGGAGTCGAGGGGTCGGTCGGTCGTGGATGGACAGGGGGGTCGGGGCTTCGGTCCCGGGTGGATGGAAGGGGTCGAGGGATCGGTCCTGGATGGACAGGGGGGTCAGGGCTTCGGTCCTGAATGGACAAAGGGGTCGAGAGATTGGTCCTGGATGGACAGGGGGGTCAGGGCTTCGGTCCTGAATGGACAAAGGGGTCGAGAGATCGGTCCTGGATGGACAGGGGGGTCAGGGCTTTGGTCCTGAATGGACAAAGGGGTCGAGAGATTGGTCCTGGATGGACAGGGGGGTCAGGGCTTTGGTCCTGAATGGACAAAGGGGTCGAGAGATCGGTCCTGGATGGACAGGGGGGTCGGGGCTTCGGTCCCGGGTGGACGAAAGAGTCGAGGGATCGGTCCTGGATGGACGGGATGGTCTGGGGTCGGTCCAGGGTGGACGAAGGAGTCGAGGGGTCGGTCGGTCGTGGACGGACAGGGGGGTCGGGGCTTCGGTCCTGAATGGACAAAGGGGTCGAGAGATCGGTCCTGGATGGACAGGGGGGCTGGAGGTTCGGTCCCGGGTGGATGGAAGGGGTAGAGGGATCGGTCCTGGATGGACAGGATGGTCTGGGGTCGGTCCAGGGTGGACAAAGGGATCGAGGGGTCGGTCCTGGATGGACAGAGGAAGGGTGAGAGGGTTTGGGGAGGTCAGCCCCGGATGGACGGGGTGGTCGGGGGGTTCGTCCCGAATGGACGGGGGGGGGTGAGAGAAATAGGTGTGTATTTTGGGGGGGGCTGTAGCAGGGGTGTGTTTTGGGGGCTGTAGGGGTGTGCTGTGAGTCCCGGGGTGGTGGGGGTGTGGTGGTGGGGTGTGAAGGTGCTGTGGTGTGTGCAGGGTCAGGCTTGTGTGGAGAGAGGGAAGGGAGGACGGGCTGTTCACAGAATTGTGGAATATCCTGGGCTGGAAGGGATCCACAGGATCATGGAAGGAGCTTTGCCTGGAGGGATTTGTGTGCAGGGCTGAGCCGGGGGTGCCAGGGGAGCACTGGCTGCCAAAAATGGGAGGGTGGGCACATTTTGGGGGGCAGAGGCAGTGGGTACGTGTGGAAGAGGTGGCTGTGCAGCGTGGGCAGGTTTGGGTACTGGGGAGGAACTTGTGTCAGCTGGGCAGGGCAGATTTAGGGAAAAACCTCAATGAGGTGAGGGGAGGGAGCTCTTCACAGATGGAGGAAGAGCAGGTTGCCACAAAAAGGCCAATTTTCAGGACCTTTATTGACAGGAGGAGCCTGGGTTTGGTTTGTGGGCTGGGAAGTGAGGAATGCTGCGTGGCACATTCCGGGTGTGGAGCTGTAAAAGGGGGTGACTGGCAGCTCGTGCTGAGTTTTGAGGAGCTGCGGAGACCTGCAGTGGGCTGAGTTTGGGAATACAGGCGTTCCTGTGCCCCTCCGTGGAAAACCTGTGTGTTTGTGGGAGGGAGTGCTGGGATTTGAACCCCAAAAACGGGACTGAGGGAGGTGAACGTTGCCATGAAGAAGGCAAAGAACTGGAGCTGCCATGACCATTTTGTGCCCTGTGTGATGAAATACACAGAGGAGGGTTTGTTTACGGGGAAACCTGATTTTGGAATGAGCTTTGGGAAGGCCGTAGTGGAATTTTGGGGGTGGAGGGTGTTGGCTTGTTCTGTTCTCCGTGGGGATGCACAGCAGATACCCTGAGGTTGGCATCGAGGGCCGCCACGAGGGGCAGGGGTGTGACGTGGTGCCAAGGGCAGTGACACACAGCAGATACCCTGAGGTTGGCATTGAGGGCTGCCACGAGGGGCAGGGGTGTGAGGTGGTGCCAAGGGCAGTGCCACGAGGGGCAGGGGTGTGACATGGTGCCAAGGGCAGTGACACACAGCAGATACCCCGAGGTTGGCATCAAGGGCCGCCACGAGGGGCAGGGGTGTGATGTGGTGCC